>NC_089141.1:20389845-20722345 GCF_009819655.1 Sylvia atricapilla | reverse complement strand
CATATTAAGAGAACAGTGTTTATTTACATTTAAAGAGCAGTTACAGACAGAAAAGAGGCTTTAAAAATGACACCAGGAGGATCAGACTTACTCTCTCCCTGTGGTTTCAGTTCAGGCTTGCCTGCTGTACAAGTCAAAGGTGTTTTTTTTTAAATGACAGTTACAGAAACTTTAGGGGATTTGAAAGTTTGAAAGCTTTTTTCCCCATATGTGCACTGTATTTAGCTGGAAAGCTGGCAGCAAGGAGAGACTACAAATGCCCAGAATCTTTTACTTTTCCAAGAGTCAGTCTTTCTTCTCTCAGAAAAGGAACATTTTGGTTGATGGTAAGTGAAATCCATACACAAACTTGAAGCACCACTGTAAAAGCACTGTTTTCAGCTTGGGAATGGTGGGTGTTTTTTTACTTTTTCCTAAAGTTAATACCTTCTCCCATTAAAAGATGGCACTATGGTTGAGAAGGGAAGATCATACCAAGGTCTTCAAGAAAGCCTTCTTGGGGAAGATTCGATAGAGATATACTGGTACCTTAAATAAAGTTAAGAACCAAATATTGAATGTCTGTCACTTTTGATTCTCCACGAGTATCCTAACTAGTATCTCTTGCTCAGTCCAATGCAAAACTGTTTTGAAGGCATTTCCATGTGACTTGTTTCTGCAAAGATTCTACATGTTTCTTTTTAATTTATGGTAGGTCCTTGGAATGTTTAGTTCTTAGTCCAAGAACAACAGTTTTTAAAAAAACAGATGAAATATCATTCACAACATGCAAAAAAAAATTGCCATAGGCCAATTGAAGTCACAAATTCTCTGTTAATAGCCAACTATTCACATTTGATAAAGGCTAACCTGTATTTAATTCTGGCAGAACATCTTGTTTGACCACATAAAACAAAAAATCAAAATCAAATTAAAAAAAAAAAAAGTTGCTGACTTTTATGCAGCACATATATGTTTTTGGAAGGAACACTGATGACTGCTTCCTGTTCTCGGGCTACCTGATTGCTAGACTCCGTGTTTCTCAGTGTAGGGATTCACCATAATTTTTGTTAGAGCAGTTTGTTGCATCATGAATGTGGGTCCTGGATTGCTCAGCAGTGGTGGAGCTCATGAGAGTACTGCAAAAGCATGATGCTGAAGATAAGGTTGAGATGGAATTTCCAGGCTCAGCATGGCAATCAGTTATTGCTGTCTCTCTCTTTCCAAACAGCAATATCCCTTCTGGGCAGCAGTTACTCATGTTTGGCTGTGACTCAGAAGCAAATATTTCCAAGCTTTGGAAAGTTTGAATGTAATCATTTGGCGCCTTGCAGTTATCTCAAGTGAACAAAATTGTTTTCATCTGTTAAGAACTACATTCAGCTCCAGGCAGCTGAAGAATCATTCCAACACTCCAGAAACCTGTGTGCTTCTCCCTTCAGCATTTTGTTTTGTCAGATTCAGGATGTAGACTCCATAGAAACTGCTTAACAAAGTGAATAAAACTCAAATGCCTGATACTGCTGTGGAACTCCATTTCTTTGAGGGTGACAGCTCTGTATTTCATCTGTACCTGACACTCTCTGGTAAAGCCATCAGTGACTAATAAAAGTTCTTCTTGAGGAAGAAGTATAAGCAACATGAGTAAAACCCTTTGCAGGTGTCATTTAGAGGCAGAGGTAAATTGTTCAACTCATACCTGTAATGGAAGCTCTGTGACAATCTACGTGACAATCCTATGATAGAGCAGTTTCATTAACCCACACTGACAGGAAAACAAAGGCCAAAAGAGGGGTTTTAAAAAGAATATTCAGTACATAAAAATACAGAAGACTATAAACCAAGTTTGCTTCTTCTAAAAGGAACCTTTTATACTATACTATAATGTACTAAATTTACATTCAGCATTCTTTACTTCAGGAAAGTACAATGCAATAATAGGAAATCTTATCACAAAACTGTGAGCCTGATTTACAGCAAAGATATATATCTTTACATCTTAATTTGAGAGTACTTTAATATGCTTACATTTGATCAGAAACATCAAGTACATTTCTGAATTGGAATTAGATCTCAGTATATATTTCCTCTTGTTTTAGAAGAGACCATTGGAGGAGTATGTTATAAAAGTGGACATAAATGGCTTTTGAATAGTTTCAATTGTTTTCATTTTCTTACATCTGTGTATGGACAAAACAGCAGCACTATTATTAAGTAGAGTACCATACAAAGTCCTGATTTAAAGTTAGGATGGAAAAGAGCTGATTCCTACATCACTGCTGAAACCAGTCTCTAGATTTATTTCTGTGGAAGCAGTGAAACAGAACCATTTCATGAGAGGCAGCACCATTAAAATTGCTAGAGAGCTCCTGAAATACTCCAGTTATTTTCTGCTAAAGAGCCAGCTCAATGCCCATGACAATAACCCCACCCTGGTATCACTTACTCATTATGCTTTACACTAAATATCTTTAAAATTGCTCTCTGATCCAAATTGTTCTCATTAGAGGTTCTCTATGGAAATGTGGGTTGCTGTATCTTAAGGCAGCTGTCTGGTGAGAAAGTGCCTGAAAACAATGTAGGAGTACAACTTTAGATCAGATATATTTCTTCATGAAGAGCATGGAAGCAGTGAGCAGGGCCAGTCCAAAGGGAATAATGCTAATTTGATGGAACTTTTAGTATCTGTTAGTCAAAATTATATGTACTAGGTCCTATTAACATAGAAGTCTGAGTACGAGAATAGTGTGAGAGTTAAAAAATTCCTCCCTTTACTGTAGCTGCTTTAATACAACATTCTTTATGTCAGGTTCTTTGACAGCAGTTAATTCAGGCTAGGCTTGGCTTAAAAATATGTGTGTCGTCTTCTAAGAGGAAAGTTAGGAAGAGTAAATATACAGCTTTCATCTGTTTTTCAGAAAACTCAAGTGTTTATTGGTGTGACATTAGTAAATCAACATTCAGAATCTGAGCCAAACAGCACTAAAGCAAATCGGAGGCTTTTGGCTGACTTCAAGGGGAAAAATGAGATACCAGGTACTGAGGAGATTTTGTTAGTGTTACAGGCATAAGACATAAAGACCTGCCTATGATGTGCATAAGCACTTTCAAGAGGCTATTCCAAGAGGATCAGTGAATTCTAGAATAATAGAAAGAGCAATTAGAAACCAGCGAAAGTAACACACTTTAGTAGTTATTATTTTTGTTGGGAAAAAAAATGCCGTTTCATCCATTGATGACAGAAAGCAGAGCTACATCAGGCTGCACTCTAAACTAAACTGATTGGAGAGAGAATCTGTTCTTTCCCCCCTTCCAAAACTACATATAAATATACTTTGCTTCACTGGAAGAACAGAGTGATAGAGCTCTTGGTTCACTGAAACTAGTTAGAACATGCCTTTTAAATTTTTTTAAAATCAGTTTAAAGTGTTTTCTACTTTTGTTTTAAATTACAAGTCATTAAATGGATTTGGGGGTTTGATTTTTGATTGTCTGTTTATTTTTCAGTAAAACAAGCTTTGTGATTTATTTATTGCTGGCTTTAACAGCTCTGCTCTGGAGAGATTCATCATGGAGATTCTCCAGATAATTTTCACAGACCATGTATTGTTTTAAACGATTCTTAGGACAAAAGATTTCAGTTTAATGCCATTTGTGCAATGGCAGTTGGCTGACTTTTCCCTATCCTTTCTTCCTCCCTGTTGCTTTATGTTGAAGCACATTTCCCTTGGCAATCAGCAGGAAATGAGTCACTATCTGAATCTCAGGTACTAATCAGGTCCTAGCAATATCCAGCAATTAAATTGCTACAGATCAGCCGGAACTACAGGATCTGCACATGGATTCAGAATTTTACCATTGCTTAGGTTCACAGGAAATGGAGATTTGCTTCAAGCTCAACTCAATTCACATATTTCAAACTACATTGCATTTCATGACAATATTTTATGGAACTCAGGCCTTGTTTGTAAGATAGGAAATATAAGGAGTTTTCTGGTCCAAAGACCAGCAGCCACATGCACCAACCCAGAGCAGTCTCAGAAACAAATGTTATACTTGGTACTATGCAGAGAATACTTTCATCCCATTCCATTTGTCTTCTCCCTAAATAAAATGTATTTACAGAAACACCATGAGACTTGATTAGATGAGGATGAAAATGTACAAAAGCAAAAGTCAGTGACAACAAGCCCTACAAAGCAAATAAACAATGAGAAGAACTGCTTCATATTAAAAATGAACAAAATGCCTGCTTAAAGGAATAATGAAATTTCTGGTTTGCTAGCAATTAGAAATTTATTGCAATAGTTAGGAAACTAGATCTGTTCTTAAGACAGTACTTAATGTATGGAACACTTGTTCCACAGGGCTCTGATTCTGTCTAGGAACTCTGTATTTCTGAAAGAAACTATTATTATTATTATTAATATAATAATAGTAGCAATAATTCTTCAGGGCATGTGTCCTTAGCCAAACTGGATACATCCATGTGTAATACTAAGGTATAGTTGGAAAACCACAGAACCAAAACATTAATGTTGGACTGTAGGAGTTGTGTCCTGGGTTGTAGTTTAGGATGTATTCTATCACCATCTTCAGTTAATGGCCCATCAATGCCTTTTGCATGACTCAGAGATAACTCTGGGATACTCTTTAATGGGCCATCAAGGCCCTCTTCCATGACTCATCATCCCATTGTGAGATGCTCCGCCCATGGGGAGAGTCAAGCATTCTCACCTGGATATAAGCTGGGATTTGGGACAGTAGAAGCAGCCCTCACCCACTGGATTCAGAGGACCGGAGCTACCAGACCTTTCTACAAGATTTCTGTTTCAGGAAGACCACCTCGTCTGGACTGTTTCCATCACCCTGATCAGGTTGTATTCTGACTCTGTCACTGGTTTTTCTTTTTGTATTTATTTTATTTATTCTATTTATTTTCCTTTTCTTCTCATTAAATTTTATTTCTGACTTAGAGCCTCTTACTTGGTTTGTTTTTAAACCACAATAAGTTGAAAGGACAAAGAACACAGGATGAGCACAGGGTCTTGTGTTAGGAAACACTACCCTGAATAAACTTTGGGAGAGGAGATAAAATCTCCCTCAAAACGTTGTTATTTGTAGAAAAGCAACACAGCAAACTGACATGGGTTTGCCCTTGTGAAGAGTCTAAAGTGCCATATAGTTCTCTCCAGCTCTTTTTACAAGAACAGTGTTCACTCCAGGTGAGCCAGGACTGTGGACTGCTGTTTCTTGCAAAGTGAGGTTACACACCCAACCACCCTGCCACACATCCAGCCTCAGCCACTGTGAGGTGGGGTATAGTCTCCAACAGTCACTGCTCATGTAGCTGTTGTCTCACTTCCAGCAGAGTGTTTCCTAGTGGTAATGTATGGGAAGGGATAGAAAAAGTCCAGCTGGATTTTCAGGGGGATCAGCATTTGCCTCATTAATTTGCTTATCTGGATTTGAAAAATAGTGAAATTAATGGAGCTCTTAAAATCCGCCTTAAAGCTCAACTGAGTCCTTTGGACAAAGTCAATAAACACAAAGTCATTAGAGAACAACTCATCAAAGTCTGATAACTAACACTACGAGTTGAGTAACCACAAAGCACAGGTACCTTAACCACCCAAAGCACAGGCAAATGAAAAGCAATTTGGAAACCTCACCCATCAGCAGAATGGCTTCATTAGGTACATATTTATATCACAAGGCATGCATGTTCTGAGTATTAGAGCAGGGGACAGAGTTACATAAGTGAGAGCAAAGAAAAGAAACAAAATTCAACATTGAAGTAGAAACACTGGAAACTGTGAAAAGGTCTAGAAAGGTAGCTTTCACCTTAATGTCTCTGAAAAGCTAAGAACTGAAAACACCATGATTCCTACTGTGTTTGGGGGAGTGTGTTCCTGGTTTTGCATACTTTGTAAATAAACAAGATGACATGCAAGGTTTGTAATCTGTGTTTGTATCATTAGGCAGGATAACAATCTCTTCAGAAGCAACAGTGTTTTGACATTCAAATCTTACTCATCTAAATTCCATGCAGAAAACTGGTTGTGATATCCCCCTTGAAGATTTTGCTCTTGAAGGTTTCAAAAGACATGATTCATTAAACCCCTTAGTTCTTGGTTGAGTTTGGGTACTCAACAAGAGATGCAGCTCTGCTGGGTTCCACCCATGGAACATGGAATTTGTGCAAGACTAAAGCTGCAAAGCCAATGGGTTCCTTCAATGAAACACGTAAAAAGCAGGTCCAGCAGGCTCCATTCAAGACTGCATTCAAGAGTATTCAAAGATTTAAGACCTAAAGCTATGTCCTCAGCTCTTAGGCAAAACTCATCATCATCATCTCTACTGTTCATTTCCATGGAGCTTGGCCAATGCAATTGCAGCTCCAGCTGAGCCCCACCAGACATGGTGCCACAGCTGCTGCTGGACTGGACCATGAAAGTCAGGATTCCTGGACCACAATCTGACATGACCAGAGGTGAGTGAATACAACATAGCAAAATCTTGTTTGCTGAACTCTCAGCTAGAGTGTTGAGTCAGCTGTTGGATATGGTGATGGAGCAGTTCCATGGACACATATCTCCCTAAATTTGGAGAAAGAGCCTTGATGGCTGTACCTGTATTCTCACAGACCTTGCCATTCATTTCTGGCGTACCTTCACACTTTGCACATCAGAAACCTTTTAAAGAGCAAGATCAGCTTCTTTATATTCATTCTCTGCTCAGGTTTAATGCAAAAGAGCGGATTTTAAAAATTTTTGTTATTATAGATACACAAAACAAACAGGATTTAAAGTTGTGCTAATTTCTCAGATAAACACTTTACTTTTCAGATTGCTTCATAATAAACCACTTTTATGCATGCTAAGGCATAAGGAAGCACAAAAGGATTAAGGAATTTGCTGGGATTCTAATGTATGCATACAGACATTGCCTTGCAAGAAAAAGATAGTAATTATTTTCAGTGTTGCCTTACTTCTGCTACAGTCCTGCTCTCAGTGCGTTACTGAGAAAATTGGCTGAACAAATGATCCCACCATCTATCCCACAACGGATTTAAAGGAAACGAGATGTTATGCTGTGACATTTTCTTCTGTCTGTGGCTTTAAGAGGTGGAGGACTTATTCAAGCCCAGGATAAACAAACATGTCAGGAAGTCAGATGAGAGACCCCAGAGTCTTTGCTAGAGAAGAAATAACAAAAATAATCTCCTTGTGCTCAGAAGGGAAACCAGGGGCCCACATTTTACAACCAGCTCACTACAGACTTTTGGAAGGAATGGGCTTTCCAGTAAAGGAATGAACCAGTTTCCAGACAAGCTCTCTCCTCAGTGGCTGGGGATTGACAATACATCTGTATTAACACTGCTGGGAACTGCAAGTGTGATGTGAAAGGAAATATTTATGATGTTATTGCAAGCGCTACATACTTATAAACTGCAAATTCCTGTAACTCTCACTGGCAAGCTTGTTCTCCACATAGTATGGGCTCACAAATCCTGTATGCTTCCAGGGCTACAGTTTAAGCTCCAGAAAAGCAGCTTTCTGGCCTGATGACAGACAAAAGTATTTGTAAGATAATGTCAATACTTTTTTTTTTTATGAACTTAATGTGTTCTTGAGAGTTCTAAAAATGAAGTTCCTATTAGGAAAAATATAGCATCTCTCTTTATGTCACTTCACCAGCCCTTGCCTGATGCCCAGAAATTTTAGTAATGGGATAAGACACTAAGAGACAGAGACTGTCTGAGTCTACAGACCTCTGCTGAGAAACAGGAATTGAAGTCTTCTGCTGTAGTGATTTCTTTAGCATCACAATTACTGTTCTCTAGGCACTTCATTGAGATTGAGTCCTGCCATCCACAGAATCCTGGCAACAATCCATGCAATATGTTGGTAAGAATAAACAAAGCTGAAGTTTGTTTATTGCTTATTTTTACTCTTTTGAACAGAGTTTAAGGTTATGCAATGAGGCTCCCTCTCAATTATATCAGGACATGCAGAACAGCTTCTGTAATGTGAAAATAAATCACTGAAGAGAATGGTCAAATTCCCTGGTTGAAATGGTTCTCAGTAAAAAACAGCATCTCAAAAATTGTAGGTCAGAGCAAGTGAAAGTTTCTTCAGTGTGCCACAGTGATCTCCACCTCCTCCTGTCAAGTTCTTCTCCAGGTTTGATATTCATTATATCCATTACGATTTTTTCCCCTATTACAGCTGGGTCAGAGCCAACCAATTCAGATTACCAATGAATTTCAATCTTTTCCTCTAAACTCCGGGATGTGAAAACATGGGTTACATATATCTCTAATGAGAAACAACAAAGCCAGGCCCTGAGGATCATTGGGAAGTCACCCAGTATCCCAACAGATTTCTATACTGTGTCTACCAAAGGCAGGGAGTAGAGCTGTCCCTCCTGTGCCCAAGTGTGGGGTGACCCTAAGCCACTGCTGCTTCCTCTAGAGGAAGCCCAATCCTGTAGGAATGCCCCACTCACAGTTATTAGGCTCAGCTGGTTACAGAGGAAGTGCTAGGGTATAAACTTGCAAATTCACTTCCCAGTTCTGAACTTATTTCAGAGCCTTACAAATCTTGGAATAGTTTGTGGAATCATTTCTCTCACAACTCACAGTGCAACAGCCTCTCAAGCCAGCCCAGAGCAGCAGAAGAAGAAAGAATTGGAGCAATGAACAAGAGTTGAGGCCCCAGCAAACCCCTGAGTTCAAGGCATGTGGAAAGCCTATCTGGCATTCAAAATTCTGAAAGCTGGAATTCAACATAGACATTTGGAATTTAATTGATGAGCTCCTGGAGCAGGAATTTGCCTTAGTTTTATTCTGTACAGTACAACACTTTTTTTATACATCTACAGATGCATTTTACTATGTCAATAAAGCCTTCAGACTCTGCTGTTCAGTACACTGTGATTTTCACCAAGGATGGATGAAATTACGAATGAAATTATGGTGTCTGCAGAGTTCCAGCACTAAACATCCACGGCAAAATGCATCCCAACATCTCACATCCATCAAACCCAATAAACTGAATTTTCTCAGCACCTCCCTCTAATCCTCCATATCACAATTTCCACAACTTCTGCTCTTCCAGTGAGATAATTTGGAGTGCCTACATTTTTTTTCATAGGAGCAGCTGATTTTTTTTTTCCACCAGTGGCTGGAAAGGACTTACCTCATTAGTAAAGAGCTTTTGGAATGACAGGTTTCTAATATTTTATTCAGCTTCCAGTGAAGCCAGGTTCTAACCTGGCCTGAGTTGAGAGCAGAGCAGTGCATATAGAAGAGTACAGAAGAGAACAGGTAAGTCTGGTGGGCATGTGGTGTGGAGTCATGACTCATGTGCTCATAGATAAAGGTCCTGGGAGACCACTGACTTACACATTATTTGCCAGAGCTGATTGCAGTCACCAGCACCTGACTATTCCAAGAACAATCAGCAGCAGGATCATTTTAGTCCTCCTATTCATTCACCACAACTAAAGACAGATAAACTTTCTAAATATATCACTGCTTGCAACATAATTACCCTGAAGATGCTTTTTACTGTCAACTCAACACGGTGGGTTTCCTTGTGTCAGGTAAAAGCTGAAGCATTTTTTTATGGACTCAGTCACTGGGTAACAAGCAACCACTTTGCTACAGAGGGTCACACTGTGGGTAAAAGAAAGGTCACTTGTGCCTAGTCACATCAAGAGACCTAAGAAGAGAGGCAACACCAGGAGCTGCTCCTGAAAACTGAGCATCCACCCAAATATCTGCTGACTGCAAGGTCTAAGGCTGCAAAAAGCATCCAGTAAGGACATTTATTTCCAACCATAACAATGGATTCATTTAGTAATGTGCTTCATCAAATGCCAGGCAGCAGGTGGAAATAGGTCAGGACTCAGAGGAAAAGCTCTCAGAAAACAACCAAAGTATTTTTAAGTGAAAAAGTCCACAGAGGGTTGTTTTTTCTCTCTCCTCTCCCTCAGTCCTGTTTGTCATGGTTTGGGCTCACAGACTCACAAAGACTTGAAAAATCCTCACACCAAAATCTCTTTTCAAATCAAGTGAATTCTCTCAGCACGATGCCTGGGTTTTGTTCTGTTGTTGTTGTTGTTTTTTTTTTTTTTTTTCATTTCTGGCTAAATAAAAAGAATTTCAGAACTGGAGGGCAGTTTGCTTTGTTTCTACATAACTGAGAAATTGAGATTTATTTGATCTGATCTCCAAGTGAAGTGCAGAAGGAAAACAGGATACTGTATCTGGCAGCAAATATGTGGCAATCACGCAAAGTAAACTCTTGATGTATCTGTAATCTCTTCTTTGGCTTATCCCTGATTCAGTTTAAGGCTCTGGAAAAAGCTACCAAAGCTCTTCATGTGAAGTGTGAGATGGAACTTATTAGTCATGGCAATTTGCTTCTTATGGGATGCTGACAGTCAGAGAGCATGGTGTACTGAAAAAACCCAAACCTAGACTCCTGAGTCTCTTAGTCCTCCTTAGAGTTATGAGTGAGAAGAGAGTTCTCACGTTATCTTAACACACAGAAGTTAGACATATGAAGGAAAGCATGATGAGAAGTCAAACTTACAAAGCTTTAGGGTTTGGCTCTTGACAACCTTTTGGGTTCTGTTATCTTCAGCCCATAGTACACAAGTACATCTGCCATTAAACCTGAGGGATGAGAAAGATGGTTTCAGATTGTTAAGGGGATTTAATTCTAAAAGGATACATCTAGGAAACCAGAGGCTCTTCCAGTCTCTCCTCCAGGCATCACCTTTCTTGCACTTTCCTACATTTTAGTTCCTAAGTGACAAGACACTATTCACCGAGAAAAATGGATGCATCTATGCCTATTTATGTTTTCAAATATCAGATAGTGTCCCCTCTGTTCCTCCTACCTCATTCTGGACAGATTTAAAAAATCCTCTTATTTCAGGCAGACAGAACATACACATAGGTATCCCATATACTTACACATCCCAAAATTCTTCGGCAAAAGTGACAGATTTAAGGGCATTTGTCACAGACAGATTTCAGGGTATTTGTCGCACACCTAAAATTGCTACTAAGGCATCTGGGAACTGAAAGAAGCAGCAGGATGAACCAGGAGTTCCCTCCTCATCCAAATAGCTGAGGCCTTGGCTGAATCCCACAGGAATTACCCATATTGTCTGGCTGCAGGGCAGCTTGGCCACCATGCATTCATTGAGACCTCTTTCCCCACTTCAGGAGAGCCAAGGGAGCCTTGGCCACCAGCTCTTACTCAGAAAGGGCTGTAGGGAATCCAGTCCCTTCTCTGGTCCTCAGGAGCAGCTCCCCAAGCCTGTGCCTGTGTCCCATATCTGCTCCCCATGCCCATGGGGTGCCCTCCTTTCCCCTCCACTCACAGCTGTGGGGCCAGAATATTTTCTGTCCAAACACCACCATAGAACCTGCGCATTCCCACAGGTTGAAACCTCATGTAGAGGCAGTGCTGCCCTGGGGTAGGGCAGAGTGGCCTTTTCTGCAGGGCAGGAAGGTCAGGGCAGGGTCAGTGCCATGTGAAGTGGTGGTTGGCAACCCAAGAGTGCACAAAAGCAGCTCTGTTCCCTCCCGGTCCAGCTCAGTGTGGTCCATGCCAGCTCCAGTGTCTGGTGCACTGCTAGCAGCTCCACCCTATGCAGGCTGACAAATAACCAGAGTCATGTTTTCCTGTTTTTTTTAGTTGTTTTTTTTTTTTTCAAATGTGGGCTGAAACACCTTATATCAGGGTGTCCTTTGTAGGGCAAAGTAAGGTGAAATTGCCATGAGGGTGAGCCATGCCAGCTTAGCAAGAAGGTGCTTCAGACCCACCAGTAGGAGGTTCATCACAAGCCCATTTCTCACAGTAAGATTTTTGTCCATCTTACTGCACATCCACATGTTTTAGGTGTGAAAAAAGGGCCAAACTAAACTTCAGAGAGATTTGGTTTTCCTCCGTTTCCAGTTATTTAGTAAAAATGCAAAAACTTGCAAGTTTTTGTTTGGCTTTGACAATTCTTTTTAGCTTCATGCCTTTTTCCTCCCTTTTCCTTTAAAAGACAGGCAAATATTTTTTGAAACAGCTCACTTAGCTGGAAAGTAAAGGAAGAGGCAGTGAGAAATTGTGAGTTGAATGGAAAAAATATTTTTGGCAAACTTTAAGGAAAACAATTCTAAATGCTGATCACTCTTTAAAGTGAATTCCTTTATCTGATTACCTTGATTCTTTTCCTGAGTTACAAAACAAGCTGCAGAAACAGATGGACAGAGGCTTGTACTTAGCGGTATCTAGCATTCTCTGTAAATTCTTAGTCATTAGCTCCTGCATCTCCTTCCTTTTCCTCAGTTAAAATGAAGCTGAAGCGGATACCAGGCTAAATTCACAACTCTGCTAAGAAAGTGACCACACCTTACACAGGAATAAATATGCTGCATCACCAGGGTCTCTCTTAGTTCTTAGCTTAGAAAAGGTGAAGCAGATTAGACCTAGGAAAGAGATGCAGTAGAGATGTTAGTCCTCCCACACTTGAAAATAGTCCATGAAGAGATGTGTAACCTTGCTCCAGCCTGGAGCAGTCCCTTGGGTATGCATTGAGGGCCACATTTTGCAGTTTTCGAGGAAGCAGAGCAGAGAGCCAGAATCAGCATCCCTATCTTCCAAAATGACTGTAGAGATATCCCAGTACCTCAGGAAGCTCTATACTCCATAGCATCCCAAGAAACAACAAATAACTGCTACCACAGTCCAGTGCAGGCTCACTCCAGACATCTTTTTTCAAAGAAGGAATTTAAGAAGGCTGGATTCTCTTGTATGACTTTCCTTGTCTCCCAGTTGTCTCAACACATTTTTGTTCTTCCTGACAGAAAAAAAATCACTGACCCATCTGTCAATGCCATCTCTGCTTCAGTGAGCTGCTTCATGCATTTGTTCACAGAGGGCTGAATAATGGACCAGCGCCAAATTCCTCATCAAGGGAAAAGCTACTAGTAGTTACAGCTCCTCAGCATTATACATGTCTCTGAGTGTGACTGATTAAGACTGTTGTCTGGAACAGGGGAACTGTGTCAGAGGTGCCACATCCCATAAATTAGTTTAAGCTGAGGTAATGTATGCAGCAACACACAGCAATATGCCTGCTAGCTCAACAAGTTTGGCAAGCAAATGACTGGGAAAACAAGACCATTTTCAGGTATTTAATCCAACTAAGACAGAGTGGCACAACTGAGGAGACCCTTCAAAGAAAAACTTTGCATTTTATTGATTTTTTTAAGGGAAAGAAAATACCTGATAAAAAATGCTGGTGTCCAGACTTAGTTAAGTTAGACAGGAAGAACGGTCTAGTTCTCAAAGCGAGGCATTTGCCACTAGGGACTGAGTTTTAATCCATCCTCTCTGCAACCCCTGTAGTGCTCTACAGAAAAGTCATTTAATTCTAGTCCAGACAGTGAACTTTGTATACTGCTGAGCAGATTAGTCATACAAGTGTGTTCCTTTCTGTGGGACTACTCATGTGAGGAAGTTATCAATGGGGAGAGGGGGAGCATATCTGGCCTTCTGTATGGAGTCACACAGGGGTAGAAAAAGCTACCACAAGTTTTAATTGGTCTGGCCTCCTTGGAGGAAAAACTATCTACAGTAATCCTGGAAGAAATTGTAAGAAAATTAAGGAACCTTTCTGATAGGAAGATCTGTTAATTGGAACAGCAGTCTTTTAAGTAACAGAAGCTTTATTGAGTGTTTAAAATACAATTAACTGGACTAAGGAATTGCAAATGCAAGGAATCAAATAAACCCATTTCACCAGAAACATTGAGTAAACGAGTCAGTAGGACTTCTGTATTTGTAGCATCCATCACTTCTTACAGCAAGGGACTAAGATACCATACTTGCTGGCAATGCAGCCAGAGAAATGAACCCAACCAAAAACCACCCAGAAATTTCATTTTTCTTTTGAACCAGAATTGGAGTGTAGTTTTGGAGGCTTGAGGAACTTCAACTAGAACTAGACCCTCTCAATTTTTGCTTTAGTTATTTAGCAAGAGGAGGTAGTATTTTCTGTGCCTGAAGCTGTTCTCCTGAATCTTTTCCAGTAACTGACTATTATGAGTCAGGTGCAAGAGGTTAACAAATTGCTAATGGCCTGAACTGAAACTGGGTAGGAACAATTTCAGTTCCACATTAACCTGAACTGGAAAGGAGGCAAAAAAGCAACTTGTTTGACCTCCTGATGTGACAACATTCTTGCTGACACTACAATTTCCTAATCACAGTGATTTACCTGAAGGGAAATCTGATGTGAAGCAATCATGGAAACCATTTTATTCAGCATTTATAACCATTCTGTTACTATCAGTAGATTATATGTGTCTTCACTACTTTTATTTCTTGCAGAGGATCCCAGAATTAAACTTTATGAGTCCAGGGAGATAGTGGCTTGTTCTTCTTTAAGGAAAGTAAGATGTCATAAAGAGAATCCAAAGCAGGTTAGGAAGCAGGATGTGGGAATCTGATGCTAAACTGATTTGCTGCCCTCCTCTACCTGTATAGTTCAGTAAAGTGCTGGTGTTCTAGGTACTTGCAAAAGACCTGCTTTTCTCCTTAAGGAGCACAACAGCCAGATCCTGAGTAATTCAGCCTTGAAGAACACCATTTTCAAGACCACATCTCCATCAGCCAGGAAATACTCAGCTGTATTTTGTGCCAATGACCATGTAGAAGTAGAGGTTCAATTCTTCCTCCTTCCCTGACCCCTCAGATTAGGAATATAACATAGATTTTCTGGATTGTGATTTTTCAGTAGTCTAGACCTGAGCTGGGCTGCAAAAACAAGTTTTGCCAGGACAGAAAAGTGTATGAAAGAAACTGAAACACTACATGGCTCTGAGTCCCAGTTATACCTTGCATAAGACTGATGTTACTGTAGTAACAGTACCAGGCCTTGATTATGACACCTGGCTGACTTGTAAGCAGAATATTCTCATAGAGAGGTTGGGGAGAAGAACATGTGAAAGTGAACCTTCATGAATACATCTGATGTATTCATGCATACAGTCCATGAATACACTGCCTTGTGCTACGGACAATAAAAGCTGTTAGCTCACTTGGAATTTACTAATGTTATAGGGTACTGGAGGACATGTATCATAGTTTATTCATTCTTTCCATACCAGAGAGGCCTCTCTCCAAGCAGAGTTTAGTCCATTTTCCATCTGGAAATATTCCTCTTTAGAAGCCCATGACCTGGGAGGCTGGTTGTTCTCATTTCGGGGGAAAGAAAAGAAAACCTCCATGAATTCCAAGGATTTAGTGTCACGGATTGTGTTGTATTATCCAGAATCAAAGAGCTTAATCACCATTTACACTAAAGCCTTTAGCACTGCTCAGGCAGAAAATTGTACTGTCCTGCTCTCATGTTCCTGCAGTCTTAAATTGTCAAGCGCTTTAAAGTGCCTGGGAGAGGCACAAGGGCACAAAAATGAGGCTTGCAGTTTTTACAAGCTTGTGTACAAAGGATAGCAGAGAAATCCACAGCCCATGTTCTAGAGAGTTATGGTGGCACTGTCCAGACACCAAAACTACTTCAGAAACAGTTTAATGGGGAAATTTAGTTGGGCTAATTGACCTTGTGAGAAAATTAGATTACTTCATACATGGGACTGGATCACATCTCTCTCCAAAATACTATTCTTCAGGCATGCTTGTGTGTTATGTGGCAGAAACTATACTGGGTTTTGTCCAAACTCAGATGGAGCATGAGGCACCTCATACTCTGTAAGTATTAAGTCATAAAAAGATCACAGAGCCATCTAGCATATTCAGACATGTAGCATGTAATAAACATGTTACAGGCGACTGAGTGCTGCAACTGGAAAGGCACTTGCTGGACAGCCTGAAGAACAGGACTGTGCTTAGCAGTCAGAAGTGTTAGGCCTGCTTGGAATTTGTAAAGGAAAACGAGTTAGAGGGCAACAACTGTGTGTTTGTGCAGCACTTGGCTGTGTTGCCAGTGAAAGGAAAAACAGACTCAAGTTCATAAGCACTTCATGATCCCTCGCTTTGTTTTCCCTTCCCTCACCCTAACACCTTTCAAATTACCTTATTAACGTAAACCACCCATTCATTACACAGAGGTTTAGTATTTGCAGGAGTTTTAGGGAGGAGTAACAGTTACACAATGGCATCTGCAGCTGATTTACATTTATTTATCCAACAGTGTATTCAAGTCTCTTGCCCAAAATCCAAACAGACGCCCTCTCAGGAAATGCAGTGTCTAAAGAACGCACACATTCAAGGCTGTCTGAAATTTTAATTGCAGAAAGATCAGGAAGTTCAGACTGAAGGTTTGCAGAGCAGCCCTAACTCTCCTCCCTGGGTGTATCATGTTGTCACAATAGGGTCTTTCATTACATAATCATGCAGAATGGGCAACTGAGCTTGCTGTTTGACATGCAGAACCATCACACACACTTGCTAAGGGTTTCAACTCCTTTTCTGTCACCTCGAAAGAACTTCTTTATTACCTTTACTATTTCTTTATTACCCTTTGGAATCGTTAGGAGCACCAACAATGTTCTGAAAAACTACAGAATGAGTTACAAGGGAGCCTGCATGTCTAAAGTAAGGACATGTAATCAGCAAGTTACTAAGTACGTTAATATCTTGAAGAACAGTGGTGGACTCACTGATTAATGCACTAATTTCAGTTTAGATACATCTTTTAACAGTTTCCAGGTGAGTAACAGGACCCCATATATGAAGGAAGGGATTGATTCTAAGTGCTCTTAATTCTTGCAGTGCTGTACGGAAGTCAATAAAGTAGGTTGTCACGAATAATTTTTATAGCTGACAAACAAATGTAAACAACTGTTTTAAGATGAGTTTGATGAGTCCACGAAGAGTGAAAAACTAGGGGATAACATAAAAACCCCCCAGATTTAGAGAGTCTGCAAATCTTACCCATCACTCTGGTCCTCTTTTCCTCCACATTCATTTGGTTTATGCATCAGGGTCCAGTTCTGTAACAGCAGTTCAGGTGTTACTGCCATGTCCCAGCAATATTGGATCAGTCACCAGGGCTGATGCTCTGTAAGAGATTTCAAAAGCTTTCATTAAAAATATGAATAATTTTATGTTGAACACCAAACAAGCAAGCCTCTGCCTCTGCAGACAGCTTCAGTGGGTCTGACTGATTACCTGGCATGTATAGAATGCACAGAATAATTATAGAAAGGCTTGGGTGCAAAAAATATGCTTTGTTTTTCCACATGGTTAATGTATGTGCTCATCTCAAGCATTCTGTCTCAGCTTAAAATAATCCAAAGAGGCCAGACCATTAAAAACAACAACAAAAAAAAGAATGAAAAGAGATACTCTCCATGTCAGTGTCAGTGGGTAAGCCATCAGCTTTGATAAAAGCAAATCCCTGATGTTGAGTGGAACTTGATACAGTTTTGTTCCAGATTCAGAACATTTTCTTCTCCATGTGAATGTAATAGTGCTTTAACCAAGCATGAAGTGTAAATGCAATACAATAGATGTAATGTAATACATAGATGTAAAGCCAGATGTTAATTAGAAATTCCCCACTTTCTCTCCTAGCTGTGGTGTATTCAGGTACTAGCTTTACTCTCCCATCTCTCAGTGTTAAAACATCTTGTCCTCAAAGACATTCCTGCACAAACGAAAATAAGATAAGCTGAATCAGAGGGAATGTTGGTCTCCTAGGGAACGATATATGAATTTTACAGTACACTACATCTCAAGCACTAAACCAGGATTAATTTATAATAGCCACTGATTTAAAAAGTGAAAAGGACCAGGCCTTACATTGCACAAAAAAAATGAACAAATGACTGATGTCAGCCAGATGCTGGAGCAAGTGTCTACCTCTTCCATTAAGATATGCTGCCTCAGACTTTCCAGGAAGCCTTCCCTAATGGCGCTGCTATGGCAAAACAAATGCTTGGTTTATTTAGTCACTGACACCATACTCCCAGATCTGTGGTGCACATTCCTTACCTTCAGGATTCCTTGCAACATTTTCAGCAGTTAAGCACTGCATCATGAAGAATTTGTAGGAAGAGCTAAGATTCCAGATTTATGGCCTGCATGTAATGATGTGCTTCTGCCCAAAGCAGTATGTGCTTAATTCTAGCCAAGCTGCTTCATTGCATCTCATGACCAGAAATCAATTGAGGCAAATTTAGTTTAAATATAATATGCAATGAATATATGTTGCATATTTCTCACTGCATATTGCAAAGGGATGTCAACCTTTTGACTGGATGTGTCATAGTTTTTCCTTCGCTGAAGACTTTGCGTCAGGAAGATTTTCTTGAAGGTAAGTGCTAGCTAATAGAGTTAAGAATTATTGTGAAATCCTAGGCCACACAGAATGGAAGACAAGTAACGACCACAGATTTTTCTCTACAAAACATCTGTGTACATAGATAGCAACTCACTGGTTGTACAGAATCATGGCACTCTACAAAGGTACACACAAACCTACATATTCCACAAAAATACTGTGTGTACCAGTGCAACAGCCATTGATGGAGCATTTGTGTGCAGGGTGTTGGAGAAAATATTGATCAAACATCTTTCTTCTGACTAGACTGCTGTGATTAATTTTGTCTTTTTAATGATACTTTATTCCCAAAATCACTTAGGCACACAGGCTGTTTGAGCAATCCAGAAAAGTTGCAAAATGTGATTAGAACTTGGTAAAATAGAAATTTACTTTCTGTCCAGAAGGAGAAAAGAGAAATTCAGTGAGTGTTGGTAGAAGTGCCTCTTGGTTGAATTACTAAAGTATTATGTAATGCACCTTGGCTCTCCCTTCCAACTTGGGAGCAGTTCAGGCTGCTGTTCCTGCCTACAAATATTCAGAGGGCAATGATACAGACTCCACTGCAGTGTTTCCTTGTTAATCAGGGTAAATCAATCGTGGGGATTGGAGCTGTGAAATAGCAATCAGGTCCAGATTATAACACAGGTAAGGTGAAAGCCTGTCTACTTATTCCTGACTTTCCCTTCCCAAGCAATTTTAAATACAAATTAAAATAAACACTTTGTCTGAAAAGCCTGTCTAACTGCCACTTTGTAAAGCAGGAGCCTGTATCACCTTGGCCAGAAGCCTTCTTTAACAGATCCCATTTCTATTCACATGAATATTCCAGAGTCCTGTGGTTAATTCCAAATTAATTCAGGGGTTTTTTTCCAGTGTTTACATTAGGACAAGAATTCACACTGAGCAGTAAGTGAGTTCTTTAAAGTTTTGTTTAGCACTAGTTTAGCAGCTTTCCATATGCTCCTTCCCCACTATGAAAGCTGCACAGGAGCAGTATAAATCCATTGATGCCTTAAGTTTTAGCTTTCATGTTTTCAGATTCTCTGCTGCCTAGGTGTGTAGCTCTGAGCTTCATATTAAGGGTCAGTAAGCTCTCTTCACAGGGTAAGTAGACAAAACAATCCCTTTCCAGCTTGAGACCACGGAAAACCATTACAAGCTACAGGTCGAAAAGTATAAACAATGGAGAACTGAAGAGAGCTACAAGGAGGATGCAACTTCATAACCTGAAGCTGTAATTGGACAATTAGCCCCAATATGCAAATGAATCAAAACTCATAAAAGTGTGAAACCTCGTGACCAGCCATCCATTTGGGGACCATTTTGGGTTCATCTCAGGTGTAGCTTTGACCAGGCTTTTGTATTGCCCAAGGCGTATCCTTAAGGGCCTTTTAATAAATACCTACTTTATCCTCTGGCTCTGTCTAGCCTCTGTTCCAGGCCAGCCTTCTCAAGGCATCACCATCTCAATGCTACTTTCAGACTAGTGTTCAGTCACCCATAGACTGCAGAACACACACTGCAGTTGGAGCTGTTAGTGCTTGTTATGATGCAAGTGTTCCCTGCAAGGAGAGGGAGTACAAAACAACCAAAGAGATTCAGACTAACCAAGTTTTGTTTATCACAGATTAGAACTACTGACCTCCAGGTGAAAGGCTCCCTATGTTAGTAGTAATTCCTCTCATCCCCCTCCTTCCTTTTGACAAAATGCTCCTGTAATCTATTTTTTCACAGTGCTTCTGAAAACAGCTGGATGTTTCCAATGTTTCCACTTTTCCAATGGAGCATGGCAGCAGAAAACCTTCATCACCTTGGCCTTTGGCTAAAAGAACAGTGCTGAGTAGCTGACTGTTGTCAGCCTCTTCAGACAATAAAGATAATATACTGTCAGAAACTAGAAACTCTGAAGGCACAAATAAAAGAGAAACAAGCCACGGAGGCTGGATAACAGACACACCAAAAATCCTGATGGGACCAAAGGACAGAATGGATGAACTGCAAATGACACAATGGGCTTGTTTTATGCATGACAATTTCTGTGATGGATGACTAGAAGACATGAGTATTGCATTACCTGCTCATTTCCTAAGACTTAAAAAAGTGCTTATTATGTCAGAATGAGAAATAATGCATTGAACTTATAGAAGCATTATATGAATCAATGGCACACACTTGCCTGTAATAATGTATTCACCTCCAAAAGAGCCACAAAGGACTTACCACAGTTATGTAATAAATGTGACTAGGAGCAGAAAGTTTCTGTACAGAGGAGACTGAGGTTACTGAGGTCAGAAAGAAGATGCTTAAGAAAAATCAGGAAATTATCCAAAACCATTACACTATTACTGAATACTGGATGACTGCCACAGAGGCTGTGTAAATCTGAAGCATCAATTTTGAGTACCATGGACTTAATCCTATTGCTGTCATATATGTGCAGTGATTTTGAGGAATGTTAAAGTGGGGGGAAATTTGGTCCAGATTAACATCAAACTTAAAAGGAGAGTAGTATGCTGTAAAGTCCAGTTCACATCTCAGAGAGAAGAAAAATAAGAACCCAGGCAGTCACTGAGGCAGCCACTGTAGCCAGGAATTTGGTGGCATACGTACAGGAATTGAAAATTTCATAGGGGAAAAAAATCCACAGAGAGGCAGAGAGGGTGACTGGGAGAATATACTATGAGGTATATTGTGCTAGGCACAACTAATTCCTCAGCAATGGAGGGAAAAAGATGGAAGGGCATAATTTCAAGTGACAACCAGTATTTAATCTTGACTGGTGATACTGTAGCTTTCCTGAAGCAATTAATAGGCATAATATATGGATACAAAGTATCAGAATAGGCTTAACTAATTCTATGTGTCATTTCTCAAAGTTTTGGAAATAAAAAATTTCTTACAGAAGACAAAATGAAGTGGAACAAATTATGAGAGACATGCACTTCCCAAGGGGACTGCCTATGATTTCACAGGTTGTTTTGAAAGAATTAAAATAAGCTAAAATTAAAGACAGTGGGATAATTGTTGAAATTAGGTAAGCTCAATTCTGTGTTCAGTTATACCAGTTATTATTTTATTGTTCTCTTCTTGTTGCTTTCTCCTCTGCTTCAGATATGACTGAATGGAAAACAAATGCATCCAGCAAACCCTGCTTATTGTCACACTTCTCAGTAGATGCTTTACAAAATTTACCAGCAAAAGGAAGAGTCACTGCAGGATGCATAATGGAGAATAAAGCCTCTTTTGGAACAACTCACTGACAGCTATGGAACAAGTTCAGCTGTAAATCAAAGGGGAATCCTTACTATAAAATAAAATAGTGTTCTACTGCTCAAATACAGCAGAAAAGAACTGTTATATAGTACATTGCATCATAACCAGACAGCTTCTGCCACCCTATCTACAGCAGCAGCCTTGAATATTGTGGTCCAAATTCTCTCATTTGTTACATGTGCACAATGATTTTTAGGGCTTTGATTTGGGGAAAATTTGGTCCAAAATAAGATAAAACTGATAACTTGATAGTTTTGCCTCCTTCTGCACAAAGTAAATTTGCTCGCTGTAAAGCAGCTGCCTTTCAAATACCTTCACAGCTTAGGACACCATACAGTAGTCTAATTCCTTGCCAGAGAATTCAGGCTGTAACCATGGCAGCTGGGAGTGGAAACCCTTGGTGTATGAACATATCCAGGCTGATAAAGCAGATTGTTGTACAAGTCCATATGTGGTGCGCCTGTGTATATTAAGCTTGAAAGCGTGTGCCTTTAGGGCGGGAGCGAGGCAAAGGAGAACAGCCCAGCAAAAGCTTCACCAGAGCAGCTTTGGGTAAGCTGCCAGTGGGATCCCAGCACTGCAGGCACCCTAGGGACACTGCTGTGAATAGGCTGAGGGTCACAAGGCAAGGAGGCAGACAGGATGGGAAGGGATAATCCAGCAAAGAAACTTCACCCGGTGCAGACTGGCTTATAATACATAATACAGCAGTGATGTCCCTCAAGGGGAAAAGCACTAATTCCAGTCTGCCCTTGCATTTGTTGCACAGAGAATAGCACAGAATGGCTCTTTTGCCCCAGTGAATGCAGAGTCTGGGGCCCAGGAACTGGCAGCACACCTATCTACAGAGAACGGGAATTTTTAGCCTGGCATTAGGTCAAGCTTTTCTTCAGCCTTTTCCAGTGAAACTGGAGCCTCCATTCCTTCCTTTCATTAAATAAATGTATGATTGATGATCCTGGAGCCTGATATCTTCCACGTGTTAAAAGATTAGCTGTAGCAGTGGCTACTGCCAACAGCATATGCTGATGTGTTGCAACCCTAATCTCCAGGGTCCTTTTTAAGGGCAAGAAGCCCATTTCCATGGCCTAGTCAGCCACTGACCTCTTTAATTCTATGAAGGTACAAGCACAGCAGTGATTTTGTAAAGATGGATCTTCACCTACCAGAAATCAAGCTGTGACCTCCTGCTCATTGCAGTGAAGCTGCTGAGTGAGTAGGGGGCAGTGATGTAGTGATTTGTACAATGGTAGGTGCAACAAAGCACAGGCAAAACTGAGGTCAAAATCCACAGAGCAATTAAAACATTTCCTCTTACCATCCAGGCACACTGGTATGCTCTGAGCATGAGTGGTTCCTTCAGAGTGCCTTTCGGAGAGGGTACTGAACTGAATCTGAACAGAAAACCATTTTGAGCAGCTATTTTTTCATCTCAGACCACACAGGAAACTATTATGATGATTTTGCTGAAGCTGAGCCAGGATGAGCAAACATTGACTTTTCTGGTTCAGAAAAACAGAACAGGACTTGACAACTTCACCAGGGACCTTTCTGCATGGGAACAGCTTGTTTCTAGCAGGCCCTGAACCTCACAGCTTTAGGCATTCATCAGCTTTCCCATCTGTTTTGTCTGATTGTGCACTGTGATTCTGCTTTGCTCTGCAGACCTTTGCAGCAGGGTGTTCACCACAGCAACTTTTTCACCTGTCTAAAGTGATGCTACTTACTGGAGAAACGTGCCAATTTTTTATTCCTCTGTTTGGAATGTCCTGTAAGACAGCTGAGATCCTTCTGTGTCTGCTCCTTCGAGTTCAAGCACCTGAATACAGCCTTGAGTGCAGCTTAGATCCCAGATGCTGATATGTATGTTCCTGCACTGTACAGGCCTAGGTTAATCAGGGAAGGCAGAGAAGCCCCTAGTCCTTTGACACTGGTGAGCCAGATTTTCCTTGCCCTGCCTTAATACTGTAACTACCCACTGGTATGCTACAGCTTAGCTCCAATTTTTTCTGCTAGAAAAGGCAGATTTGGAAAGGTACAGAGAAATGGTCATGCAGCACTGCCAGAAATGTAAGTAGTACTGCAGCCCTAGCAGAGAAGTAGATCGACAAACTCTTCCCTATCTTGAGGCTCAGCATGTAAAGTCAGCCTCATTGCAATGATGGCCCCCAGCCTTTGTTGATACACTGATAACACCAGTGCCAGACAACATCTCTGTGAACATCATGCTATTTTACCACACATATATTGTGTCATCCTGAGGTCAGAGCAGCCCCAGCATGGCCACACAACTTCCTGGGGCCTTCATCTACCTAGACCGAATTTCTGATGATGAAGAGAGTCAGAGGACCACAGTAAACCAGAGAATGTATCCATCCAGCTGCCAGACCAGAATTATCCTCATATTCCCTATTTGTTTAGACTTGTGCCATCTGTAACTAGTGAGCCATCACTGGGAAGTCACCATAAACTGTGGAGTTTTACATTGGGATGAGCAAGAGTTGAAAGTTCTGGAAATGAAGCACTTATAAATGGCTTGAAGCAACTCTGAATGGCTTAGTCTCAGATGTATCTCCCAATTAAACTACTCCTGGGGTGTTTCCTTCCCATTCCCCTGCACACTAAGTTTTCTTTTAAGAAATCCTCATCTTCAAGAACTTAATAATGAGAATAAAACAGGACCATAAAGCTGGAGACTGTGTACAGCTGAAAAGATCAAAACCCATGAAATTTGTTTTCAGTTATTTGATATTAATGAACCTCAAATTCAGTAGAGCGCCAGCTTGCAACAACTATGCCCTTTATTGGCAAGAGCTGAGAAACAACAATGACAAAATGAGTAAAAAATGCAGATCTCCTGGAGAGAGGGCTTCTGGCACAGCAGGGCAACATAAACAAGTGCGCTATATATAGGACTGGTCCTTGGGTGAATACACAGATGTTAAAGATGACCTCAAACAGAACCTCTGTTCAGATACACAAAAATATACATAGGATAGCTGTGTGGTTTGAAGCCGGGCTGTATGCCAGGAGCTTCCAGTTTCCCTTTTTCCCAGTTCATTTTATCCCGCCGGCCCCCAGCCTTTGTTGACACCCAGGCAGTGATAGTGAGGAAGTTATGATCTGCTGGGAAATCACACACGGCTCTTTTTGTCAGCCAGTCATGCCAAGAGGCCCTGGGGACAGATCCTTGTCTCAGGCTGTGTGCTCCTCACAGCAGAGGCTGTGTCTTGCTTTGTGTCTTGCCTCCCTCCCAGTGTGATTTTTCTCCCAAAGTGGGCAGCCATGAAACCTTTCCACATGCCCCCGCAGTGTGTTCTCCTGTCCACATGAAGCATTAATGTACTCCCCAAATTTAAAGTATTAACTTTTCAAACTTAAAAGGAGAGGGGTTTATTACCGCCTAATATCTCTATATTCTGATGCGCTGTTTTACTGTAAAAGTATAGATGCTTATATTACATTAGATCAGGGAGGATTGGGATATTTATGCATGTTTATTCTAACACTGACACAAAATGTTTGTTTAGGGGGAGATGGAGTTGGGGAAGAAGGTATGGATCCTGTGTTTAGAAGCAATAAAGTTGTTAATGAAGAGGAATTTAAAATATGCCCCTTGGCAACATAGTGGTTCCACAGAATCAAAATGCTCTTGAATTCTATTTCTGCACTTCATAAATTCATGGTTTATTCTGGACAAGAGTCCTTATTAGTACAATATGATGATAAATTATGAATACTAGATAATTCCTACCCCCTTGAGATTAACTGGTATGGTGATAATAATGCCAAGGTTGTGAGTTCAATCTCTGTGTGAACAATTCATTCAAGAGCTGGACTAAATGATCATTGTGGGTCCCTTCCAACTCAGATATTCTGTGATCCTAATGGAAATGCTTATCTTTTAAAGAAATTTTCCCACAGTCTTCCTCTGGGCCTCATTAAGGAAATGTTAAGATGGCTGTCAGAATCTTATTTCTTAATAAAAATTACCCAGGAATAGCAGACTTCAAGAAGGCAAATTTGCTATCACATATTATGCTTCAGCTTATTCAGAAATAATTGAATTTGAGAGAAGATATGCTTGAGCTGATATATATTTTTGCTCTCTGTATCCTGGATGTCAAATCATTTGCTGTGTTTCTTTGAGAGCTGAAAGAAACTAGGTCCAACTTACCACTTTAAATACCCTTTCAAATGTTTTTCTGATGAATTGAAATCTGATTTATTCATTCTTCTTTCTGCAATTCTAGAAAATAGCTGAACTTGAATAAATTTTTTTTCTGTCAGTTCTGAACAGAAGCACACAACTCTCAAAACAAACACTAGGTAAATGCTTTGGACCTTTTTGCTCTTCTCCGTTGCACAAAACTGTAGGAAAATAATTATCTTTTGTATTTCCATCAGGTTCAAAAGTTTACTGGGTGAAAATGGAAGCCAGAGTTAGGAAAGATAGACCACTAAGGCAGCTAAAAAAAAACAAAACAACACATTAAACTCCTTTCACTTCATATTAAGAAAACATTATACCTGTGATTTTTGCAAGAAAAATTAGACAGAAGGTATGTTAGAAACAACTTAGCCATTGTTTAAGAGGGGGAACAAGATGATGAGGCCCTCCATGTTCATTCTGGTTTATTTATGTACTTTTCTGATATGGACACATATATTGCTGATATTAAGCCCAAAATCAGCATTTTTCCTTACAGACTTTTTTATTCAGCTAAAGACTTTTTTGAGAGATCAGCAATTTAGCTCTACACGTTTCACCCAAAGCAGGAATTCACTGTGAAAATGCCATTTTTAGTTCTGTAATTTCTTCATGATTTGAAAACAAATGATTTCTATTATTTCAGTGCAAGTAAAAGCAATAAAACCTAAGGAGTGGCAATATCCTCTTGTATGACTCAAAACTCGCCACATTCTTTATTCCAATCAAATATTTCAAGCCACTGGAATGTATTGTAGTCTGGTTCCTTTGTGCATTTGAGATCAAAAATAGCTAAGATAGTTCATTTTTAAAATAGTCTTCTGTATTATATAGCTGATTGTTTTTCCTCCTTATAAGAAGTTAATTGTCTTCATCAAAAATAGCTAAGTTCATTTTTAAAATAGTCTTCTGTATTATATAGCTGATTGTTTTTCCTCCTTATAAGAAGTAATTAAAGTCTGCTGCTACAGTTGAATTCATTTCATAACACAGCACGTGATGCACAGCTCTACCACAAAAATGTCCTCAATTCTTTCTGTTCCTTTTCTTTTTTTCTTTTTCTGCTTGGTTTGCTTTAACAAGGGAAATTTCATCATGTGAAATGTGCACCAGGATAAATTCTGCACTCAGTCCTTCCCACTGTTCCCCATCCAAGCACATTCATTTAAAAGACGTGTCCCCATTTCACAAGGATGTTCCTTTCCAGCAAGCCAAACCTTCTGCTTTGGCACAAGCACACTAGAAAACTGGGTGATGAAGCCTAGAGCTGTGCTCTGATCTCATACCATTTGTTGCTTTGGGATATGCTCCCAAGAAACTCATTTGGCAGAGGAGAAGGAGACATGTCATACCTCTGCCACATCCCAGGCTGACCTGACTCAAAGAAAGATGACACATCATAGGGAGGTGCAGCCCAAGTCCATTCAACTTATGGCTGCTGTCAAGAGATGTCACAAACAGGCTGACATAATTTCCAACCTGCATGCTGTACCTAGGAGCAGGTAGGAACAGGGCAATAAGGTTCATTGGGTGCACCAGCCCAATTCTCTACTATAGTGCAAAAGACCTTTTTTCAGTGGAAGATTCATCACTCAGCAGAGCAAAAATTTAGGGTCCTCAGGGTAAAACAGAGAAATGTGTATGCGAAAGAAATAAAATATCTGTCTCACTGACATCTATCAGCATTAGTGTCATGACTGAAGCCCCATGATCAGTTTGCTGAGTGGTTACGGTGTGACCTTTCAACCTCAGATCTCTAAGTCCGTAAGTCATAAACTTAAGAGAAAGAGAGTTCTTTTAAGAGCTCAAAGTATTTCACAGAGGAGGAAACTGATGCATGCTGAGATGATGCAAATGTGGTGATCAATTTAGGCAGCAATAGAGTGGGACAGTTCTGAGAAGAAAAATCTGGCATATTTCTGGAAGAGCAATGTTATGTTCTAATTGTTTTGAAACTAGAAGAAGGAAAATAAAGTGGGGTTTTTTCCCCTCAGTAACCCATCATAGGTCAATCAGTTCTTTCAGTAACAAAAGAAAAAAGAGAAAGATCATCTAATTCTTCATCAGCAGTGTAGTACATACTCTTCCCAGTTACTGTCATTTTCTAGCTCTTCAAAGGATTTAGTACTTTCTTTTTCACCCCTTCCAAAACAGAACAATAAGGACTGTAGAGACCAAAATTATTCAACTACATGGTACAGCTTCCTCAATAAAAACCAGCTGGAACTGCACAAAACAACAGCACAGCCGTGGACTAGCTTGCTGTTTGCAGTCCTGTGCTCTCAATAGTAAGAGCCATATTGCTTTGTTTAAGCAGAATGCAACTCAGCATGAGCCATGAGATGAGAAAAATAGATTGAAGACACAGCACCCTGCAACCTTTTGCTGAGTTTTAATTCCAATGTGAACAGTTGCACAGACTTAATTAGAAAATGACAGAGCACTGCTGCTAGAGAGAGACAGCTGACACAAGGCATTCCAAGGTGCCTTGAACAAAGGTCGGCCATAAACTTTATCTTGCATAAACACCATAAATGCAAATTTCGTCATTTTATAGAGTCAGATTTTCTACAAGAACACATGTGCTTTTAAATCATCTATTTGTTCACATCCTCAAGTATGGTAGATAATCATTGGCTAAGAGACCTAAACTAAACAACAGCTCGGGGGACTGAATCAACCTTGTTTCCTCATTTTCTTATATTTACCCTTTTCACAGAGATATTTCCACATTTCTTCTTTTAACATAACTGCTGTTTATAGAGGGAAAAACAATGTTCCAGATAGCTGAAAGATTAGCAGAGACAGATATGAAGCTTGGTGGGCTGGGAAAGGTTATCTAAATCCTGAATAAAAACACAATTTTTAAGGAGGGTACGCAAAACTTATCTTGAATATGGAGATGAAGAATACAGGACCACTTGAGTAAACAGTGATGTCATCAAATGTCCACATGATATGTGCCAAGTGTTGTTCTGAGGCCACATCTGGTCATGAGACCAATAAATCCGAACGAAACCTGTAGGTCACTTATCCTGTTTCTACAGCAAGAGAACTAATGCAAAGAGAGAATATCACAAGAGCATTTTACATGTGTAGCCATTCAGCCACAAATTATGGATGAGGCCAGTGCTTCCACAGCTAGCTACAGTGCCCTGCTGTGACTGGCAAAGGAGAGGGCTTTTTCTGCAGAATGGCTGCAGCTTGGAATCACAGTGTCAACACTTGGGGTCTGTCTAAGCACAAAGACAGCCTCTGATCATGAGAGATATTCCAGTTCTCTTAGAAACTACTAGAAATTGCCCCCTGTTTCTAGGACCAGACTCTGACCCTGGGTGGCCGCATTCCACCTTCTGCGGGTAGCCTGGCTTCAGGTCGCTATTCATCTAGACCACCACAGTTTGGGCCTCAGATAAAAGGTTCAGTTTTTTTCTTATCTCTGTTACGAGAGGTAGGTTCAGTTTGATGTCAGAAAGCTTCACCAATTTTAGTTTGTTCTCCTAGTTCAGGCATGGGATGGCTCATACCAATGTTCCTTTATGACTAAACCCAGTGGTTGAATGGGTAAGATGGTAACATTCCAATTTTAGATGATTCTGTTTATAAAGCACAGATGAAACTGGCAATGGTCTTTAACCTTAAATAATGGTAATTTTTGCAACTGAAGTGGTAGAGCTTGTCAAAAAGTACTTGAGGATCTGGTATTTCTGATGTTCTGAAATGGAAGCAATATAGTCTCTGTTTAAACTTACCAAGAATTTCAAGCAGCAGAGAGTATGACAGGATTTTTTCTCAGCTTTTATTAAAAATACTCTAGTGATTTATTCTTTGCGATTTGCTGCAATGTATAAAATCCTACTGCAGTCTTACCTCTGTGCAAGGTTACTCAGAAGAAACACACCAAGATTCAACTATCCATTAAAAGCAGAAGAATTTATAACAGCAAAGTTTATAATAGCAAATGTTATAAAGTTTTTAATAGCAAAGGCAAGAGGCAATGGGCAAAATCCTTCTGAGGCAGAAGTTCAGTGCAGTCAGCAGAATTATGCCACAACACTGTATCCTCTTTAGAAAAGTTGCCCTTATTCAGTGAGATGATTCCCAGCTTATCCAGGGGAAAAATTGTTTTTGATGGGTTTCAACCAGTGGAGAAGTCATCTTTTGTGTGGCAGGCCATCAGGACTTTGGTCAGCCACAGTCTTTAAACCTATGCTTTCCTATGGCTAGATGATATAAATACCAAGCTTTTAAAAAGATGAAAGTAGAGACAAGCTCCAGGAGCAGGGCTTAAATTTTCTATAAATATTCACCTAAATATAGTGCAGCTATTTGTAAACACAGAACACAGATTTCAACAAGTAGACCTAACAACTAGAAAATCATTGGGCCAAATGTTGTAAAAAATTGTGCCCTGGCAAAAATTTTGTTTGTCATTCCCTTCAGCTCTTAAAAAACTATCTGCAGCCTCTCAAAGATAATTTCTCTGCTTCCTAACAGGTTCTTTCACTGTTGACACGGCCACCACAGAAATGCCTATAATACATGTTTAGCATGTATGGCCAGGTTTACATTTGTAGAGCTCATGCACAGCAAAAGGAAGGAAATAACAGATTTTCATCATCCAGATGAGGAAGATTCTTATCATACAGCAGACTTTGATATCAAGAAAACAGATTTTACTGCAGCTAGCTCCAACCTCCTCTGCTGAGCACAATCCCTTATGAGAGCAGGCCTGTTTGCATAGCAAAGCTCTGTTTATCACAGGCAAGGGCACTGCAGTCTGGCCAAGTGCAACTAGTGTAAGCTGACACAAGTTTGTAGCAAAGACACGTTGATGGATTTCTTGAGACTGGCAGCAAAAATTCCCTAAGAATAAGAAAATATTTTCAACTGATAATTTGATGAACATACAATTGGCTGCTGAATGAAGACAGCAGTTAAATAAAATAGCAGATTACACTGTGGTGTCCAGGCTGGGGCAATCACATCTCTCCTTCCCACTGTAACAGAGAGTTGAGTAGACTACAGTGAATATTAAAGGCAGCATCTTAAAAACTACTGAAATCGGCAGGGGGTGGGGGGGGTCCTCACATCTTTACTGCTTTTGTCTCTCTGCAGAATCAGGTTTGGTGAATCTTTGGACCTAGTTAGATTTCTGTTGAAGGAGTTAGGAGCATAGATAAAGGTATTCTTACTACAACTCTTTTACTTGCATAGGTCCTGTTTAACTGAGGAGAGGAATAGTGAAGACTGCCTGTGTTCTTCCAACAGAATGATCTTCCTAATGCCTCACTTATTCACCATAAGTGTAAAACTCTCCCTTGATTTCTATCCCTGCTTAACATATCTGTTTATCATATCCTTTCCTCAGCTGTGGCAGCAGCAGCAAACTGAACTTTCTCCTCGCACTTGGAGTCTGAATAAAATAAATTCCCAAAGTCCACCTTTCTTCAGTGGTTGACCTGGCTGAAATACAGCTAAGCTGCTACCAGAAATTACCTTGGGTCATGACAAAGAGCTGTTCAGTCAACATACTGTGACAAGAAGCATGAATTCCTATATCCCATTGTTCTAGTCACAGGCTTTTTCAACTTTCTCATATAAGTAACAGTAAGAATTACCACTTTACCCTCACAGACTTCATATCCTTATCCACCCTCCAGGAAAATAGTGCCATCCAAAGCCATCCAAAGCCACCCAAAGAGTAGAAAGAGAACTGCAAGAATCATTTATTAACTTCTACAGAATGCAAAGTATTGCACTGCCTAACTTACTTAAACTTACTCATGTTATGTGTCGCCAGCTGGTGCCAATACTTTTTTGCAGAGCATGTATGAAGGAGTTGTCATTCCTAGATCTGTCACTATAAGATACAGAAAGACAGCAGATTATAAGTGATGGTAATGATACTAGTCTATCCTGTTTTATCCCAGCAGGGATAGTCTAGTTCTCATATGGTCTGGTTATTGCTTCCCAGTCAGCAGTCTTCATTCTAGGTTTTCACAGGAGGAGCCTTGTTTGGATGTGGTTGCAGTGTCCCCAGTGCCTGATAGCCTACAGCTCACTATGGTTAGAAGCTAGAATAGAGGGTAACCCACAGTGACCACACTGTGAACTAAGGTGTGAACTGCGCAGGGTAGGGCTGTAGCAACAGAGTGGAGGAGTCAGATCAGCTCAGGGTATAAGCAGGCGCGTGGCAAATGAACCTGCTAGAACTGAAATACGTCAGTCTACTATACAGACATGGGTAGGACGCAAGGCAGACCAAATTACTGCTGAAGTGAAGGTGCCACCCTTTTCTTCATCTGCAAAATGGATAGATTAACACATTGGTACTTTGTAGTGGGGTTACCAGAATTAATGCATTCAGTGCTCAGCTGCTGCAGAAATTTAGTCTTTCCTGTAGCTTAAATACCAGTAGCCTGTGAGGTGCCCTGTAGACTATCCAGCCAGTAGCCAGATGCTGGAGGGGACAAGATTGGGGATAGAGAAGTGGGTTTTTCTTGCATTGTAATTCTTCTAGATCAATCATTTCCTTAGTCATGTCAGGCAAGTTTGGCTAGTGATATATTTGGAATTGAAAGGCTGTGGGCTTTGTCTCCATTGCCTCTGTTTTGGCACACAGGAATAATGAGTTTCACTAACCAACAGTACAAGTATTCATTAGCATTGGCTTCTGTTGACCATGGGAGTCAACCTGATTTCTTCACGGTCTTTTTTTGGAAACTTTCAAACAAGGATGAAGAAAATTAGCTGACTCTCAGTAAGCAGTTTAAAAATTGTTCCCTCTCTGCTCACTCCCCAAATAAACAGCAGAAAATTACATTTTGTCTAAGTGCTCAAACTGCCTTGATTTTGCTGAGATGTTATGAAGGAACTTCATCACATTGGAAGTAGAATTAGTTTCCATTCTTTCCTTTCCTTTTTAATGAGGCATTGAAAAGATTAACACCAGCTCTGCCTGGGTAGCATTTAATGTCAGTGTCTCATCATTCGAGCCAAGTGCAATGCTGACTGTAATAAATGATTAGCCAATTTTATCAATAAGAAATTTATTGAAAATTTGAAATATAAAAGTCTGAAAAAGCCACAAGCAAAGATCAGTGCTGAGCCCGGGGTCAGCTCTGGGTGAACCTTAGATTCGGCCTCTATTGCACCAAACCCTCCTCCATTCACAATTTCTGCCTTCGCAGGGTCCAGTTTTACAGTTTTTTCAGCTGGACAGGGGTTGCCTCATTCTTTTTGTTTCTCTCATTCTTCTTGCATATTCATGTAGCCTCTTTCCCTCGTTGCTGGTCTGTTGAAAAGTCTTCTGGGAATGGAAGAGAGCTTGATTGGATTAGGAGAACCTGGTATTGGGCTGCATGCCCCTGACATTGTAGATAAAGACATATCGGGTGCTGATCACTGGGTCTTGTCGGGCTTTTCTTCGGAGGTGCCATCCTTCTTTTATTGCAAGTAGGTCTCTCCCTGTTTACTGGCAGAGGGTGACCAATCCCTGGATACTTTAATTCTAAGTATGAATGACTTTATACCAGATACTTATACCACATGATGACTTTATACCATATATACCACATATACCACTTAAGCACAAATATTTCATATCTTACATCACACTGACTTTAAAGCAAGCTACAGTCTAAAAAGTAGCTCCATGAAAGTGCTACTGAATGTACATTATGTTCACTCTGTTTATCTCTAACAGAAAAGATAATGTTGAAGCAGTTTATTCTTAATCCTTTAGATTCCAGCATTATTAAATTAAAAATATTGGAAATTCTACAAGAAATAAACTAGAAAAGATCAGTTGTCAGCCCTGATTAAGGTGGCAAACAAATGCCAACTCATTTCCTCTAGCAGGAGTGCTGAATGTCACTAAAAGAAGAAAAACATGTCACTAAAAGAATATGAAAAACAACTCAGTAGCTCAATTTCCTCCTCATCATGTCAAAATCTGCAAGCGCAACAAAATTTCATTTTCTGTCAGTGCCACCGTCTAGAGTTACTGATGTTAAAACGAACACATTTCAAGCAGTTTTAGAAGCACTGCCTTTCACCTTTACTCATCGCCTTTTTGTTTGCTTGTTTGTTGTTTTGTTGGGGTTTTTTTTTGTGACTAGTGGAAGCCAGGACAAGCAGTCTTTGTTCTGTGTACTGTTGGTCACTGCATATAAAGTACCCAGCTTGGATATCGTGTTATATTTGACTCCAACCTTTCAAGGAAAAAAAGAGAATACAAAAGTTTTCAGACGAAAGGATTTCCCCCTCACCCACTAAACAAAGAAGCAATGAAAAGATGCAAGGGTTTTTTTTTTTTCTTTTTACCACCACCACTCACACTCCTCCCCAGCAGAAAGCACATCAGGCACAAACTGCATAGTATATAAGAGGGTTTCAAGAAGTGGTTTATTTCATTTCTTGAGGAGGGCTATTTGCAAATATTTTGAAGATTAACTGACCACTGTCAGAGATCCCTTTTGCTTCCTTTTACTGGGTAAAAGCAAGGGAAAAGGAATGAAAATTATGTGGGGATGCTTCCTGAAATAACATAGTTACCAGAGAAAGTGCTGTTAAATATTTTAAGCTAGGGACCAACTAATTAAACAATTAAAGGTTGCAGATCTTACCCTGAATATAGAGTCAGGTGCTGAAAGACTCTTTTGTATTGGTAAGCTGCTGTGGCTAGACAGAAAGCAAACTACATGCATGATCACAAGCCCTCAAAAACCAGTCCCATGTAAAGGACTTTTAAAAAGGAAAAAACCAAACAGGGAGCCATTCAGTTTTCAAATTGGATGGGAAAAAATTCTCTTACTTTTGAACACTTTTTTCCCTGCCAAAGCAACAAGATGAAAATGAAAGAGTCTAAACCAGCTATTTCAGATGTGCATAGTGCAGACCCAGCATCCTAGGTGATATCAAAAGCATGACTCCACAGGATACTTCCTTTGCAAGGTGACTGGAAAACAGAATGAGAAAACACAAGAACACAATACATAACTTGACAAAAACAACTGTGGTCTTTTAAATGACAGTTTGCAAGGGAGAAGGCAATCACAGCCCAACTCCCAAATGAGTGAGTTCAATTATCCATGCCTCAGTATTCTGCTTAAACAGAGGACCTTGGAGGTAGATGATAGGATATGTTCAACAAATACAGGTGTTGGTCTGCAATATCTCAGCACTCTGACAGAAAGAATGAAAAAGCAAATAAGCAACAGTATTGAAAGGACTCATCTATATATGTGAGTGACAACTACAGATGCCTTAGCACGCCACGGCAGTAGAAATGAAGACTGTATAGAAAGTGATTTTCTTGTCCTATTCATCAATGCCTTGGGTGAAGGGGCCATCACCTCCCCTGCAGGTCACTGATGACCCAAGCTGGGAGGAGTGGCCAGAGGACTGTGCATAGAGAGATGTGCAGTCCTTCAGAAGGGCCTGGAGGGCAGAGAGGGACCTCCTGAAATTCAACTGAGGCAAATGCAGAGTCCTGAACATTAAAAAGAGAGTGTCTAGGATGGACCCAGGTTCTGCTTAGTGTTGCCAAGCAAAGGAAAAGAGACAATGGAAAGAAACTGATGTATAGGAAATTCCACCTGAACATGAGGAAGAACTTGTCTGTTGTGCAGGTGACTGAGCACTGAAACAGGTTGCCCAGAGTGGTTGTGGAGTCTCCTCTCCCTCGCTGGAGATTCCAGACCTGTCTTGATGCAATCCTGTGCCATGGGCTCTGGGATGACTCTGCTTGAGCAGGGAGGCTGCACCAGATTGTGGAACTGTCTGAACTTACCCAGTCTGTGATTCTGTAACAAACAACTTCAAAGTAACTTCCAAACTTAATAAACTGTCAAAGGACTGAACACTATTCATGCACCATAATTATTATTGTAATTCTGAATCACCAAAAATTTCATTTTAATGCCCTCTAAGTACTTAAATGAGATTTCAAAGTGCAGGTTAAAAAATGGTGTCTCACTTACCTTTTCAAAGACAAGTTCTTTTGCATTCGAAAATCATATTTTTCAATGTAATCAATTCCTGTAATGTGAGTCAGGAACACTTTAAAGTTACTCTCTTCAAGTTCCTTCAAGAACTTAGGAGTTTTCTGGCAAACCAAAGCATTTAAACCAGGGCTGCTCTGGAGAGAATGTAGTTGCTTCCCATCACCATCATAATAATTCATACCACCCTTTTAAAGTAAGACCATCCTCAGGAAAAAAAGTATCCTCTCCTTTTTATTTAAGCAATATCTGAGTGAATAAGGGGTTCTAGTATAGCCCTGTCTACCTCTGGTTAGTTTATCTAAGCATGCCATATGCTTTCTAGGGCCACAGCTAAGACACAGTATGGTATCACAGAATCATAGAATATACTGAGTTGGAAGGGACCCACAGGGATCAAAGACCAGCTCCTGACCCTGCGCAGGACCATCCCATCAATCACACCATGTGCCTGCCAACTTTGTCCAATCACCTGAACTTTGTTAGGCTTGGTGCTGTGACCTCTTCCCCCGGGAGCATGTTCCAGGGCCCAACCACCTTCTGGGGGTAGAACCTTCTCCTGATATTCGACCTAAAGCTCCCCTGACACAACTTCAGGCTGTTCCCTCAGGTCCTGGCACTGGTCAGCACAGAGAAGAGATCAGTGCCTTCCCCACCTCTTCCCCTCATGAGGAAGCTCTAACTGCAGTGAGGTCTGTTCTCAGTCTCCTCTTCTCCAGGCTGAACAGACCCAGTGACCTCAGCCCCTCCTCATGCAGCTTCCCCTCAAGGCCCTGCACCATCCTCATTGCCCTACTTTGGGCGCTCCCTAATAGATTTATATCCTTATGTTGTGATCAAAACTATACACAATATTCAAGGTGAGGCCACCCCAGCTCAGAGCAGAACAGGACAATCCCCTCCCCTGCCTGGCTGTGATGCTGTGCCTGATGCCCCCAGGACAGGGCTGGCCCTCCTGGCTCCAGGGCACTGCTGGATCAGATTCAGCTTTCCATCAACCCTCCCAGGTCCTTTTCCATGGCACTACTCTGGCCTTCTTTTCTGTGCAGCTCACTGAACAGAGATCTTTCTGCGGAGTCTTTTGTGCTGGGACTTGAAAACCTGTCCAATCTGCCCAAATGCTAATAATTCCATGGTGTCTTTCAGTGTTACCAGGGTTGTCCTTAAACAAAATCTCACTCATTTTCCCCTTTTAGGCAGAAAGCCCAGAGCTAATTGAATACATTCTCTCTCTTCTTCAGTGACTAAATGTAATGCTGATGTGTGCATATAATGTGGGAATCACGTTAATCATAGGCACACAGATTTCAAAGCCAAGAGTGCTGGTTGTGATGACCTAGCCTGATCCGCAGTGTAACACCAGGCATAGAATTTCTGCCAGTGATTCCTGCCTCAAGCCCATGATTTGCACCTCAGTTCCATCTGTATAAACTGAGCTGCAGCTTCCAGACACAGGGTTTATTATGCCTCTCCCTGCTGCATAAAAGAGTTCTTTGTTCACAGAAACCTTCTACCACACTAAAGTCTTGTGGGTTCTGACCAAGCCACCTCTTCACCTTCTCTTTGCTAAAATGAATAGATTAAGCCTCTTATATCTCTACCCCCAAGGTAAGATTTCCAGGCTTTGAATCATTCTGCAGAAAGACCACATAGACCTACGCTCTTGCCATCTCACAAAAATCTTGAAGATATGAAGCTCCTGTGCAGTGCAGGCTTTTCAAAGATCACATAGTTAATCATAGAAAAGTTAGTCATTTCAACCTTCCAGTCAGATCCACAGCCTTTGCCTTGCCCCCAAGCACATGTTATGTTTTCGTCTCTGTCACCACCTGGTATTTCTCAGTTATGCAATAGACTGTTCCTTTGCACAAAGTAAGTTTTAAATGGATCTTAACAGCTGCATATATACAGGGCTGTGGGTCCATATACAGAGCAAGAGCTCAGAAACTCTGTACTCAGTCATAATAAACACAGAAAGCAGTAATCAGAAAAATTTAAGCAATTAGGTAGAGTATCACACAAAGTCTTGGCTGTTCTGGTTTAGACTTAGACTTTCAGTTTGATCTGTTACTGCTGACTTGGTCCTTTAATAACCAAACTTGGCTGAAAGAGCTGCTCCCAGTAATTTCTGTCACCCTGCTTGACCTGCCATACTTGTACCCCTGTCAAATGACAGCTCGCCAAATGTGCTGTTCCTATAATTACTAGCAAAAATGCATATAATCCATGTCAAACTAGCCCTAATATTCATGGTAAGATTCCCAGGTTTTGCAGCAATCTGATGTGACAGAGAGATCTCAAGAAATTCACAAATCTGAAAAGTACTAACAGTGTGAAAGGATTCATCAGGAAATTATTAAATAATGCAGAATTCCCTTTGTGCTGGTATCTCAATGTCTATCTTGGACAGATGTATACAGATATATGCATACGTAACTCCAGATTCCAAAATGCTTGCACATAATTGTATTGTAGAAATCACTAATTTTAAGACAATTAAAAGTGAGATTTAGAAGTTTAACAGAGGTGCTTAAGTGCCATGTAAGTCCTTTTAGATGCTGAGGATATTCACTAATCTGTAAGACATGCCCAATGTCACAGAGAAGCCAACAACAGAAGTTATTTAAATTGCTCAGCTCAAGATAATGAGAATTGAAAGCTCACTTTACACAGTAATTTTTTGTTTGCTTCCCAATGCTTTTTCAGTTTTTTTTTTACCAAAGTCAGTCATGGTTTCCATATTTTTTAATAAATGAAACAATTATTCACCTCAAGCCCCTTTGCAATATGCAGCTGCTTTTACCTGTTTATATATGATTTATATTTACAATTTTTGTATTTTTTTAAAACTGGGAGCAGGAGGAGAGGCTTGGCAAATAGAGCAAGAGAACAGCATTAAAATTCTTCACTAGAAACAGTTGGGGTTTTTTTTTTAATTCTAACTGAATATATTGGTACAAAATACTGATCTTTTTTCATTTTATCATTAAAAATCAATGGGGTGTAAATACAGCAAGTCACACAATTTCAAGCTGTTACTTTGGGCTACCGGTAGACTCCAAAAATGTTTTAAGATTCTTTTCACAGACAGTAAGACTAGACATGTCCCTGTTCTTTTTCTATAAATACTGGAGTCTCAAGCCCCTTTCTGTGGTAATAGATGGTCTAAATTTTTGACATACATTTGGCACTATTAATATCTACTGCAAGCATAACGTTACTATTTTCTTGAAAACGTCTGAGACACACAGCCCATTGCCTGACTCCATACTGAGTGTGAGGTAATGCCTCTATCTACTGATAGAGAAGAAACCTAGGAACCAGAGAGCTGCTTTTTCAGCAGAGTTGAGTTGGTGTTTTCATTTTCAACATGCTTTGCACTAAACATCACTAAAGCCCTTTCACTAATTCTGATCCTGTGATTTCTGCCATTGGCAAGTAGAAGCAGAACTCAGCAGAGCAAAGTGATGTAGCATTAGGGTATTGTTTCAAAAGCAACATCTAAATGTGACGGCTGCTCCATTGTCTGGCTCTTTAAACCCAGCCTAGGATTTTCCTTATGGGACACTGCTCCAGCAAAATAAATAAATGGGCTGTAGTCTAAACTCCAAAGCCCTCTATAAGATGTTATTGTGTTCCAGGCTCAGCAATAATAGAAGAGACATCACATTACAGCAGACATACACTACTGCACTTTTGGAAAGATCAAAGCTTGCCTTATCTGCACTAACTTTGGATAGATACAAGATGGCTTGAGCTAGCATGGTCTAAAATACAGCAGGGGGAAATGTCATCAACATCCTATGGGCTAGTTTATATTGCAATTCTTCTTATTGCCTCACTGACTGAAAAGCCTGGAAAGTAGCAGCTGGTAAGTACCTCAGTGGTGGGGGACACTGCAAGTGGAGGAGGAAGCACGATTGAAAGGTTTACATCTCTAGGGGACTCTGGAAAGCAGGGAGAGCAGAGGCCACATGTTCAGGTTGAAATGCTTTAAAAAGGGCATGTTCCCCCCCACATTATCTACACATCAGCCTCAAAACCAAATACTCCACCAAGTCTGAACCATTATCCTTAAAAATGACACAACTTGGGCAGAGGCAGTTCAACCCCAGTGGAGCAGCCATCACCTAATGCCAGACACTCTCCCATGGAAATCTCCATGTCAGTCACGGTTCTCACTCCCTGTTACCTCCAAACAATTTCTACATACATTGAGTTGTTTCCCTCACCCTCAGCCACTAGCTCAGACAACATGTTTGTGACAGGCTGGACACACTGCCAAAGCGTGCACTGAATGCGTCTCAGTGTCCTTTAAAATGTCACCATTCAACCTCCACCAGCAACCCTTAACTTCTGATTTGCCTCAGCTTGAGGATATTGGCTTTGGACACACAGGTGGATCAAGAGCTCAGCTCACACTCTCCCCAGCAAGACATTGCTCCCCTGAAGGGATTGTCCCAGTGCCTGCTGGGCTACAGTGCTCCCACAAGGGCTGCAGTCCCAGGACAGTCAGTGCCCAGGGTGATGAGAGGGCCACAGTCCCACGTTAAGGAGTGGGGGACTGTCACGGGACTCTGGGCTGGCTGCCTGGCTACAGAGAGGGAGCAAGGTGGACATGGAGGAGGTTCCTTAGGGCTGCCAGCTTTCCCACAGGAAACCTTGGCTGCATTTTCTACTGTGCTACATGACGCTGTTTGGGCTGTAAGTCTGGATGCTAATGCAGAAACACCGTGTGGTCCTATGCAGACAGAGGAAGAACTAAGCCTCTTCTTCCTCATTAGGGACAGTCACCCCTCTGGAAAGTCAAGCACAGGATAATTGTGGTTTGCTCAAAGACACAAAGTAGGACATATGACTTAACCCTCACTTCTCCTTTTGCCTCCAAAAGGAGGGTCAAGGTCTGATCACACATGAGCTTATAGTACTGGTCCTGCCTCACTGGGCAGCTAATGTGGGTAGCTGACACATGAGGTCTGGTTGCATCACATGTCTTCAGTGGATTCCTATCAACAAAACCGATCACATTAGCTCAAAAATGCATGTAGCACAGTGTATCCTTCCAAAGCATGAGATCTTACTGCTGACCTGCTGCTCTCTGGTGAATACTTACAAAACACCAAATGTGTTTCTCATGCAGCTTCACATAATCAGTCACAGAGCTTTCAACTGAAACATACTGTACCTTCCACATTGCAGTTATCCTGCCATAGCCAAGAAGTAATATTTCATCCAGCTCAACACAACAAACATCCCTGGCTCTCTTTAATGCTTAACTGCAGCCAAAGATAGAACTGAGTTATTTGTAGAAGAGTGATAATAATAATAATTATTACATATATTATTTCTCCTGTAGCATTTTCCACTCTTGTCTGAGCTAGGGCAGCCTCACCTCAAATCCTGTTTGGGGTTTTGGGCACCACAAATATAAGAAAAATATAAAGCAATTAGAGAGTGTGGAAAGAAGGGCTATGAAGATGGTGCAGGACTTTGAGGGGAAGCTGTATGAGGAGTGGCTGAGGTCACAGGGTCTGTTCAGCCTGAAGAAGAGGAGACTGGAGACAGACCTCACTGCAGTTATAGCTTCCTTGTGAGGGGAAGAGGAGAGGCAGGCACTGACTTCTTCTCTGTGCCAAGACCTGAGAGAATGGCCTGAAGCTGTGTCAGGGGAGCTTTAGGTTAAATATCAGGAGAAGGTTCTACCCTCAGAAGATGGTTGGGCCCTGGAACAGGCTCCCCAGGGAAGTGGTCACAGCACTAAGCATGGATTGGACAACATGCTCAGGCACCGGGTTTGACTTGTGTATAGTCCTCTAGAGGGCCAGGAGCTGGCCTTTGATGACCCTTGTGGGTCACTTCCAACACAGGATATTTTATGATTCTAGAATCATAGATTTCAGTGACAGAAAAGAGAAAAATCTTGCTATGCTAGAAGCCATACAAAACAATGGCTAAATGCTGAGCTTTGCTACTCTATAATAACAATGTCCAAATTCACTGTACAGAAATTACAGAAACACTAAAATCAGTCAGTGTTTTCATCTGGCAATATGAAATGGCTCAAGAAGAGCACAGGATACAGGAAAACACCTATATGTGGGAAGGTGGGGAGAGAAAATGAAAAGAAGTGATTGCAAGCAGCTGAAACTAGTCAAACCTAAACAAAATTTGAATTGGTAGTGATCCCCAAAAGCTACTGTGGGAATGCAGTGAAATTTTGGGATCCTGTTTCTTCAGTTTTCACCTATCCAGCCTTTTCATGAACCTTGTAAGAACAATCATTCTACAAGTCCCTAGACAGCCAGTACTTAACTACCCTTACAGCTAGAAATATTTTTTGGGGTTTTTTTCTACCTTTCTTAAATATCTCATGTAAGTCTTCTTCCCTGAACTTAGGTTGATTTCTCCTTGCTGTCCCCCATCTTGACCTGTTGAACTGATCACTGTGTAACTCCCCTGAAAATGTTCAAACACTGTCATATTTCTCACCTCTACTCCTGCCATGTTCTTTTTCCTAGACTAAACAAAAGTGACTCTCTCAGTCTTTATTCCCAGTTCATGTTCTCTAAGCCTCTTATCACTTTTTCAGCTCCAGAAGTGACTCTTTCTTACTGACATAAGATAGGCAAATCTGTCAGGGTGTGGACGGACTTAAAAGGAAGGGAGAGCACTTACTCTGTAAGAAATACAACAAAATATCAGCATTATAGTAAGAGCTATTCCATATTGCCAGAGATTGATTAGGTGAGACCAAATGTATTGCTTCTACCTTTGGTTTCTTCTGGAGTGGAAGTAGATGGAAGAAGCTGAAACAGCCAGGGCTGTATAACTAATGCTTTGCCAAAAAAGTCACTAATAAGACATCTCTTCCCTGGATAGTAATTCAGTAATTCCTATCAGTGGAAAAGCTGGAGTGGAGGAACCTGTGGTTCATGAGCTTTAGTGTCACTAAAATGCCTTTTTCTCCCGCTGCTGAAAGAGGAAGAGCATGATGGTATTAGATCACAGACATGCAGACACCCTGTGAAGCAAGAGTATAGCAGAAAAGCATGTCCATGCTGTCCATGCTGTGCAAAGCAACACAGTGGAAATGCCCTTCAAACTGGTGACTGCTGGCTCTGGAACAGAAGGCAGTCCTGTTGTACTGAAGGTGATGGGTTTGGGTGGTAGGGTTAATTAAAAGCCTTGTAGCAGAATAAAGCCCCTGCAGCACATTTATAAGCCAGTCCAAAACCCATCCAAATCCCTTACTTTTTTCTGGGCTACAAGCTGAGATTTTTGTTTGGCACAGTGTCACACTGTGATGGACCTCAGCTGCAAACTAGCCTACCCTGCCTCCCTCATTTTCCCCTTCCAGAAAAATCATAGGGGTGCACACTCCTCTGCCCCATTCTTCTGTGGGAATTTTCTGTCTCCCTCACTGGATCCATCTATCAACATCAGCTTTCATGAGGAAAGGCAGAATCTTTCCAAAACAACCTGGAAGAGTGTGAGAAGTTGAGTGGGGAGGAAAGGGAGGGAATTTTTCCTCAAAGTTCAAAAGGAAAGTTTGACCCTACAATTTGTTTATCCTTTGATTTAATTTTTTTTTTAACCTTTACTATGGGAAATAAGGAAGGGGAAAGTTAAGGTTGTCTGGAATAGGCTTAGATCCAAACTGTGCTGCTGAGAAAAGGAAAAATAATCAGAAGACTCACTTGCATAAACAGACAGCTAAGTCCACCAATTCTTTGCTTGACTAAAACATTCCCCATCCTGTACACCTCAATTACTGCCTCACCTATAGCCACTTCAGACTGAAGGTTGTGCTGTGCTGCTTCTCCAGTAATCCCAGGGGCGCACAGCCTCTTTCTCCAAACCTCATTTTTTAAAATCATTTACACCAATGTCATGAATGAGTAGAGAGCTATCAGGTCAAGAGACAGAGCTTCAGCTAATGTAAATCAGTTAACGACCATCCATGTTAGCAAGGGACTCTCCCTTCCGGCACAGCTCTTCATGGGAGAGATACACAAAGAGAACCCTAACACACAGCTCGTCTAGGCATGTACCAGCACTTTCCTGCATGTGCCTTCACCTCATCTGTCAATTCCCTTTTCCTCACTCACTCCTCTGCAACTACTGTCATCTCCAGCAGCATTTGTAAGAGGCTTTCTGTCCCCTAAAACCTTCACACCACAGAAAACCTTCTCAATATTTCCTCTTCTGTGCACGTGTGGCAGGGGGAGGAGGGTGGTTTCAGATTCTCTTCCTGCTTCTATCTCACTCTGAGGAAGAATTCCAGACCCATCACTTGCAGGGGGAAAAATTATCTGCACAGCAGAAGACTGCATTGTAAACATCCTGTTGTGGCCAGCCTGCATTATTAGATGCCTCATGAGAGATTAAAAATAATAATAATAAAAAAAAAAAACCCCACATCCACAAAAAGCCTGGAAAACAAATCAAAATTAACAAATCAACCAAAAAACCCCCACTGCAAAGAAAGCGGGAGATGAAGAGAGGGTTAATTTGAATCAGAACTTCAGTAATAATACTACCCCAAAACAGATATATCTGTTCTTCTGGAAACTTTGGTCGTAAGAATTTACAGATGGAAAATATGGACATCCTTCTGCATATTATTTTTCCCAGTGCACTTTACTTGGCAGCTCAAAACCTTACAGCAGGAAGATGGCTGTAGAATTTCAGGGATCAGTTCAAAGTCTTTTGCTGTAGCAGATCATTTGGCACTTGACCTTTACACCAGCTGAAAGCCTTGGGAAGAACTCCACCCTGGAGTTTTCAGCTCCTTTAAAATCAAGATCTGTGTAAGCACTGTGCGCATGCACATTGCATCTAAAACACACACAAGGAGTTCAGGTCTTAACAGGAATTAGGACACCAGTTGATACCCTCCACATGCAACAGCAGTAACAAGCTGAAGTGCTTACAGGTATCCTGCTCACTGGCAAAATTCAGGTTTAAGTTACAGCTCAGGTGAGTGACTTGACATATGTCAGGTCTTTCATTAAGGCAATGAAAGTAATTAATGATACAGTAATTACAGGCTAGGCAATCTGAAGCATACCCTGTCCTGGCAGCACAGTTGGCCTTTGATAATTGGGTAAGTGGTGATAACCTCACCACCTGTCTGAACCAGAAGGTGCCCCACTCTTCTCCATGTGGATGAACTGAATTTGGTGTCTCTATTCCACCTTGCCCCTGTGCTCTTGCCTACGCAGGGAACAAGTGTCTCCAAGGGCAGTGTTTATGATGGGCACATGGAGAGCATGCACATCTGCATCCATGTGCACAGAGCCCGCTGTTGTCACACACACAATGCAGCCAAAACTCCCTGTGTCACCCACCCTTGTGAGCCAGCGCTCCACTCCTGCCAACAGCCACTCTTGTTTGTTCTGTATCTGTCTGCCCTTCCTGCCATCCTGCATGGTAGCATCTAAGAGCCAGCAGACCACAAGCAGTTAGATGGATCAACTCATTTTGTTCAGGTTTCCAAGGAGCCAGTGGGTGGGTAATGGCTTTTGTTCAAAAGCCATGCCAAGATGGTGTTGAAAAGGAAGGCTTGACAACAAACTACAGAACTCCAAGTGCCCACTCTCTAATTAGATGACTGTAAGCAAGCTAAAAATCTTAAAAAAACATTTCCTTGGGCATTGGAGAAGTTAAGATTACGCTGGGATTTCAGGATTCACGCTGTGACTCATCATAGGTGACATGCTATTTTTCTTACTTTCCTCAGCAACTCGATGTTTTAGAATAAGCATCTGTCAGGAAACAGATCATATCCTATAGGAACAGAAGGAGGAAACTAAGCTTTCCTCATGAAATGCTAAGGATGTATTTTTAATGACAGAAGCCTGGGGCAATTTCCCATAATTAGTTTACAGGAGTATCTCAGAAAGGTTCTGGCAGGCTGCACAGTGCTCATAAATCTGTGCTATTGTAAAGTGTTCCAGGGTCCCTTCAAAAGGCCTGGACCAGAGGCAAAAATAGCAGGATGCCCTTCATGTGGTAATCCCAGCCTCTGCAGACTGGGAGGTATCGGAAATGAGGAATCCACTCTCTGGTGAATTTTACCTCTAATCTACACCAAAGAGAAGGGAGGGGAGAATAAATAAACAGAAGTGCTCACAGTGCTCTTTGACAGGTCCAAAGTGGGCTTCCAGAGTGTTTTAAGCTCCTTCATTGCTGATCAGCCATGACCCTGGAGATAAAAGTAGTCAATATATTTCTCAATAAAATAAGACCAAGTTTCCAGCAAGTTTAAATGCATCTTCACTAGTGTCTCCTGCACCTTCTCCAAGAGAATCCTTCCAGGGGTGTATCAGTTCACATGGAAGGCAGGATGTATTTTCAGCCAGGGCAGGAGAGCTGGTACATTTAAGATTCAGAAAGAGAGGCCTGCTTCAGAGAGATCCCACGCTCACAGCACTGGGAAACTGGATATGAGAGAGGGCAGCAGCTGCCTGTATTCCCAGAAGGGAGAGATGCGGTACCTCCATGAAAACTGCAGTTCTACAGTGGTTTTGGCTTGTGGAAATGGTTTCTTCCCAAGAAGGTGTGAATACCTGTATAGCAAATTTAACCAAACAATTTTTCATTTATTTATTCTAATTTTCTTTTTCAAATCCTGGAGGTGCTGCACAGATGCCCTGATGAATATCAATGCTCCATTGGTAGGTACCATATCAGTAATGAAGAAACTTACTTTTGTTTGCTTGGGGATTTTTTTACCCCTAGGAAAGAAGGCTATGCCAGTACTCCTCATTGCTGACCATCCTTACAGCTCTACAACAAATTTCCTTTGCTTGCCTCCCACAAAGCCTTATTCTCTGCTTGTGGTTTGCACAGACTGAAGATAAAATCTGAGTAGGTTAAGAATGAGGAAGGAGTAAAATGGAAACAATAATACTAAGAGACATAGTAGTGTTTATCAGCTCCTTCAAACCTTGTATACAAGCATCTTGAGGCTCTTCACACAGCCCTGACATCCTCATGTTGAATGGTAAGTGCTATTGTCCTTTTCAAAGGAAGGAGCACTAAGCCAGAAAGTGAAATGAAGTCTCCTGACATGTGGATATATGTTTTAGATCAGAAAAGTTTTGCTATACTCGAGTCTGCATATTAACACCGAAATAGTTACATGTTCCAAAACAGGGACACTTCCCTGAGAAATCTCATTTCCAAACTATTTAACAAATTTTAAAATGAAAAATTGTAGTTCAAATCTTCTCTTGAAATAGAAAGAGCAAATCTCAGCCTCCAGAAAGCCCTTTTACTACATATAGAACTTATGATTTTAATTCCATTGTGAATGTTTATGCACCAGAGCACACCGAACAGAGTCAAACCTCCTTTATCTTTCATTCCTACAGAAGCTGTCTTAGTTCTGTTAATAAGAGAACTTGGGACCATCCCATTGATTCATCAAACTTGAGATGCTTCCCATGAGGATCTATACTAGGTTAGACAATACGATCTGCCTCTTCCTCCCTCCATTTCTCCCTTCCATAAAAAGAAAACCCTTCCACTTTGTAAAGAGCTTTGAAAGTTACAGAATAAAAAAACAAACTGAAATGCAGTGAACCATCAACCAGATTAGTTTACCAGTATATGGACTGAAGAATGCCAAGATCTCATGCCAAAGGCAATGCCTGCTGAAGGCATTTATTTTCCAAACAAAGGATTTCCCTTTCAATCTTAGTTGAAGAAATTAATTGCCCAATATTTTGCATTTGTAGTAGCTCAGACAACTTAATTCAAAATTGGAACCTGAGCAGCCCCAGAGAATCAGTGGCTTTAATTCTCATTACATTCAGAATGGCAGGGCCCAGCTGGGAAAGGCAACCAGCTACCTTCTCACCAGCTGGCAACAGTCAAGGACAAGTGCACGGAGTTCGTGAGCGCTTCACTTCAGACACTTGAATGAAGTAATGTTTACAGAGCTAAGGTAAATACAGTTCAATGGAGAGGATGCTGGCAGGGAGCCACAGCAAAGACATAAATTCATGGTGCTGGAAGGCCAACTGGGTTTGGCCTGCCAGAGTAGTTCACAAAGCAATCCAGCATTTCATATAAATAAACTTTTTACCTAGGTAGTAAACCCAGAAAACAGCTGGACTTCTGGATTTTCTATCAGGTGCCATGATTCAACAGATTATTCCATTTCCTCCACAACTCACCTTTGTCCTGAAAAGGATGAGTAAAATGGAAGAGTTCTCAGGTACGCTTGGGTTGTTTCAACTAGCCAGTTCAATTGGACAGTGCACAACACAATTGAGAAGTTACTCTCTTGCTCATTCTTGCTTCCATTGCACAAGGAGCTAATTGGTGCTGTCCAAAACTAGATTTGGGCTGTGAATGTATATTTTTAGTGGTTTCTCCAAAGGGGAGAAGCTCTCAAAACGTTCCTTCAAACAGGAGCCACAGAATCCTCTTGGATTATTGGTTACTAGTATTCTGCATCTTTCCCACTTGCCTCTTACAATCTCTTTATAAACAGTCTTATGTATACTTGGGAATCCCTCTAGCACCTGGTTCAACAGATAGAGGAATAGCACTGGAGGTGGATGATGTCCTTAAGCATTTGTCTTAAGTGGCATCTGTGAATAGTCTGACAAAGGCAATCTCTACCCAGTGAAAACATCACAGAGGACTTTCACTTCTTCTGTTCCTGGTAAATCAAGTAGCTGTATTTCCCATCATCAGTAATGAATTATGCCAGATTCAGTGTTAACTCAGTGAAGATCCTCAGTTTACCTCACTGTTTACAATATTTCAAGAAACGTAGGGCTATTCCTTACAGGCTTTCCATTCCCTTCTCCCTTCCTTCAGTTTGAACCAGGGCAGTGGTTGATCACAAATACCTAGTCAAATATCTACTAATATTTTTGCCCCCTCCCCTGAATAATTCTGCTCATGTTGGTATTTTGATGACTTTTTTTAATGGTTAGCTTTGTTCTCTCACAATCTTACGAATAAGCTGGAATCACATTATCCTCAAACCACCTTCCCTTTAATTAGAGAATCACTATGTCTGAAAATGTATCTGTGGTCACCAAGACTGCATATTGTAACATAATGTACCTACAGAGTCCTTATCCCTGGTTTTGAGGAAGAAGCAAAATTCTCTCCTCTCAAACCATCTGGGACCACAGAGCTTCACAGACATTGACAGGACTCATCCCAGTACCTTACAGGTGTTACAGCATTTCCTGGGGTAACCGGGTCCCTCATGCCACCATCTGCACAATGTTCAGAAGCCAAGGAAAATATAACAAACAGTTGCTGTACAGAGGACATCAGCAATGCAGCTATGCCTGCTCTGCAGGAAGACTGAGGATGTCTGGGATGTCTGAGCTCTGTCTGAGAGGAAGACTGTGTGTGCAGCTTCTTCACTTACATCTGGAGTTCACATAGTGCACTACGCAGTCCATGTCCTCATCCTTGACTCTAATTCTTCTCTGGACCTATAAAATTTCCATGAAGATTAAGGCAGGCTCCAAGATCCAAGACTTGGTCCAAACAAATTTAAGATCTTTCTGAAGTCAATTGCTTAGGCCAGCTCTCCAACATTCTCCTTCTCCTCTTCCTCACCAGAACTTCTAATTTTTTAATGGAGCTGACACTCAAACTCTGAACTTGAAGGGTCAGTCTTCTCACATCCAGGACTGTCATTGCCATCTCAGATTTTTCATGCTGACATTAGGTGCTGCAAGCAACGATTTAAGACCTGGCCCCTGTCAAAATAAAAATGAATGGGCAAAGAGCAGCAGTCATAAGCAAGTCATTCATAACCAGGTTTAACTCCAATCTCCAAGCCAGGGGAGGAGGAGAGAAAGGGAGAAGGGGGTCATATGCCATGGAAGAAAGGAAGAAAGGGAGAGATGACAACACATTCAAAAACAGGGGCATGTGTGAAGAGTTAGGACAGTAGTGCACACAGAGCTATTTTTAAAACCAAAGGAAAAACTTCCCAGCCATGATCAGGGTAGAAGGGAAGGTGCTGAGAAGGGAGAATTTAGTGGTGAGTTGCAATTTATAGCCTCCATCCTGCCATCAGCCAATATGTTTATGCTCTGGTAGGCAAGGCCATGCTTTCTCAGTCCACTTGGCCTGGGTGAGCCTAAAAGTTGCTGCCTGGCTTTGAAGCCTGCCCTGTGCTCTGCCTGCTGCCCTCCTGGTATGATTTTCAATCTCCACCCTTTTTGGGTTTCCTTTTATATGCACAGCTGCCTGCCAGGCTCACTAAACTGTAAAAACCTTCCTTGACATCAGGGCTGCATAATCATTGCTACCCATGTAACACACTCAGTAAAAGGGAGCAGGACACTTTGGGGTGTTTCAACAAACCTATAGCTAACACTGTAGCATTTTATGGGATGGAAAATCTGCATTAATGGGAATTCTATCTTTTGTCACTCAGGACAGAAAAGGCAGAAATACACAGAGGAGGTGATGAGAGGCCCACTAGTAGCAGCAACAGGAAAAAATACATTTAAAAAATGAATCATACATTCCAGAGCTAAAAATATGCATTTTCTTAAGACTGGCTGCTTTAACAGGACATTTATAGCCCATGCATTTCCAAACTAGAATGATGGAACTTGTGTCATATCCTTATGAAGCTTTTCAGGAACTACATAAGAAGGAGCTTCTACATGTTTGTTCATGTACTTTCCCCCTGCTTATTCATAGTTTTATTGACTAGAAATAATGATGAGAGATTGTCTTGGTTTGGGAAGACAGGTATCTGCCAGGGAAAGCTGGAGCTTCCTTTGGAATGGAGAATGTAAACCACCACCACCATCCTTTTTCTCAGTTATAATTTTTTCAGTTAAAAGCTTATAGGCAAAAGATTTTGGAAATAGAAATAGCAGTTCTTTATTAATATATAACAAAACAAACAAACAAACAAAAGCAACTACAGCATTGATAACAAAAACAGTATTAAGAACTTTGAGGGCTTTTCTTCACAAAAACCCAGGGCAGTTTGGCCTCAGTGCCTTTGTAGGATCCTCAGAGCACCAAGCTGGGAACAGTGGAAAAAGAGTCTTGGTAGCTGTGGAGTGGCAGGGTGTCCCGGCAGGGCAGGGGCAGGGTGTCCCCAGCAGGGGCAGGGTGTCCCAGCAGGGGCAGGGGCAGGGTGTCCCAGCACGGCAGGGGGATGCAGGGTGTCCTGGCAGGGCAGGGGCAGGGTGTCCCAGCAGGGGCAGGGTGTCCCGGCAGGGCAGGGGCAGGGTGCCCTGGCAGAGCAGGGGCAGGGTGTCCCGGCATGGCAGGGGCAGGGTGTCCCCAGCAGGGGCAGGGTGTCCCGGCATGGCAGGGGGCAGGGTGCCCTGGCAGAGCAGGGACAGGGTGTCCCGGCAGGGCAGGGGCAGGGTGTCCCCAGCAGGGGCAGGGTGTCCCCAGCAGGGGCAGGGTGTCCCGGCATGGCAGGGGGCAGGGTGTCCCGGCAGAGCAGGGGGATGCAGGGTGTCCCGGCATGGCAGGGGGCAGGGTGTCCCGGCATGGCAGGGGGCAGGGTGTCCTGGCAGGGCAGGGGCAGGGTGTCCCGGCAGGGCAGGGGCAGGGTGTCCCGGCAGAGCAGGGGGATGCAGGGTGTCCCGGCATGGCAGGGGGCAGGGTGTCCTGGCAGGGCAGGGGCAGGGTGTCCCGGCAGAGCAGGGGGATGCAGGGTGTCCCGGCATGGCAGGGGGCAGGGTGTCCTGGCAGGGCAGGGGCAGGGTGTCCTGGCAGAGCAGGGGGATGCAGGGTGTCCTGGCAGGGCAGGGGGGTTCAGGGTCACGCTGTAGCAGACGAGCAGTGCTGATGGAACCATGACAGCAGGGCAGCTCTCGCAGGGCGACAGAGAAGCTCAGAATTCCAGGGTGAGCAGATGATGGCAGATTTCCCAAGACTGGACTGCAGTGAAATCCTCCAGCAGGAGCACCAACCCAGCCGTGCTTTCTCCCCGAACGCCAAAAACCAGACAGCCTGGCTACCTGAAACTTTGTCCTTTTTTCTGCCCCAAAACCCCCACCCTCCTCGGAGCTTCGACCATCCCTTTGTTTTGTTAAATAGTCTTAAGTACGATATTTAGTCTTTTTGGTAACTTATGGGGAAAAAATTCTTTAGAGTAAAAAGGAATAAAACCTAACTCCCAACAGAGATAAACCCACTTTCACAAACAGCAAGTCTGAGTCCATGTCCTGTACAGGATAAAAGGGAGTAGAAGCGCACATTGTTGAAGTCTATTCTAAATAGGAGCGACAGAGAAAATCACCAAATTTTTTACAATCTTTGTTTCTGTATTTACAGACTGTGGCTTACAGAAAGGCTGTCATGAAGCAAAGACTGTATTTCAAAAGTCTCTTGCAGAGGTTTACAGGTTGCTAAATGTCAGTTCCCAGTTTAGGAACTCAAATAAGAAATAATAGATATGGACAACATTATCCTCTGAGATAGGCCACGATGTGTGAAACAGGAAAAAACCCTCAGCATTGCTGTAATATCTCCTTTGTGAATGGCGCGACAGGGACTGAGGCTTGTATTTATATGAGTCTGTACAGATCCACATAAAAACACTGGCCTGAGATGAGTCAGTGAATGTACTAAATGAAGGCACCATGGCATTGTTCAGCATTGCCTCACTTGATTCTAATAAAAACACTTAGCAATGCCTAGACACATGTATTTCTGACCTGTTATATAGTGTGTTATTGCACTTGCTCCCTGGAATAACAGAAAGGGAATTTACCTTCTACAGACATGGATCTGTGGGCAGAGATTTTTATAAGCGCAACAGGTTTATCACACAAATGTGGCTTCTGGTTATCACTGCATCACATGCACCCTCACAACTTCTCCTCGAACTATAGGCTGCCTTCTAAGGGGATCCAGTATTCAGCATAGATGACGGAGAAATTCCCTGGGCAGAATGTGTCCCACTTTTCTACACATGGAGTAGAAAGTTTTAAGTACCATTTTTCCCCCTGCAAGTGAGCTTGACTTGCACTGGGTGCTGCTGAGAGAAGAGCATAACCCTTAATCATACATCCCTCTTGCTAGAGAGTCAGCTAGAGAGAAGGATGAGGGAAGAAATGTCTGGTTTAGATTAAGGGATTGTTCCAAAACTTTCTGTTCAATGCAAAAAACATACCACCAAACATTTGTTCTGTGAAAAGACCAGAACCCTTCAAAAGGGACGAGATGGCAAGAATTTAGCAGATGCAAAGTAACATCCCATTATATCCTGTCCAAGAACAGCAAATGGAGAACCAGAGCAAGAATTACCATTAGAAAGGGACAGAACTGAGTTATGAACTTGTTACATTACAAAAAGCACTTCACCGTTCCTCCAAATTGTTACACTTCTCAAGCATAAGGTTTTCATTAATCCCTTTTTTAAAATAAGTTGAGAAAAAATATCAGTTCCAAAAAAAAAGAAAAAAATCTAGCAATAATCCAACACTTTCAAATTACTAAAGTTTTAAAAAGTAGGGGGAAAATAGTTTGCTGCTTTCTATACAGCTAAGGATTATAGAAGGAGGTTATTGGCTTTTCTGGGACTGTACCACTCTTTTCCCCTCTCATTCCTCAGAGATTTATAAGTCTTGGAAACTTGCTATGTAGCAAGATCATCAAGCGGGGAACTCATCAGAAACTTCTCAGTAAGGCTTCCATTTTAATAGGCTTAAGATTTAAGTGAAGGGTATTTTAATTGGCTCTAAAAGAGCACCAGCATAATTTACATACTATGCTTATTTGAAGGCTCTTTTTCTATGGGACATAAATGGATGTAGTTTTTTGTATTGACATTAAAAGCAAAGAGAATTTGTGTATCATGAATCCTCACCCCAAGACCTGAAGCTGGGGAAGGACTGAGTACTTCCTGGGAACTGGTTATTGCTTCAATACAGAATTTTTTCCCGTTTAGAATAAACTAACAGCTCAAATCCTATGGATCAAGTGCTCCTCTCCTATCTGTTGGTTTAATTGTCACTGCTGTTAAATGCAAACATTTCTTCTCCTTGCAAAGCCATTGGCTGTTCAATTTGCGCAACAAAATCAGAGAAAAGCAGTATGCTGAGTGCTCCGAGGATCCCCATGTGGCACTAGATGGCGATGCAAAACAGTTTCGGTATGGTTTAGTGGCAAACGACGGGGCTGGGAAGGTTGTGTAATAGGCTGCTCTGTTACGGCGCAATGCCCCACAGAACCTGTTTATGTCTACCCAATCACTAAAATAGGCTTGGGTACCAGCTCCGATCTCTTTTAAGCATATTTAACTTACACGTGAATAAACTGAATCAACACAGAGAAATCATCCATTTTCTTTCTCTACCACAGCATCTACACGCTGCTCCTTCAAATATAGCCAAACACTCGCTCATACCAAGCTAATCCACTAAAACCAGGGATAGTGGCAAATTTAGTGCTGTTTCCATAACTGAATATGGCCCTAACTCGGAAAATTTGTCCAACATATTTCTATTGTCAAGCAGCTGATTCAGTCACCACCTTCCCTTAAATCTTGTGGTGTAGCTGATTTTCCAAAAATTATATGGGGAAGTCACATGTCTACTAATACTTAAGATTAGCTGAGGGAACCTTAACAATATGGAAAATAAAAGCTAGGAGTTATCTTGCCTCTCTGCTGGGAGCTCTGAAAATCAAGTTAGTATCCCATCTCCCTACTTCACCTGGACCAGGGCTGTCAGCTGAATTTACCTCTGAATTACAAATGCATTCCACTTGCCTCTGAGGTCTGTGCTCAGTTACAGCTGTGTAGCTGCACTGGAGGCATTTGATTTGGTGGATATTAAAAGGGAGAACAATTTGGTGCCTTTACAGTTTAGCTAAAGAGTTTGCTGATGATGTGTGAGCCTGGCACAGCCCAGCTCCCTTGTTGAGAACTGTGCCTGTTCTGCAGTCAGCAGGCTTGTGTTTACAAAAGGTCAAGTCACACCTGTAAGCTTGGGTGGGCACTTCCTATTTTCCTTCCTCTTTCTGCTGGGATGTGTGTATGTACCAAACACTCTCCAGGACTGGAATGCCAGATTGAGATGGGGCAGACACAAAAGGCCAATACAGTCATCTGGGACTTAATCCCCTGCCAACAAGAGATCCTCTAGTGCTCTGGCCAGCTCACAACAACAAGCTGTGTGACTCACAACAAGCTCTTACTATCTCCCTTGGAAAGTTACTTGCAAAGTTTTAATACAATTCCTCCTTAGCCTCCAAAGCTTCACCCTGGACTTGTCTTTGACCAGTGATCCCATCACTCTAGGCTCCCCTGCAAGAAATCTCCTCCACTCTGATTCTTCATATCACAGACTGGTGGCTGGTTGTTTGCCCAAGCTTAACATACCTACCTTCTTCACTACCTCCTCATAACTCAGTCTCTCAGTCTCTCAATCACTTGTGCTGTTCTTCTCAAAGAAAATGAAATTTCTCCCCTTATAAATAGTTCTGGTGTGTGTTTCAGTCTGCTGCTGATCTTTCCATAAGCAAAATTTCTTGACATTTTATAGCCCACCATCTGGCTCTGCATGATGGCATGCAGATGTTAGCCATGCAGATGTCAGACATATTTGGCTACCAGTATAGCAATAAAGATATATTTCCCTAACACAAAAACTTGAGATCTCGCCCTAAGTGAACTAAGTAGTAGAAGGCTAGTTCTGTCTACTGAGCTCCCTTTGCATTTTGCACCACATTTTGCCACTTACATTTGGGGAAAATAGCAGCCATTCTTCTCCTTCATGTTGTTCCTTAAAAATCTCTGAAATCTCTTCTGAGCTAAAATGTCCCCACACCATTGCCACTGAGTTAATTGATAAAACTTTGGCCAATGGTATCCTACCACAACGGCCTCACACTCCTGCCTCCATACCTTCATTGTCCCTTGAGTCCTGCATCCAACTCTCCACCTTGTCTCAAGAGAGATTATAATCTCCCTGAAGAGGAGATTTTCCTCTTGTCCTAGGTTTTAAACTGCAGGTACAATAGAATCACTGCCACAGCCAGGTTACTAATATCCACCATGGATGAAACCATAAACTCCTTACAGGAATCCATAGTGTTTAGCAAGAATAAGTTTTTTTCAGATGTAATAGTATATTTTCAAGGACAAATTAGAGCAGAGTGCTGGCTACAATTTTAGCACCAGACAAGTATTGGCAACAGATACTTGCAGAGAGTTTTCAAGGAGTGGTGGGGGGCATTAATGGACGAGTGAAATGGTACTTTTTGATAAATTGCAGTGTTGTTAGTCCATACTAGGACTGGGTTGCTTTCTCTGTTTGCTTTTTGATGTGGGTTTACTTTTGTTTTGGGAGGTTTTTTTGGTGCCTTTTTTTTTTCTCTCTGAAAGGGTTAGGAGCTATAATCCTAGTGACACAATGAAAACCAGAGAAGTCTGTGGACTGAATATCTGATAATCTCCTTTGTATCCAGCAGAGATGAAGCAGATCCCAAATGGTTTTGGAGAGCATGGATATGTGCTTATACTTCTGGAGATCAGAAAATCATTCATTATGAGAGATGAAGTGAGTTGGCTACTGTAATACTAGTCACCCTTGTAGAAAGGACACTGAAGGGAGCTGGAGCTCCAAATACAGTGGCATTTCCAACAGCAGCAGATGTGTTGTGTCAGCTGTAGGTGGTATCAGTGTCAATTGCACTTCCTTACTCCAACAATGTGACTTTCAAAGATAACTGAATGAAATAAGATATCTAAATCATGTTTTACCCATGCCTATATTACTGTGCCTTACTTGGTATTTAAGACAATCTCTTCTTGGTTGAAAAAAGTTTTTGGTTCTTTGGTTTCCATTTTGAGTGCATGGACACACAAATACACACACAAAATTTTGCTTTTGACTAAATGATGTTGGCTATATGTTGAATCTCCCAGTGCTGACATACATGAGTAAGAAAGCTTAAACAATTATGGTCATTTGTGTGTTACATTTCCATTGCTACTGGAAAAATCCCGGGTCACCTCCCCTTGGTGGAAGCAGGAGTTTGTTATAGTAATTATGGAAAAAATAACAACATCCAGACATGAAAACTTAGACCAATTATTTCACCTGGGATCTCTTTCACCACATATTTTCTTTCTCATTTCTTTCTCTCTCCTCTTTAATTTTTGGAAGGCTGTGATCTCTCTTAACTTTTCAGCTTAATTGTATCCTATAAATACGAGCAAAAGCCAAGAGTCTTCACTGAACACAGGAACCTTGCTATTGATTCCAAGGCAGCTGGGTTCCATATATTAGGAAGACAGGTGGCTTCACATACAAGGCTGCCTTTAACATGAATACAAGAAAAAAAAAATCCAGCAATGGAAATATCAGTCCTTACCATGTATTTCTCAGAATAAACCTGTTATATTTATTTCCCTCTCCTTTTTTATTATATTTGGAGATTGTGAATAACTGGTGAGTTTTTATCATTAACATAACAGTCTAAGGCGAGGTGACACTGAGGTGACAGTTTTCCAGGTCTTTTTGGGCCTCCTGACACTTCCAGTGATTCAGCCCATCCATTGGGCTGACATGTTGGCAGCATTGAACTGCTTTATTCCACGTATTTAGACAGAAGCTGTATGGAACATAAAGTCATTCTCTAATCATAAAATACATACAGAGGTAACAAACTCAATGGTAAGAACTAGATGCACTGTAGTTATATCTGTGCTTCTAGCACTAATGTGCTCCATGAACAGCCCACAATGATCTTTTGGAAAAGGGTACTGAGGGCTTTTCTCTGAATGCTTAAAAATAGAAATATGCATGGCCCCTGTATATTGTAAGGGAAACTCATCCAAAAAATAAACCTTGAATTGCTATCTAATATATAGACTATCAGATGTGTCATTTCAGATGTGAGCCTCTACAGGGGTATAATCCAAGAACAGCAGCAATATATTAATAAAACATGCTTTGACCACATTTTTTCTGGCAGATAGTACTTTTGCACTGTAGCCCAAAATACATAATGAAATCCAGATCTCACTAGTTGCTGGAATGTCCTTTGTCAATAACTGTGAAAAATGTCTCTTACCCTGCAGTACAAAATTGAGCAGTGGAATTTATGTGCATAACTTCTTCCACCCTTTAAAAGTATTTTATCTTGAATGAAAATACTGACACTGATTGTACCTGGCAGAGACCACTCCCTGCCTCTGCTCTATATCTTAATCCCTTCTGTACCAATTTTGTTTATGTGAATTTATTGCCTGTGAAGTAACTACACCAACAACATCAAAAAAACCAGATTTTTTTTTATTATTATTGTTTGACTAAAAAGTAGTACTAGTATTACCAATCAGCAAAGAGATTCAAATATACATCTCCTCAATGTGAGACACTCTATCAGGGATAAGTCTTTTTTTTTTTTTTTTTTTCCTGCTACAGAAACCATTAAGATTCAATTGTATTGTTAGGTTTTGGCCTGGTGGGAATCTATCCACATGACACCAGGGTTCAGTTCCAACCTGAGCTGAGATTATGTCACAGACTTAAAAAAAACAGACAAGAGAACTCCTAATTCCCAGTCTTTGGGCCAATGTCATGACTTCTGACACTATTTTTCACCCTCTTCCTGTGTTATCAGCTGAAAGCACCAAAGTAGTCAGGATTGTTCTATTGCTGACCACTCACCATCATCTCATGAATTATGGTTTAAGAACCAGCCACCAACATCGTTCTGTGCATACTTCTACTTCCAGAAGTAGTGCAGGGAGGTCACAGGATTCATGTCCCTGTCTATAGAATGATGACACTAACCAGGTTAGCCATTCTCCCCCTCTCCCAGGTGAGTAGGTTCTGCCCCTACAAAGCCACAGAAGGGGAAAAAAAAATCTGTAAGGAATTATGAATACCTGTATTCACCAGCCAAAGAGTGTATTCAAGAGGCTGACATGGGCCTTCCCAAAGCAAATGAAACCCTTGAAAGGAGGACAGGGATATTTTCCTCACTCTAAATGTGACAGATAGGTTCTCACTTGATTTTCTAAATACTCAAGTTTAAGCCAATACTTGTCCCCTCTTCCCTGTCTCCCAGAGGACAATGCTGCTGAAAACTACTTAAAGAAAAAAACTAGAAAGGCCTGAGCTTCCAGCTTCTTGTACTCCTTTCCCCCAATTTTATGATTCTACCTACAGACACCTGGCCTGTGGAGCACCTGACAGAGCACCCCCAGAAGTGGGTGCCCCTCTCCTCTGCCATCCATCAATGAAAGATTCAAAAAATGTCTGGCAGAGAAGATTTGGTTCGGGCCAGAGGAGATGAGGGAGAGCCAAAAGTCACCACTGAGTGAGACACAGTAGTGCCTATTTACATGAAGGAAAGAGAAAAGAGTGGCTCCACTGAAGATTAAAGACCATAATGTACCTGATAATTTATAAATAAAGACAAAGGCCATGAGTGCAAGTGAGCATGAACAGCCTGAAAAGAAGAGTGGTACACTATATGCATGTGATATTTCCTGCTGTCACTTTCAGGCTTGAACTCTCTTCAGTCTGACCTGAAGTAATGGGACATAAATGTTAAATTTTAATTCAGCCTCAGTCTTTTGCCTTGCCTTGCCTTCCCTCCACTGAGTCATGTAAGCAGCAAAATGAGACGGTACTTTAGTATATGCTTAATTGCTTTTCTGACTAAAACCATCAGAGAATTTGAATCTTCTTCATTGACTACCAATAAATATTAGTCAAGAATGTCTGCAGCCACATAACTAGTGATTTTTTATACTCATCCCCAAGGCATTCTGACATGTAGTCTCTGAAAGTAATCACTGTGCACAGCCCTGTTTTGGAAGACTCTTTTACAGACGAACTGTGGCACAGTCTGTTTTTTAAACATGATACTGCTCCATTCCTACCCCCTCAATTTCAGAATCAAAACAAGTCTTTAACAAAACCCAAACAAACCAACATTTTTAAAATTTAAATTAAAGGGTGCAAGAAAAAATTTGTAAGGCAGGATATTTTAGGATAGATAATGACTCCCACAAATATGTGAGCAACAGTCCCTCCTGAATCAGTAGGCTCTGTTTTATTGCAGAATCTCATTGAAATCCTTCTACCAGTGCAGAGGAGGGCTGAGTCTTCCCTGAGAAGTGAATGAGCTGATTGTATTGCAGGACAATTTCTACTTGATCTTATTCCAAGTGTGCAAATCCATGAGTGATTGTATTTGGGCAAAACAGCTGTCAAAGAGATCAGGCCTGGGAGCTCTACACTAAGAAACCAAGTACTTGTGCAGAGAGAAGTTGCATAAGCACCAGCTTCTATCCTGCTTGAATCTGGTTTGTACCACGAAGTGGGACTGTGAGAGCCACGAGACAATTTCCCCTCTAGTTCAGAAAGGCTCAACGTCAGCTGCCAGTCCCCCAGACAAAGGGAGAAGACAAAGGAAGTACAGAGAAAGGATGTGGCATGGATCAGTGTTCAGACCTGTGCTAGCATAAAGCCCTCTCTACAAAGGTGTGAAATTGAGATGGGAATCCAAGCCCTTGCAGCTGGTGACTTCACTGCTGAGGCCAAATTCATTTAGCTGTGCAGGCATGTGACTTGGGAGCTGTAACTAACAGCAGTTCATGGGACAGTCTTGAAAGTCAGCATTATGAGATGCCTGTAGCACAGCTTCCCAGTGGGGTTATATTACTTTATCAGAGGGATGCTGGCCTCACCCACTGACAATTTAAACTAATTTAAGCCTCGTTTTCCTTATCATCTCAAGAACTATTCCTGTGACTGTCTGTCTGTGGCTATTCTGAGACTGCTCCTGTGGTTTTCTGTGATTTTCACTTCAGCAGATCTATCATTGAGAGACCTCTTGCAGCATGCTGCTGTGGCTTTACCACTCCCCTCAGCCTGTGGCTGGGTATCACCAATTGCAAGGCCAGCAGATGGCAATCTTTGTATTCATTTGCTCTCTGTATAACACTTTTATCTTAGTGAACACAACACCAGTTGCATCAGTCAGTTTTGGTGTAGAACTTGTGTCAGTCCTATCCAGGAGATATTTTGTTCTCCTTGGCTGATGTTTCCATCCCAGATGTCAACCAGATGTAGAACAAGAAATGGGTCTATGTGAGAGCCTTCCTCTCACCAGGGAGCTCTGTAAACTGGACAAGTAGAGGTGCTAAACTCAAGGTCAGCTTGAGTACATGCCAGTAATAACATCCAGGCATCAGAACTTCCCTGAATCTCAACTATAGCCATATATATATATATTCTACATATATAGAACTTTTGAAGCTGTAACCCTATCAGTACCTAGGAAGCTTAGCCTTGGTTCAAAACATTTAATGTTATAGTTTGTAATATTTATTTTTAAAGCTTGAGTGTCATATTGCACCACCAGTTTCTAAGCAACATTTTTGAGGACTCCAAAGAAAAATGTATATTTAAAAAGTGAAGATTCAAATGAGGCCAACCAACCCATTTATCAAAAGCTCCTTTCTATTTTAAGAGCTTGATCTGACTAACCAGGCACTGCTCTTTTTATCACGGGTCACTGCATTTGCAAGCCTCCCTGTACTGACTCCCCTTCCTGCTCACATACAGGGGGCCGAAGTGCAGTTCCCCTGTTTACACTACTAGTTGTTATTTCTCCAGCTGCTGGCTGGGTTATGACCCCAGTCAGATTACTAATAATAGCCTCTTTCCCCCTCAGGAAAGTGAGGACCCAGCAGGGTTCAAGAAACCTGTCCCTTCTAAGAGCATCAACAATGTCTGGCTTCCCAGGATTCAGGCTCTGGTGCTCTCCACTCTAATAACTCCCCACTGGCATCAGCAGGGGAACCCACACCTGCTTATTTGGCTCCCAGCTTCCCAGCACTGTACAAAGCAGATGATGCCAGTGGTCCTAAACCCTTTGTCTGCTTTCACCTTCCTTGGGAGCAGCTCTTTCCTCACTCTCTGGAAGACTGCCTGGAAGTCTACCTAAAGGAAAATTCTCAGTTTGCCCTCTGTCTGTCTCCTTCTTGCTGCTGCCTTATTTCTCCAGGTTTTGAAGGATTGAGAATCAATCCTAGTTCACAGGATAATTCGCTTTCCTATTAATTCTTCAGCAGCTGAAATAGTGTAGTTGTATGCATACCCCTTGACCCATTTGATATATTTAAGTATGATGCCTAAAGCAAAGTATAAAAAGATTCACAGTACTGTCATCCTTAAATAGATACATAATTTCTCATTGTGGACACAGCATTAACTTTCAGTTCCTTATTAAAAGCACTCTAAGGGATACAGGTTTTGCACATTGCATTCCACCTTTCTCAAACTGCTCATTTCAGTTCAGAGGGCTACAGAATTCATTTTCATATGCCTCCAGGGAGCTGCACTTTTCAGGGGTGGGTGTCATTTTGATCTCAGATTTTCCATGTAGAGGTGTCCAGGGGGATTTCATTCCATCCTTTTGTGATTACTTCCAGTCCAGCCAAGAAGGTCTCTTAAAGCCTTGATTTGAAGACTAAGCCAGAGAAAACAGCTACATTCTTCAGTAAATTATCCCAGGGTTAACTGAGATAATTATTAAAATTTTCAAGTAATTGCAATTACTTCAAGTCTGCATTCAGCAAGACTTAATTCCTAATCATTGGTTATCCTTCTGCCTTCCTCTGCTGGATTAAAAAAGCAATTTATTTGCAGACATCTCTTCTGTGTACGCATGAGAAGATCATGAACAATGTGTGGCTGTGCCTTCGACAGTTAATTCTCCACCTCCCTTTCAGTAGGATCATATCCAGCTATCACATCACTTTTTGAACCTTTGCAATCCTTTTGAAAACCCTGATGTGTACAGCATAAATCATATTATTGACGCTACATATGACTTTCCAATTTTCATTGGGCTGCTGGCAAGCTTTGTCCTTGCTGCAATATCAGACCAAAAGCTTATTTCCAGGGGCTTATATACTGTGACCTTTAAGTCTCTTACTGAATAGCTGCCTTCAAGTATATTGTTCTGTATCTTATGAATGTTTTATGTCTTTATTTTTTCTTCTTGCTGTAAAACATTGTGCTGGGCCTTTAAAATATATGTTCACTTTACTAGGAGTCCCCTGTTGGCCTGTATAAATTATTTACTTTCTAAGAAATGTTGATGTCAAATATTTCCAGCAGTCATTTCAAGTTTATTCTTTGCCTTGGACAAAGGTACTATCAAACATCAGCCTTGAGAATAATCCCCATGGCTACATGTTTTCTTGTGTGCTAGATCTTCCCTACACCTGCCTTACAACCTATCATCTTCACTGATCTGCCACCCTTTGGTACACTTAAGGCAGATTCTGAAGCATGCTACTTCTTCAGTCAGGTTGGGAAAGCAAAGGAAAGTCCTCACAGAAGTTCTTCAGCATATCTATAATTGTATAGGATAGACAGCAGAGCTAATATGGAAATCTGTTTCTTTCCTCATGCACTGAGCATATTTTCCTTGGCACCATTAGACTTGTGCAGCTGAGCGATGTCTTGCCTCTGTGTGGTTTCAAATTATTATCAAACCAAGAAAATTGAGGAATTTTAAATTTTTAATTGATTTACCCCAATCAAATACTTGGATTCAGCACTGTAGGGTCACTTCTTTTTAAAATCTCCGTAATGAAACTGGATAAAACATTGAAATGGAAACCGCATTTTTATTTACAGTCTATTTAAAATGTCATAATGAAACAAGGTAAGTTTTAATGACTTTTTCCCTGTCAAGATTAATAAACCAGCAGGCTTGACACTAATTTAAGTGGAAAATGTTACCCACCCTTATTCCACAGAACTTCAGTTTTGTGATTCTCGTAAGAAGTACAGTCCCCTTACCTCCCAGTGAATGTAGGATATAATATTTTGAGCTGAACATTTTTGCCCTTGTGTTAATATGAGCACAGGCATTCATCATCCTCCCCGACCTCCAGGCCAAACCCCTGGCCACAAAACACAAACTGAATGTGTTTTTGCAAAACCACTAGTAATGTTTATCAGTGCATTTGAAAATGAAAAAAAAACTCAGAAAATAAGACAGGAAGAAAGGAAAGGCTTTTTCTTTGAAACATTAATTTCAAGGAAAGTAGAAGGTGCACCTTCACCTCCAGACAACTGAGATCAAATCCAATGTGCCATCACAGACATGTAACAGCATCCCTGTCAATAAGCAAAATCCTGGAAAAAAGTTAAAGTAGTATTAAGGTCTTGGATATTTTTAGGTGCTATCCATCAACTACAGTTAAGTGGTGTTTTACACTGAAGGTGCTCAGCACACTGAAGCCAGTGTGAATCAGCTAAAGACCAGGTGTTGCCAGCAAAGCTGTGCCAGTTTACGTCAGCTCAATAGAATGGTGTCATTTACACCATGAAGGGAGAGCAAAGGACATAACCCTGCCTTTACCCTGGTCTCTGTAGGTATTTTTGTACCTTTTCTCCTTTTTTTTTCCATTGCTGGTGCACATTCATGAGAAATAGATATGACTCCAATTTTAGTACAATAGGAAATAACCTGGTCTCTTTAAAAAACAAGAAATTAACAAACAGTCATGGCCATATGATGTTTGAGGAGAGAATATACTGGCATACATGAGGACCTGAAAGAGAAACTGGTTGGAGAGTGAAGAAAAATTGGATTTTACCGAGGAACTCCCATGAAACAATAAAAAACAAGGAAAGGGGAAAGACAAGGGAGAAGTAATGAGGTTTAAAATAATAATTATTAAACACCAGAGCTATTATTGAGACTGATGGAGAAACATATTTTTCTATCCAGACAGCGTCCGTTTGGTGGGAGGAAAGAAAAAGCTGAGGTCAGAGAACACCAGAGAGCTGGGATGCGTGAAGGAAAGAGTTAAGGCTGGAGTCACCCTCTCTGAAGTGCTCTGTGATGGTGTGCAGTGTTTCAGCCCCCAGAGCCTTCCTCCTCCTCCCTCCCTGTGTCGGAGTGGGGAGGAGGCGGGTTCTGCTGAGCTGTTAAATCCTGAGTGAAGTTTCCCCCATTTCCAGTGGCCACCGTTGTCTGAGGCTGGTTCAGAGCAGGGCTGGGGTTGCCCTGACATTTCTGGGACCGCGGCCAGCCAAGAAGAAAAAAAGACGAGTGTTTTACAATTTGCTTTTGTCAAAGTGTGGAGAAAGGGGAAAGGGAAGCGTCCTTTTTTGGTTTTTTTCAGCATCACATTCCTGTGTTTTTCTTCAGCCTGGAAAATATATTAGTGCTGGTGCTTCCCTCTCTGGAAACAAAGGAGCTAAACGGGACTGAGGAAGCAAGGAGTAGGAAGGAGGTTTGGGAAGTTTAAAAGACAGACTTGGAGCAGACAGAAGTTCCCTGTTCTTAAATGAAATCCCTGCGTGTGTGGGTAACCGGTACAGCAAAAATCCAGACCTGCAGGTAAATGGAGAAGCAGAGATCACAAAGGAAATTTCTGCTAACCTCATCCCGTCTGTCAAGAAGGTGAAGAAGAAAGTTAAGACACACAACAGGCTCTGCGACCTGTTGGGCTGCATAAAGATAAATCACTGAACAGTAAAGCTGTATGGCATTGGTCTCCTTTTAAAGGAAAAAGACGTGGAAACTCTTCTGGCAGGGGAACTTCCCAGAGAGTGTAAGTTTCAAGTCAAATTCTTGCCTTTCTGCTCTATGTACGGGACCCTTTCTCTGTGTGTCTGCATGTGTGCATAGTGAGAGTGTGAAAGAAATGGGGCGAGTGAGAGAGAAAGAGAAGGATGCAGATCACTGTGTTGTTTTAGATAGACAGTATCGTGTTACAGAAGGATGATCTCACTTTTTCATAAAGTGATCCATTCTGTGTTTTTCCAAAAATAACTGTAAAACTTACAAAGCCACTAGGACAGGAGTGAGGTGTAATCAAGCATTTTTAAATGACACAAAATAGCCAGCCTGCGCTCTGCTTTTTTAATCACTTGTGCAAGATATCATCATACTGTTAACATCTAATTTTTCTCCTTCTCTCCTGCTGCCCCACAGATTGCACAATGAACTGGAGGCCAGCTCTCAGCTTAGCCCTGCTGTGGGCAGCATGGTTAGTGTGTAGCTCTGAGAAGACGGAGAAGTTAGTGGAAAGAGGAAACCATGGAGTTAGGAAAGTACCCCTCACTTACAGGGCTTCAAGCAGCCTCCTGAGAAGGTCTGGAGCATCCCTGAGGAATTCAAGCCCAAATCCTCAACACCCTGTCACCAAGAGGGATTTTTCAGCATCTCCAAAGCTGCCTGCCAATCTCGTGCAAGGGGAAGCACGTTCTCAGGCCAGGGGCACGGGGACCAGAATGAGATTGGTACAGAGACTCACAGCTGCAGCCAAATACCCCAAGTCCGAGATGATTAAGGACGAAGGGATATCTACTGCCACCCAGTCACGAGTGGTACGTTTCCCTTCAGGGTCAAGTTCTCCCAATATCCTGGCCAGCTTTGCAGGGAAAAATCGGGTGTGGGTCATTTCTGCCCCCCATGCCTCTGAGGGCTACTACCGGCTCATGATGAGCCTACTGAAAAATGACGTTTACTGTGAATTGGCTGAGAGGCACATCCAGCAGATTGTGTTGTTCCATGAAGAAGGGGAAGAAGGGGGAAAAGTTAGAAGGATAACCAATGAAGGAAAAATCCTGGAACAGCCACTAGATCCTGCCCTCATCCCTAAGCTCATGAGCTTTCTGAAACTGGAGAAAGGTAAATTTGGCATGGTACTGTTGAAGAAAACCCTGCAAGTGGAGGAAAGGTATCCTTATCCAGTCAGGCTAGAGGCCATGTATGAAGTCATTGATCAAAACCCCATCAGAAAAATTGAGAAGATGAGGCAGAAGGGCTTCATCCAGACGTGCAAAGCAGCTGGGGTGGAGGGGCAAGTGGTTGAGGAAGGCAATAATGGGGGCACCATGCAGCCTACCTCTGGCAGTGAACGTGTCCAGGTGTCAGCAAGGAAAGAGGATCCAAGGAAGAGCAATAATCAGCCAACAAGGACCAAAACGGTGAGGAAACCAGTGACAACCACAATGGCCACTCCTCTGCCTACAGTAAGGACCACTACCCTCCCTCCCACCACCACAACTACTCGTGCCACCACGCATGCAGCGACAACAGCCACACGGTCTACAACAACTACACCCCTCCCCAGCACACAGAGGACCTGGACCATGAAGTCACATTCCACCACAGAGTATCACAGGCTGCCAGTAGCCCCCGATGCCACCACACCACGAGTCACAGCCTCTGAGGACTTCTACCCTCCTGTGTGGAAAACAAACCGCAGGGACCGGCAGCGTGGCCATCAAGAGAAACAACTGGCTGCCACCCGGAAACCAAACAAGGCTGCCCGCTATGACAGTTTCACAGAAGTCCCAACAACTCCCCCAGTGCACTATACAAAGGCAAATGTGGGTAGATTTAAAGATAACAGAACTGACAGAAAGGACTTTAACCACAGGGACCTGAATGTCACTCCTGGGCAACACAAACCAGCTAAGATTAAACCACCAAAAAAGAAGACCCAAGAAAAGATACTCAGTAATGAGTATGAAGATAAATATGATCCGAGCAAGCCTGCTAGTTCCCATTTAGAGGAACAGTTTGCCGGAGGAAATATTCCCCCAAAGAAAGGAAAAGAATCAAAGAAGCATGACCGAATGGATAAACCTGAGAAGAAGAAGAAGAAGGACAGACCTGACAAGCAGCAGAAGAGTGAGAAGCAGTCCAAGAAGATCAAAGCTGAAAAAAAGAGCAAGCAGGACAAAGACCGCAGTAAGAAGAAGAAGGGAAGCAAGACTGAAAATGAGGATTTTCCCAAGTCCAACAAGAAGACTTTCCTACAGCCTCCCAGGAAATCAGCAACTAACCTCCTGGAATATTTTGAAGGCAAGAGGAGGCTCATTGTAAGTAATTCATTCATCTCAATTTTATTACCTAAATAAAGTTGTATCTCCTTTGTAATAGAAATATGTGAAACTATAAGTTTATAGTGGGTTTGTATTATTCTTTTTGGTGATTTTAGGAGGTCTTAGGAGGTAAAATTTGTAAAATCAAGTGATTGTTTTCAACAGGTTTCACAGCCTCATGTTGGAAATCTTACACACAGTATGAAAACCAGTCATCCAGAGATGAGGCTAAAACCTGTTCCCAGCCACTTCCATGAGCCATCATATAGCCATCAGATTATCTTGCTTCCAGTGGATATGTAGGTGTCAGGATCTGTATCATTAAGATCAATAAAATGAGGTTTCAGTGTGGATTACATCCATTTGTCACCTTGGGGTACTTGCCAAAGTTACCACGTTTCAGTGCTCCGCATGTCCTGCCAGCTGGCACACCTGCTTCATATTGGTGCTGGTGTCCTAAATCTGGACACAAGCCAGGCGGCTTGGCAATACTAACACATGTCTGACTGAGGATATACACAAAGGCTTGTGATCAGATGCCCTAAGGGATAAGGAATTTGGGATTAAGATCTGATGGGAATTTGGCATTCAGATCTCCTAGACATCTTCAGAGATCCTGTGCAAACTTTATTTTGGTTTGGGTTTTTCTCCTGTTGTTTGTATCAAACTGTAACACTCCAGTAAATTTTCAAGCCTGAGAACTTGAGCATGGTCTGGAGTTACTTGTCCCCAGGTTTTATAGCACTGATTGTTTTTCCAACTACTTATAAAAACCACTTCACCTGGGACAGGAAACAGTTTTAGTTATAGTACAAATGTTTTTTCTGGCAGATGACACATATCCTGAAGGGTGCACTTTGGAAAACAGTTCTTTAAAAATATTATTGTGGGAGCTGGTTTCTTGCAATTATCCTACTGCAAGCTGGTCTGTTTCACAGTTATTGTCCAATAGTCATCGTCACAAATGCTTTTGACTTTTATGCTCCATGTTCCAGTACAAATAGCTAAGGTGCCAAGCTAAGATGCCAAGTTAAGATTTCAACCATTGGAATGTAATGAATCATTCTGATGATGATTCATGGGCCTGAAAACAAGGCAACTTTCTTCTCCCCCTCCCCGTTCTTCAAGATGTAGGGACTGTGCAGAGCTAGCACTAGAAGTTAAAAAAAAAGCCATATATTTGAAGAAATTGAACCTGACTGAGTTTTGCAAATAATGCCTATTAGTTACTTGTTAACTAATATTTAGCCAAAACAAAAGCTCAGAGAGAGAAACTATGTAGAAGTTGGGACGCTTGAAATTTGGTCTCAATGTAGAGGTTTCCAAGAATATTTGTAGCATCAGGACAAATATAAACAAACTTGAAAATAAAAGAGCCAAAAGTAAAGCTCACAGATGTCAGGCTGCTAATTCATAACACCATCACAGTTCTGGCAACTTAAAGGATTGTCTGAAATTTGAACCTTCTGATACTGAGCCACCTCACAGCTGGATCTCTGAGAAAACAGTTGCACAATCTCAGGTTATCAGGCCAGAACTCACTGAAGACAAATGATTATGCCATGCTGCACCTCACCTTTTCAGAATCTAGTAACACCCTCAACCTGCTTACTCTGAAGCTCCCTGATGAATAGGTTTGGTTTGATTATTAGTAAAAGCAGTGGCTAAACTATTTTGTCATTGCCTTGCACAGCACATGTGGAAAACAAAGAACTTCTCAAGCTTCCTTGAATCCACACATGTGCCTATTTGCATTCCTTCCAATCAAACTGTTCAGTTCCCTTAGGGGAACAATCCTTACAATCAACTCTGTCATTCATGAATCTTTAAACTCCCTCTCTAGAGAATCAGCCCACATTGCTGCAGAAGCAGGTCTACCCAAGTTGTTCCCCATTGCTTTGCTTTGCTATACTTTTGTTTTTCAGACTGGCTTCCAAGGACATTTTTTCAGTCCTTTTCCAAACATCTTTTAAGAAGGAGATGGGGTTTTAAGTTCTATATCATTAACAATTTCAGATTTCAGTGTGATTCTCAAACATCTGGAACGCTGAAGTCTATTCTGGGTTAAGTTCAATTAATGACAAATATAGGTCCCAGGTGCAGAAACTGAAAAAAAGTATGGGTTTTGAGTCCAACAGCCTCATGTCTCTATAGTGAGGCTTTTATTGCAGTCTTACAAATGTTGAGAAATTTTGGCCTTGTGAGTATGGGGTTTTTGTTATTTCTCTGTGGCAATGAAATGCTAACTGACAGTTTATTTGCAACATTGCATATATACTCTCATACATATATACACATATATACACATGCATATATATATACATATATATATACATATATACACATGCATGCATGAAACGAGGAATAGGAAGATAACCAGACGACTGGAGCATCTCTCCCATGGAAACAGGGTGAAAGAGTTGGGGTTGTTTATCCTGGAGAAGAAAAGGCTCCAGGGAGACCTTATAGGAGCTTTCCAGTACCTAAAGAGAGCTTATAGAAAAGATGGAGAGTGATAGCTGTGGATGCTCTACTCCTGTAAGTGTCCAAGACCAGACTGGATGGGGCTTTGAACAACCTGGTTTAGTGGAAGGTGTCCCTGGCCCTGGCAGAAGGGTTGGAACAAGATGATCTTGAAGGTCCCTTCTCACCCAGACCGTGCTGTGATTCTGTGATGCAAACACTGATAGAGATGGTGCATATACAGCCTGGGTTAAAACAGACCTGGCACAAGGCTTTGATTGGAATTTTGCTTCATTCTACAAGGTTTGGTGAAGCAGATCAGATTCAGGCTTGACTCTGCAGCCCAGCTGATGACCTCCAAAACTAGGAGGAGACAATACAAACCAATGGCCTGTTCTTCATCTTAATCCTCAAACCCTTCTCATGATCTTTTTTTTTATTTGAAGCATTTTTGTGTGCAATTTAAAAGCAATATGTTACATGCTGCAGCCCAGAAACCAAATCCTCTTTGTGTCTGTCACTCATTCACCTTCATGTCCCAAAGCTGTAGTCATGCCAGGGGCCTTTGCACAAACGAGAGGCAGATTTTATAACCCCGGAAATGTTTTTACATTGATAAACTGGATTTATAAAGAGTGTACTGTAAAAATCAGCTTTCAGGCCTCACAAACTTCAGAAGGCAAACAGAAAATTATTACTCCTGTTACAGATTAAAGCATAAATTTGCAATTGAAGGATTTTGGTGATTATTTGTGACCTTAAATCATAAAACTTGAGTCCATATTCCAGCTCTCTTTGTATTTGGGGGATCAGTGGCAAGTGCCTGATTGCAGTTCACTGCTGCCAGTTAGAATGATTACATTCCTAGGCATCTTCTGCTGGAAACTGCTGCATAGGATCACTGAATGTTGTTACACACACGTGTTCCCTAGAATATTTTCATCTCAGTCACTGACGAAAGGTCTGAGTCATGTGCTCCTAACTTTTTAAAAATTAAATCTTTGCAATCCTTAGAAGGCTTTGAAATAAGTACTGTAAAATGTAGAGCTTTTTATACTTTTGTTGTCGTAATTGTTCCTCTTCCTTTTCGCCCACAGCTGTGCCTTCAAGCAAGTGTAAGTCCCATAAGACATCAAAGTGGATACAACAAAGAAAAGCAAAATCAGTCATTTTTCAGATGAGGTCACAATGGCCTTAGCAAGTCTTCAAGGTCTTCTTTGATGGCCATCAGTTACATAAGTATTCATGTAGCCCTAGTTGTACTCACCCCTTGGCAGTCAAAACAGCCACGGGAGCCCTGCCTGGACCATGGGATGAAGGCAGAGTGGCTGCCATGTTCCCAGGGCTCCCACTGTGAGTCATAGCATCACTGAAGGCTGTGAGGGAGACCTGGTGGCACTGGCAGGGCAGGGAATAAAAGGAGAGTAGGTGGCTTTCTGTAAAATATAGTGATATTTCTTCTACCAGCATTGTGGTAGAAGCAGGAGAGGAGCTGGTGCGATCAGCTGTACGCGCTTATGAAGGTTTTTCTGTAGCTGGCTAATGTCTTTGGGTCAGGCCTGGGCAAGAAGGTATACTCCAAACAGAAATAAATAACAGGTTTATGGGAAAAAGAGCCCAGTTTGCAGACAGTGACAAGTTCTCCTTCAGTAAAATCATCATCTGCTTCATTCCTTACTTATACTAAACAAACTCTTTTCTCTCTGCCACCAACCAGCTGATCACAACCCCCAAGGCGGACAACACCATGTATGTACAGCAGCGAGATGAGTATTTGGAGAGCTTCTGCAAGATGGCAACGAGAAAGATCTCAGTCATCACAATTTTTGGCACCATGAACAACAGCAGCATGAAAATTGACCACTTCCAGCTAGGTTCTTTTTCTTTTAATACTTTCTTTCCATCTCATGGGCACAATACAGACAGCAAAGGGAAAAATTGCCCCCAGCTTGGGTCAAAATCTAAGACTATGCAGGACCTGAAAAGTGGCTCATTTAGACATATTTAGTGCCACCTACTTCACATTCAGAGTTTCTATGTAGACAGGTGACAGTGAGCATCCATCTCTCTTAGGTAGCTTTGAAACAACTGCTATCAGTGTTCAAGTCCTTGGGAAGCACCCACCAAAGCTAGTGAAAACCTACCCTTTTTTAATAACAGTAGCTAGACAAAGACTTCGGGTTGCAGTCCAGCAAAGCACTTAAGCTTAGGTATCTCTTGAATCACTGAACTAATTCATTTCTGTCTGTATCTAGAGGTTAATGCCACTGTGAGCGCTTTGCTGGATGAAGCCAAACAAATACAAATATTCTACAATCCTATACTGCCAATAGAGTAAAATCTTCCAATTCCATTTGCAAGTCTACCATGTCTTTCCCCTCGAAGTTCATCTGGTTTTACCAAACCTTGGGAAAAGATATGTGATGGAATAGAAAACTCAAGACATGACCAGCTGCAGGGTGTTTCAGGTCTGGCATATAAATGGCCACAAGATTACAGATTTATGTCTGGCTTCCAGCTGTGCCTCTGCTACTCTCAGAGGGACAGAATCTAGCCTTGTGTCCCTGAATGACAGTGAGTCACAAACCCTGCCAGACTGTCCATTTGTGCACCTCCTTGACAAATCTGGAGCAGTACAGGATTTTCGACATCAGGCCAAGGTTACTCAAGGTCACTTTTTGTGTACCTAGATCCATCTGCCTGTCAGTGGACTGTTCAGGATTATATTTAGCTCTAGTCTGGCTAATATTCAGATATTCACTCTGACACAGACCATACTCTTTCAGCCTATTCCAAACTTAACCTACATCCAAACTTTCCCCAAACCACATAAGTGTATATAACAGCTGAATTCTCATAGAAAGAATTCAATTCTTGAAGAAAAACAGGGCTTCAAGGCTCACTCTCTGTGAGCATCAGGGGCAGCAAATGCTCCTAAGAAACATTTTGTACACAGTATGTTTCTGTAGTGAGAAGCTTGAGTACTCAGCATGATGAGGTCTACTCAGAGTGCTGCATCTTGTGACTGAAATACAAAAGATAGCAATGGAAAAGTCAACAGAAAAGACTCTTCACTTGAAATTTCAAACACATTTAGAAGTGGTGAATTAAAGAGCCCAGTGACACTGGTCAAGATTAGCTCACAGTGAAACCAGAGAGTATTTCCCACTGGAATGACACAACAGCTCAGTGTCACTGCAGAGGTCTTCTCTTCAGCCCAAGCCAGCAAATACAGTCTCATTTCCCCATGGGGAACAGGGCTTTAATCAACTAAACATCAGCCCCTGGCTACCTATCCTATAATCAAAACAAGTACCTAATCTATTAGGCCACTGTACTGCTAAAACAACCTGCTGGCCTTCTTTGTAACCTTGTTGGAATTATTTCTGAAGATAACTCATCTTCCCAGCCTGTCTAGCTGCCAAAGATGCATGGAGGAATGTTTGTCCATTCTTTCAGAGGAAACACAAAGAGAGCAAGGACTTTGCAGGTAGCAGCATAGTCTCAGCTCTGGAGGATCTTCATGTGGATCCCAGACGTCCTTTATGAGGCAGGGGTCAAGGACAAGTAGTGACTTGGAAAGCAGAAATTAGATTAACAACTTCTTTTTTTTCTCTACAGAAATAATTTCCAAGTTTGAAAGTTTGGTCAGCCTTTGTAGCATTACATTTTTCCTTGATACAGAATTTCTCTGCATCACTCTCTAATTTAATTTTCTTATTTTGTTACAAAATTTTAAGTTTTGAAAGAAAATCTCCTAAAAAGGAAACTATAAAGAGCTAACTTCATATTGCTATCTAGAGTTTAAAGAAGAAGAGTGCCATAGATCAGTTGGTCTAAGGTACTCCTGGTACCTTAGCTGTTTTCCATCACATTTCCCAATAACAACTTTTGCATTTTTCTATCTCCCTCTAGGCCAATGAGATAGTCTTTACTTTTAAATGTGAACTTTTCATCTATGTTTTAACGGTCATACTTGCCACTAGTAATACATAAATCTCACTCATCAAGCACCTGATGCAGTATTTACATATATTTAGGAAGTGAATAACCAATTAGCACATCCAGCAATCCATCCAATCAAAAGCTAATACCATTCCTTGTTAATTCTTTATAAAACATTCAAATGAGATACATATAACAATGAAAAATCATATAAATATATAGCATGATAAGTATAACAAAATTTTAATATTTGCTGGCTTGACTTTGTTTTTGTAAGCAGTGGGTTCAAGATGTGAGACCTAAAGATCAGATTCTAATTTAGACATTTTCCCAAAATCTTAATTCAGATGTTTCATTCAGTCTATGCACAGGATGGACCAACAGCAAAATTTGAATCAGATCAGTATATTCCTTAAAAGCCATGTACATTTAGAAAACTATTTAAAATGCTTTGCTGTATAATGACTCAAATATTACTTGTTGCTGTGTGCTTAACTTGGATCAATTAATCACATCTCTATTTCCTGACAAATAATTATGGAGCAAGAGACTGATAAGTTGTACCTCTGGATTCCACCTTTTGATAAACTTCTGTATCTCTGACCTTAGGCAGGTCACTTAAGCCATGGGTGGGATTTCTAAGTGAGGATATAAATTCACAGTGGTGTCACAGGGCACAGGCAAACAGTGTCTGCAGGGAGCTCTTGGTGCCCAGGTAACATTGCACTTGGTGTGTGGTTTAGCCTGTCCTTAGCTTTCCAGGCCTACTATTGGATACGGAGACTTGTTTCAGCACTGTTGCAGTTGTATAGGCTGTGCTGGAATGCTACTGCTAAGGCTGTGCTGATGACACCGAGACTTTCAGGACTTGACTGCAAGGCACCCTGGTTCCACAGGATGTAAGGAACCTCAGTAGACAGACTTATCCTCAAATCTCTGTCTTCAGAAGTCTTTTTCTCATTGTTTCAGAATGTTTTCTTAGTGTAGACCACTGAATAGGTACAAGTCATACTCCAAACTAAGTTTTTGCTTGTCAGGCTGCTAGAATCAGCAAGCAGAAGGAGGAGAGAGTGCCAAGTTTGGGTACCTAGCGAGGTATGCTGCCAGCACTGCAACATTCAAGACATGTTAAACAGTTTCTGGTTTCTTATAGTCACTACATGTATGTTTTTAAGACTGGTAAGGTTAACTCTGCTGTCCTGGGCAAACCTCAAGCTGTTCTAGCTATATTTTACTGAACCAAATCACCTATGCTGTTTCATTTGAAAATGGTGGACATTGCAAAAATTTCTATTTTCAATTACAGAAGTGGCTACCTTTCAGGAGCTGGTGAAATGATTAGTACATGCATATATGTGTATAAGCATATTGAAAAAAATCTCAAGGATCTTTCCAGGAAAAATAAAGATTTTTCAAAAGAACGTACAAATGATGAATACTGAAGTACATGAGCCCTAGGACCAACTGATTTTCAAAGACTATTCAGAAGGAAAACTAGACAGTTAAAAGTCATATGAATAAAAAGTTCACACACATGGTTTGTAGTACATTGAATATGCAGCAGGAAGAGAAACTCTGAGAAATGAATTCTCCCTTTTCTTTTGAGGCAAAATTAAAGGCAGAGTGCTGTGTGATTACATGACTGTTTTTGTTTCTCCTTTGCCTCACATTAAGATAATGAAAAGCCCATGAAAGTGATAGAAGATGAAGATCTTGTGGACCAGCAGCTCATCAGTGAGTTGAGGAAAGAGTATGGGATGACCTACAACGATTTCTTCATGGTGCTGACAGACACTGACATGAAGGTCAAGGTGAGGGTTTCAACTCTTTGAACTCAGCTCTCTTGAAAGAAAATGCATTGGAAACACATGAAAAAAATTGATAAAATTAGGAAATTACATTACACACTTGCATGTGAGGCACATAAGACACAAATGCAGGACCTGGTCATTGCTGGAGAACAAGCAAAAGAACAGTAAGCAAAGTTTTCAGAACTTAGGCAGCTATCTTCATTTTCTGCACTTAGGGGATCTCAGGAATTGTGTGTTTCTGCTGGAATGATGAGGAACAGAGCCTCCCCACACCTGACAGGGTTTTAGTGAAGTACATGGCATTCTAAAACACACAGTCTGGCTGCTCAACAGGATGACAGCACATTGCATAAGGACAATCATCCTCTGGCTGAATGGCCTTACAAGACAATATAATAACTGCAATGTCCTGGCCTTATCACTTCAGGCAAGTAGTGAAAATATGCCACTTCCAAGGGGCAGTCTGACTGCAAAAACAATTATATTTTCCTCCATATTTCTGATCTGTTTTAGGCCATGTTACCTGTGTGCAAATTAGAACACTTGGATTTTTAAATACCCTTCAGTGCTGTGATACATGCAGAAAGGCTGCTAATATGAGCACCCTTATACCCACCTGTCTTGTTTTCTTTTTTCTTAACAGCAATACTATGAAGTACCCATAGCAATGAAGTCTGTGTTTGATTTGATTGACACCTTCCAATCACGAATTAAAGACATGGAAAGACAGAAAAAAGAGGGCATTGTCTGCAAAGAAGATAAAAAGCAATCCCTTGAGAGCTTCTTATCCAGGTAATCACCTTTTTTCTTATCTGCTGCTAGTTCTACTAATTATCATTGTAGCAGAAAAACACCCATGTAACTATTTCTGGGATTTTTAAATACAGATTTCTCAGTATTTACAGTGTTAAGCAAATACAGAGATGCAGCCAGAGCTGAATGCAGTCTTGTATAGAACACTGAAAGACAGGAAGCATCTGTCCTGACAAACTTGGACATTGATTTTCAGTACCTCAAGTTCCCCATCATGACATGGAGATAATAAAACTGATTTGCATTAGAAGAGCAAATAAGGATTAATTCACAGATGTTAGCTCAATGTTTTGAACATATGAAGCACAGTGTTTATGTGTTTTGATCATCAACCATCCCAATCTCATTAATCCCATTCAAATCCCTGCCATGTAATTCAAATTCAGTAATTAATTCTCTCTAACTTCCTTCTTATCTTGCTTGAGATAACAGTTTGTCTTTGCTAGCATTAGTCATGCATATTATTAAAGGTCTTGCAGATGTCTTTTGCAAAATGTTGGAAACCTTCTACAGAAAGACAATTTAGTTTATGCAATCTCTACATGCTGTGTTATTACTCTACCCTGAGACCTAAATTTCAGGCAATAAGTTCATCTGGACTGTGGGCACTCAGACCCACAGAAGAGCTGTGCAGCTACAGCCCTCTCTCAATAATCAGAGACATGAAATTAGGGCTAGCCCATCATTCATTCTAGAACCTTACCTGTTACAACTGCATCCTCCTCACCTACTATGAGAATCCATGGGAATACACTGTTAATGCCAGATGGCTTTAAAAATAACTGAGGCAGCATGACGGATTATGACAAGGAGGAAAGGAGCAACAAGTAAATGAATAGGTTGTTGGTTCATAAACATTTTAAAATTCAATGGCCACTTCAACAGAAAGAGTACCTTTAACAAGATCCACCCCACCCACCTCACCACCTCCTGTTTAGGTCGCAGTGATTCATCCTTGAGACCACCAAGAAAAACCACAGCCTGGAAACAGCTGATCAGCGTAAGAAAGAGCTTGTATACTGGAAAGGGACAGGCCCCAAATCCTTCTTTGCTTGGAAACAGCCCTAGCAATAAACACACATTAAAAAACTGGGCACAAAAAAATGCAAAACGTTGTATCTATAAACAGAACTGCTGCTGCACAGAATGCATTTGTTGTCTGTGAAACAAGCACCAGGCTTTAAATATTGGGTGGACATCTCTAGCCACATTAACTGGTCAGATTCCCAGTAAAATTAATTCCAGCTTTGTCCAATGTCATTTTCCCAGCTGAACAAGAGCCCTGGCATCATCTCCCTGGTGTTGCTCCTTGCAGAGGTCAGTTGTAATAATGCAAATATTGCTCTTAACAAACCTGCCTGGTGTGAAAGGAGAGCATGAGAGACAGAGCCAGCTTGAGTAATGCTTAAAAGCCACACGTAGAAGCAAGAAAACCTTGCATTTGGAGGTGAGTCTCCCTCTAAGATGTAGATACTGGCTGTGCTACTCTCTGGGCTCACATATCAGAACAGGATGCAAAACAAGTAGAGGAGGAAGGAAAGATACACACAGGGAAGAGTCTTGCAGATTTGTCAGGAGTATTGGTCCATGGCTTCTGATGTCAGAAATAAAGCAGAAATCTGTACATTAGTGTTCGTGAACTAACAGCTGTGAAGGACCAACAGAATTAATTTCAAAGATGTAGTCCCAGATAAGCACACTAAGTGCTCCTGGGGCAGGAGACTAAAAAGCTTGAATGGCTTTCAATACTTTTCAGCTCTGTGTAACTCCAAATGAGATATTAAAAAAACAACAACAACAACAACAAAAAAAAAAAACAACCCACAGAAATAAATATAAAAGTATCATATATCATAAAGTGACTCACAGTTCACTTAACTGTACACACACATTCATGTCTCTTTGCTGTTCCTCCTGAGAGAAATGAAAACTGAGGTTTTCTTTTCAAGGATTTACTGTTCCCATTGAAAAAGAATATCAGTAACAATCAACAAGCAAAGACATCAGCATGCCCTGCTCTTCTAACAACTTCTCTGACTTTGAGCAAGTTCCACCATGGGACTGGTGATAGAAGCTGAAGATTCAGCTTCTATCAGTGAAGCTTCTCTTAAGTGAAGTAGAATTGATGCTTTGCATTAGTCTTCATTTTGAGATGTTCACATGGTACAGCAGAAAAGCAGGCTATTATTATAACAGAATAACATCTGCATCCATTTAAAAGATCATTTCCTGCTGTAAAAATATCTCTGCAGCTTTGCAAATTCCTATAAATCTGATTTATTTAGGTTAAGTGGAGAAGTAACTATATTCAAAAAAACAAGTTGTTGAGAGCATATTAAAAACCTCTAGAGCTAGAATTTTTAGAGATTTCAAGTGTTCTTATGGCACTGCCTTTCTCTGACAGAAAAAGAAGGAGATCCTCATGCAAAATCATGGTAAATGGTGCAGTCCCTATTAAAGAAAGATTCCAAGATCTTTCTTATTGCCCTTTGCAAGCCTTATACAACCACAGGCTGACACAACCACACACAAACAAGCTCAATTTAAAGCCACATTGAAGGTATTTTCAGCAAACGTGGCACAGGAAAGAAAAAAGAGGTCAGTGATTATTTACACAGAAGTATGAGTTATGTCTGAAATGAAGATACACCCTAATTCTCAGACAGGCCTTGGACTGCAGAATAACTGTGCAGTTCCAGCAGTGGTGAATGACGTAAAAGCTAAATGCCTAGTGAGGAATTCCACAGGAATCTTTCTCTCTTGAATATACACTTCTCAGCACTGCTGTAACTACTGAAGGGGCTTTGAGCAAAGATCATAAACTTAGCAGTGTTTGTTTGGTGAAGCAGCAGTACTGCAGGTGTTTCTTTGAAAGTTCTGGAGCTGTAAAATTCAAAACAAGCTTAATCTTCTCCCAGTGATGGACAAAACTGGGAAGATTTCCCATCCAGCTGTTACTTAGAAGTTGTGAGAGATAAGACATATCTCAGCCTACAGAGAACAGAAATGCTGAGAGGACTTGAGTCACATGTCATGACCATGTCTGGCTACGCTCTCTTTTCAGGTTCCGATGGAGGAGGCGGCTGGTGGTGATCTCTGCTCCCAGTGATGAAGATTGGGCTTATTCCCAGCAGCTCGCTGCTCTCAGTGGACAAGCCTGCAATTTTGGTGAGTCAAAAGGAATTATATTCTTGCTCCTCTAAACCACATCCTTCCTGGTGATGTGATGGATTCCTTTGCTCAAGTTTGAACCTGAATAGTCTGAGGAGTCTGACAACTGAAAACCGTCCTCCAGATCCAAAGGGAAGATTGTGCTAAGCAGGTAGGACGGCACAGTGGCAGCTAAGACAGCTAAACAAAGTGTTCCCTGGAATAATTTTTGAAACATTAAGCTAATGTAGCAGAAAATGCTAGCACTTCAAAGCTTCTCTTCAGGCTTGTACTTCAGGAGAGTAATAGATGTTCTGGGGGGTTTTGTACTGCACAACTTAACAAGACAAGGAAAATTATTTGGTAAGGGCAGATCCTTTAAGATCCAGCTGAGAACTGGGCCAGGTATCAGGGTTTTTTTTCCTTATTGCTTCATTGCCAAAATCTGTAAAAATATTAATGGAAGCCATTTCAATCCAATAAAGGCCCTCCCAGACCCATAACTAGGTACATAAGATCCACCAGTATAGTCAGTGGAGACACAGGGGCTCCTCCAAGAGACAACTAAGGGCAAGACCCAGAGGCATTCTTCTGTCTTCTTGTCATGAAGTGCCGAGAGACTTACTCCTTAAGTTCCTAACAATGTACACACCATACAGGGTCTAAACTTGACTCCTTCAACAGAATGAAACAGGTCCCTTTCAACAGCTGCTATTTCAATGCAATTCAATTGCACCAGAAGGGAGATCTGCAGATTATGATTGTTTATTCATAATCACCTGGCTTCCATTCAGAGCATCATCTCATTTGGAAAGTACCAAAGTAAATTGTGACATGGGCCACTGCAAAATGCTTTCTGAAGAATAAAATATCAAAACAAGTTGGATACCCCCACCCTTTGGTAGGGACAGCTTGAACATGATCCAGTGAGTCTCTAAAGCATTTGTCAATGGGTGTTTTAACTAAGTGGTAGGTTTCCAGGCATCTTACCTCCAAGTTATGAAAACAGTTAAATCAAAGATTTTGTAGATTATACTGACTCATGTTACATGAACAGTTTCTGCTGTCCCTAAGGTCTTTCTTCAAAGCAGAGGCAACAGTCCAAGCCTCTGTGCAGAACAAATGGAAGAAGTGAGTATCTGTCATGACCTATTCCCTGCAGTCAGTGCGTGTTTAACTGGCATAGGTTATATTGCCTCTAAATAATTTTTTGCTGTGTGTATGATAAGTAAAAGCTTTACTAGTGAAGAAAACAGTACAGGAAAATTCTGGAGCTGGGGAATGGCCTCTGCAATTTACTGGTGTATCTGATGCTTGTATCCCCATGCTACAGAACCACATCACCACGCTGCTGTCCTTGGAACAGCTTTATACTGTTCTCAACACACGTGTACTCAACACATCAGCTTATCCTTTTTGGACAGGTGATGTGACTGGCAGGGACTCCAGAGAAATTAGTAACTCTCCTGGAGGGCTGCTCCTGCTCCCAGTCCTGAGACTGGGTCCTAATTTAGCAAGCAGAGACCTGGCTGATTAAACTGAATCTGTCCAAAGATAAGCACAAAGATTTGGTCTGACCCAAAACCTTCTTTATTTCCTCCACAGGTCTGCGCCACATAACTATTCTCAAATTGCTGGGCGTTGGAGAAGATATTGGAGGTGTGTTAGAGTTGTATCCAATTAATGGTAAGTGACTGCTTCCAGTTTCTTCAGTAGTATCCATGAAGGGCATTTTTCAGTGCTGAGTTACTGCTTTTGCTATAGTTTCTTTAGAGGGATGAGTATGACTGCTTTCCTCTTTTGTTTCTTTTAAGAAATAAGATGACACAAAAGCAAACAAAAAGCTTTCTTGGTATTTCTGTGCTAAATATTATATAGGTTCTTCAGGACAGAGAAAAGCACAAACATCTGAAATTCATCTCACATTTTGATTTCCCACCTAAGCTTACAGTCCCCAGTACACTCTTCTGCCAGCATTGCTGTTAAGGACAGGGATGTCTGTGCCTTTTTACATGCTCACAAGTTTCCAGGGCTCATAGAACACACTCAACAGATTCTCCTCTATGGATCCCTAATTTATATTCATAGAATGGCTTGAAGTGAAAAGATCATCTTAAAGATGATCTGGTTCCAACCCCCTGCCATAGGCTTGAACATCTTTCACTCCATTGTGTTGCTCAAAGCCCCATCTACCCTATCCTTGAACACTTCCAGAGACAGAGCATCCATATGGGCAACCTGCTCCTGGGTTACACCACCCATATCCTAAAAATCCTCTTCCTTACATCTAATCTAAATTTAGCCTCGTTCTGTGTAAAATTAATACCCCCTGTTCTGTCCCTGGGCCCTGGTAAAAAGTCTTTCTCCATCTTTCTTATAAGCTCTCTTTAGTAGTCCACTTGCAACCCAGCAGGTTCTTCCAGGTAGATCCTTAAGAGAGTCCCATTATCAAATGCTGTGAGTTCCTCTACTGCCTAATCCAAACAACTGCCTCCATCAGTGGAGGAACAAAGGCAGAAAGCAGCTTATTTATCCCATCTGTGCTCCAACTGCTCTGTGCACGAAAGCATTCTAGTCCTTCTACAGCCCAGGAACATTAGGTCTGTAAGGCAGGCTGCCACCATGTAAGTCCTGTTGCCAAGCCAACCATGTATACATATGCCCACTGATCTTAGTTGTCTTACACTTTCTACTCATTTACCCAACATAGACTTCACACTTAAAAGCCTGGAGTTCACCAGATTTACCCTAGAACATATACTTTGAAGAGGAAATGACATCTACCACATCCCATACCTCACATATCATGACAGTCCAAGAGTGAGGCTCTATATTCTGGAATTCTTCTAACACAATTCAATTCCTGTAATTTCTTTCACTGTTACTGTTTTTCACATATGCCTTCTGCAATACATAAATTGGTGATCCAAGCTGGAAAGACATCAAAGTTCATGGATTTTGGGTGACAAAAAGATGTATCACACTACAGTAGCTTCAGGATAGAGAATAAGGACAAGTTTACTAAACTTAAAAAAGCTGTTAAAAACACATCCTTAGTCCACAGTAATTTCATTTCAGATCCAGGAAATGGATCTGAACTTGCAAATGACAAGAATCTTTTATTACCAACTCTTGAGCTATATCCTACCTCCTGTTGCCTTTTTTTTTTTTTTTTTTTTTTAACTTAGAAACCATCATCATCACCTAAACAAAATATTAATGCTGATTTTATGTGATCACTTTCTAGGAAGCTCAACTGTAGACCGAGAAGATATCCCAGCTAATTTGGTGAAAGACATTCGGAATTATTTCCAAATTAGCCCAGAATATTTCTCCATGCTTCTAGTGGGGAAAGACGGCAATGTCAAATCCTGGTATCCTTCTCCAATGTGGTCTATGGCGATTGTGTATGACCTGATTGATTCCATGCAGCTCCGACGCCAGGAAATGACCATCCAGCAATCACTGGGCATGCAGTGCCCTGATGATGAGTATGGTGGGTATGGCTACCACAGCTACCACCAGGGCTACCAGGAAGGTTACCAAGATGACTACCGTCACCACGGAAGTTACCACCATGGATATCCATACTGAACAGAGCAGCTTAGCCTCCGGCTGCCCCCGTCCCTGTCTTACAATAGCTATTCAATCAACAGGTGGCCAGTTGCAGAAAATCTTCCCAGGCCACCTAGATATCCATGCCTCGTTCTTCTACTGCTCAATCAAGGGACTTTGGTCATTTGCCTTCTCAAAAAATGCAGAAGCCTTTACAGTGAAGCAACTCAAACCAGTAGTATTGAAGCTTTAAACAATAAAGACTCCTTCATATTTTTAAACCTTTATAAACAAAGGCCATCAGCCGGTGCTGTTTGTATCAAAACCAAACAAAAAAACCCCACATCCCCAGCCCGTGGGCACTACAGTAGGGCAGGAAACAAACTGTCCAACAATGTGCTTTTTACCTCTTTTTCTAGGGACAAAAAAAAAAAAAAAGTATATTTATTGGAAAGTGAGATTTCATTATGCTTATGAAGAGAAACAAAGAACCACACTTTGGGTCTCTCCCAGAAAAGGAAAATTTAAGAAAGAAGTATGGGGCATGCTCTCTAATAACAACAGTAATAAAATCTTTTTGAAACACCGTTTTTAAGACGACAGCATCTCTTCTACAGTGCATTACCATTGTAATTAGCTGACTTTATGAATGAAAATAAGATTTATGGCTATGGCAGAACTTGTTCAAATACAATACACTATAAAGTTCTTAACTACAAAGCTTACTGCATGGCTATTTATTCTTTCAGTTGGGGTCCCTGTTCTCTTAGGTCCTGCCCACCTCACTGTTAAATCCAAGTTAATCAGAGCTAAGTGGAAACACCAACCAGGGTTAGGCACTGTCTGAAATACAGAAATCTGAAAAGCATTATTTTCATCAGAGAAAGAAATCTCATTCAAGTACATTTTCAATGAGTTGTAGCTATCTCTCTATAATAATGCTTTTAATTAAACTGTTACTCTAAATTTCAGATTTTCTTTTACCTCTTCTTCTCCTACTCTCCCCTATAAAAGCAATCTGGATTACATGTTTATAAAAGTATTTGAGATTAATTTAATCTGCTAAACCATCTCTATTCTTGTTTTTTTTCTCCCTTCTCATTGATGTCTTTGGGCATTGGAGCTGTAGCACCACCCTACCCTGCTGAAACCAGTGGCAGGAACTGCATGCATAGTCATGGTTTCAACGCCACTTGGGTTAGATCTCTAAACATTAAAGATGCAGCAGAAAGATTATGGAATATCTTTAAGTGAAGATAGATACCATGTCAGCGTTTATAGTGGCACATTGGTAACTTCTGATGTCAAAGGTGTGCCTGACCAGTCACATTTCTTTTTATAACCCATGATGTGGGTGCATATCACACATTGATGCACACAATAGGACTCGTATTGGGTACTGCCATCACAGAAGTAGCACAAGAACAGGGAGAAGCAACAGCTGTAAGCTGGCCAGAGCATGCTCTGCATTTTGACTTCTGGGATTTTCCTGATTTTTTTTTTTCCCCCAGCTGAAAACAAAACTGGTGAAAGCAACAAGTTCACTCAAAAACAGATGCTTTCTGTAAAAACTTAAGTAACAAAAGATCAGGCATTACTTATCCTTCTGAAAGTCAGAAAGGCAGACAAATGGTCACAAGGCCTTAGCTTTACAAACTTGGTTACTCTCTGGGGCAGGCTGCTCTCCCTGTCACAAGGTCTAGTTAGTGCAGGGTATGGCTCCTGACTTACCTTTCTCAGGTGACTGGAGCTAACTGGAAGAAGGCATTTGACAGAAAGCTTCTCAGAGGACTGCTGCCTGCAGAGAGCTTCTGAGCTCTCAGTGATGATAGCACTACCACAGCTGAAAGCAGCGGACAGAGAAATTCAAGAAACCAAAAAGAATCACAGGATGGAAGGGTTTCTAGAAGAAAAAGGAGTGTCCTGTAGCTCAGTTTTAGAACACAAGAGCTCATTGCATCACTGTATCAAGGCCAGCTGCCTAACTTTCCTTGCCTAAAGCAAAAGCAGAGGAAAGTATACCAGATGCCTAACAGGCACCTCCTGTAGACAGAAAGAAAAATACCCTTGGAGCATTTTCTTTCAGGTGTTCTTTTTAACTTTCCTCTAATCTTGTTTTCATGTGAAGTCTTTTAATGAAAGCCCTTTTAGCTCATACTACAAATCAAACAAACTAAATGTCCTGTGCTGTGAGGGTTAATTTACATAAAAAAGAATGCAGCACCTGATCCAAATGGCCTTTTTTTTTAATACCCCTGCCTGAAATTCAAAGTCAAATTGTGCAAGTACCAAACCCAGCCTAGGCATTCAGTGGGAGTTGCATTAAAAAGACAACTCAAAACAAGTCGTCCACTTATCAAGGTAGGGATGGGCTCTTAACCAAAACTACACATCCAAATACTCACAGAATTTGTAGAAGACTCTGTATTATTCTATATTCTGGTATCTATTTCTGCCTTCATTACAAAATGACACTAAATCACCAGAAGCTTTTAGCAATGATTTAAAATCCGGATTTTGCAACCCACTTTTCCCTATGGAAAGCTAAAAGCAAAACCAGAAGGAGCACCAAGCCAAAATATTCTTTCAATGACAACATGAAGTTATCTTGCAGGCTATAAGCATTCAGAAGTTACATTTCTCCAAATGAAGACTTCATTTGGCAAAACAAATTAAATCCAGATCACTGGATATGTCCCTGCGGCATCACTCCGACGACACAGACTCACTGATATTAAGGTCCTATTTCAACATACCTTAGTGGGAAAATTCTACATGATAAAGAAAAACTTTTTTCTTATAGATATTTATGGCATTTGATTCAGCTCCAAGATGGCTGTTTTCATCCACGGTCTGTCTTTGAAGCTGCTAAATTCACAAAATAGCTGAAATTAACCAAAATAAATACTTCTTTAAATGACTTGCTACAAGCAAGAGAAACACAAACACACCTCCCTTCCTGAGATGTTTTGTGAACTATTTCCTCCAACCTGGAGGGAGGAACGTAACACCCTCAGTAGCAATTAAGTTCAAATGCTTGCGAATCTGGGCTCTAAATCAAAGCTTAACATGAGCACTCTGCCCAATGTATTCATTAAAGACTGTGTGCCAAACTAATGCTGCTCTCCAAAAACATCCTCATAAATTTCCCTATTGTAATTTTGAGCAAATGTAAGTTAAGCTTTCCAACATGGAGTAGTTTCCATATAGTGGAAATACTTAATCAAGTGGGATTTCATGTGATCTATCTGAAACATGTAACTCTATAGAATTGCTCTCCCTTGCTCAGCAGGGCTGCTCTCCAGCTGACAACTGTTCACAGTCACTTCCTTTAACAAATCTCACCTACACACTTCATGGATAGCACAGCTGCAAAGATTTGCATGTTATGCTTTGGGTTAGTATTTAGCCTATGTTACTGCTAAGTGGATGCAAACCCTTACACATGTAGACATCAGTTAACATTCCTGTTGCTGCAAAGTGATATACAGCTCTCCTTCATTACAATAAGAAACCTGCTTGGCCATCCAACAATCTCTCTGAGACCTCCAACCTGAGGACAACAGAAAGATTTCTACATGTTAGACAGAAACAAATCCGCAGCACGAGTAAAAAACTTGGATCAACAGTTGCATAACCAATACCTTTGTGCAATCCAGACTTTGGCAAATAAGTCAAGAATGACAGCACTAGAGAAATTTACAGAAAAGGAAAATCATTAAGCAGGGCAAGAGTTGAAAGCAAGAACTAAATGCACTTTACTGATCTTCAGCTATTATAATCTCTATATTCCCTGTCTCTTAATGCATGTATTTCAGGCACAAAGGTCAAACATGGCTTTGAAGACATTCATCTTGGTTTCATGCTCTGTCTTTAGAAGTACGATCATGGCTGATTTCCACGTTCTCACTTGATGCAAGGCAAAGGTCTCTAGAACTTCGTGTAAATAGTAAGGGCTCACGTAAGTGCACAGCAATCTAAAGCTAACAGTATTTCCACTCTCTTTGAAAGTATCTGCTAAAGTTGGTAGCTGTGACTGAAAAAGGCAACAAACTCAGGTATATATTGCAAAGCTGTATGCAGGGAAAAAAAAAATCTTATTGCCTCTAAGTCTTTAACAGTTTGAGGATTTTTTTTAAGTTTCATTTCCCAAAATACAACATCATAAACCAACGAGGCAATGGAGTTCCTGGAATTTACACTGAACCATGCTTTCTATTTCTTCTGTATAGATGCAAACAACTAGGATTCCTTATGTTGAAATGACCTGCTTTACAAGCACAATTAAATTAGATGCAAAAAGCTCCTCCTCAACAACATTAAACTAATTTTGTAAAGTTACTCTTAATATAGAGAATAAAAGTACAGAAAAAACCCCGAAATTTTAGATTCATAGTTTATACCTTGACAGTTCTAAACCATGGGCCACATATGAAAACAGGCTACCCCTCCTGACGGATCAATGACAGGAGGTATGTTAATATAGCAATAAGCCATCAATTCAGTACACATAAGCTTTATACACAGAGCCTGGACAGGATGGCAGAAGGGAACAAAGGCAGGACTGTCTTCAGTCCAGAGAAATGCATCACTTACGGCTTACTATACACTCTGGTATGAGGCTCTGACCCTGAATTAATTGCTTATCTTAAGAATTCTTCTAACAGTATCTTTCAACTATGAAAGACACATTTTTGAAGGGAGGAAATTATAAACCAACATCTTTTCCACTGCTCTGAGAGAAGAGGCTTTAGGAACATACCAGGAATCCCTTATCGGCATCCCTGCTCCCTTGCCTGTTTCAAAATTCTCTGAATAATTTGGAACCTAATTTTCATCTCAGTCAAAATACAATCCAGCAGATGCCTCAGCAGAAATTCTGAGATCACTATGCCTGGCACTCTGCAGAATGACTTCTCTCTCTACAAAATGAATGCAAGACCTTATCAGTCTGCCAGGGTAGAACAACACCAGATGATGTTGCCACCTGCACTCTCTTGCTTAATGCTCCAGATGTTGAAGGGCATTACCGTAGCTGCATAATATTTGTTTTCAGTAGTGGGCTCAGTGCAAACTAAGCCACTACTAAGCCACTACACAAAGCCTTTCTAAACACACACACAAAAAAGATGATGGATTCATACTGTTTAATAAACTTTTGTTTCATTCAAGCTCTTTCAAAGTTAGGCCACATAAGCTGCATGTAAAATTCACCAGCTGCTACAAAGGCATTCCAGATTTCCATTTCTCCAGACACTGGGAGACAGGCACAAAAGAATACAGCTCTCCATATATACAGCTTGAATATAGTCCTCATCCACATTTGACATCCAGCCCAAAAACAGTTCCAAATAGTCTGTCAGTGGGGAAAAATGACCCTTCCTTATGTTAATGAAAATTAACTCTCTCTCACTGTGAGTAATAGCACTCCTCCAAGCCAGCCTCATGCTACAGGGAATCTTCATCTGTATCAACGTCACTGCTTGGTTTGTTCAACCTCTCAAATTCTTCTCCATCCTACAGAAATCAGAAGCAAAAGAGAACAATGTGAGCAAAAGTCATCTTGTTATTAATACCACTGGGGGAGAAAAAAAAAAAAAAAAAAAAAAAAGAGTAAGGTTTATTCTGCAGGTATCACTTAAAGCAAAATCAAGACACTGCAATTCAAATCTCTTACTAGTGTAATATAAGGTTTATGAATACATACTCATAAAAAACATTCCCAGTATCTTTAACACTTTTCAGTAACTCACTGCCTAAACCAGCTTGCAGTCTATTCCTCCATACGGTCATAAAATGGTTTGGGTTGGAAGGTAGTGGAAGAATGCTAGGTCTCCCTGAAGCCTTCTCTTCTCCAGGATGAACATTCCCAACTCTCTCAGCCTGTCTTCATAGCAGAGGCGCTCCAGCCCTCTGATCACGTTCCCCTGGACTTGCTCCAGCAGATCTAAGTGCCCAGAGCTGGACACAGTACTACAGGTCTCACACGAGCAGAGGGGCAGAGTCACATACTTTGACCTGTTGTTCATGCTGCTTTTGATGCAGCAGCCCAAGATATAGCTGGCTTTCCATGCTCACATAATGCTATTCGTTTCTACAACAGCTGCCTAGTTGTAAGTGCTAAAATAGATGGCACCTGGCATACCAAAAGTATGTGAATTTGTGTTATTTATTGCTCATTAAACAACAACCTAAAAAGGCACCACGTGGAATTTCTGGAAAACATCTCCAAGCTTCAAGTTTTTCGTAAGGCAGAGGGGACAGCGCTCTCTGCTGGTCACAGTGTGCATCCACACGGCCCGTCCCTACCCGCGGGTGACGCACACAAGCATCAACCCTCCCCCTTAGGCGACTGCTCAGCCCAGCTGAATGACAGCTCTAAGAGCCGGCCCCGACACCTTCTAGGTAACTAGATCACTCTTCAAATCAGAACAAAAACACTAGCAGGCCTGGAGGAAATATACAGGAAGAAAACAAACCCAAACCATGTTAAAACTCTGTACTTAAACATTGCCCTTTTGTCTTCAGCTATCTGTGACTGTTATGGTAGAAAGTACCTTAACATCAAATGTGTTAACTTCCTGATTATGTGGTCTAAGCTACACAGACTTACCAGTTCTACTTAGGTACAATTACTTCCCAGACATCAATTCCAGTTTCTGAATGCCCTGGGCAAATAACTCTCTTGCTTATAAAGCTTTCAAGGAAAGGTTTGTACAAAGCTGAAGTTGCTCCCAGGACTGTCTACAGTCACAGCAGGAGAGCAATTCTTACCAAGGCTTCGTGATTTCAAAGAGTGGCACATGGAAGCAATACCCAAGATTTTAAGAAATACTGCAGAGCTTTAGTGTTGAAGGATGAGTCAGGTCACACACAAGTTGATTCTTCCAAACATTTCTTAGCATAAAGGGAGGTGAAACAAAAGAGAAACCAAAGGAGACAAGTACTGAAAAGCCTTACCCCACTTGACCTCTCCCATGCATCTCCTTTGATGAGTTTTCCCCTTTCCCGCAGAGTGGCATATTCCAGGCCTCTTGCTTTACTGGCATTATAAATGAATATGGAGAGAAGCACTACAGGAGCTTCCAAAAAGAACTCTAGAGAAGGCCTGAAGTCAAAGACGATGAAAGACACAGTGGTGATGATGACAGTGTTGATCTGAGCAGTCATAACATGGAACATGTTGTCTCGGAACTTCAAGATGAAGGCTACAGACAGCCCCAGGAAAGCTGTGACAAATATAAGAGCCACGGAGAAGATGTTGTGTCCATAAAAAAAGCCACAGTTCCCTATCTGCCTCCGGTCCTTAGCCTGCAGCACCAGCATGAGCCCATTGAACAGCACTCCAAAGGCATAGAGTTTGCTGTTCTGTGTGAAGATGCTTTCCCCAAGCTGATCCACATCTTTCAGCATCTTTTCATTGTAGATGTTGGCCAGGGCAGACACAAAACACTGCACTAGAATAAGCAGATGGCCCAGGCTGAGGCGGAGAGGCTTCAAGGCTCCTGCCATGGTACTGGTCACATTCCATTGGAAGCTGTGGAGGAAACTTGGTGCTGCACAGTTGCCTTTTTCCACACATACTTCCTCAGGTCCAGCAGCGAGAAGGCAGTGGTTAGAGGGCCTAAAAAACATACTGTGATGAAATCCATGTGCAGCCAAGCTGTGCTGATGGCCTCCAGTTCCTCGAGTCAGGGCAACGATGGACAGGAATAAAATCACCAGAGACGCCCACTGTACCCAAGAGAGTCTTCGCCTGATACACAAAAAAGCCACTAAATTCAGAAACACAGTGATATAAATTAAATTACAGAATATCCAGATTTATAAAACATATAAAAGACATAGTGCCACAGATAAGGAGACAGACAGGTGTAAAGAAAAGTCTTTTCAGAATACAATAAAATGCCAAAATGCAATGTGGTTTTCTATGGCAAAGAGGGTCGAGACTGGCAATCAAAGAGGTACAAAATGAAGTATTCTTTATTTGGAAGAATAAGGAAAAGGAATAACAGGCCTTTCAAGATCCTGTTATTTGTAGATACTGATTGCCTGATAACTTAAAAGCAACTCCCATCTCCACGGCAACAAAGGTCTGATGAATAAAGTAAAAAAATCACAGACATCCAGATAATTACCATCTTTCTTTCAAAAACGTTCACTATAGTGGTCTTTTCCCCCATGATTTGGAGCCCTTTTATAGTATTTTATGATGGTAACTGATAAATCTACAAATAATTTATAAGATTACTAGAACTATTTATACTGTTTTTCCACTCAAAGCCTGTTTATCTTGGCAAAAGTCAAAAATCTGGAAGATTAAGTGAACTGTGCCATCACAAGAGACACAAAACTAAAATGAGAAAAAGCATTTCAAGTCAGACTATCAGGCACTGTTTTGGCATATTAACACCTACAGCAAGGACTTATTTGTGCCGTATTCAACACAAGCAACTTTTAGAGTGTAAAGTTAATACCCATTTCCCTGATAGTCTTTTTTGAATCTAAATCATACTACAAAGAGCACAAATTCAGTAAAGCAGAACACCCTGTCTGGCTTTTGTCACATGACTAATGAACCAAACACACCTCTGTCTTTGACTCTTACATATCTCATTTCCTCTTACTACACCCTGTTTACACTCAATTAAGAACTGCAACAGACTGGTAAGAAGTACTGGCAATCATGAAAAAAGATATTTAATGTATAAATGAAAGCTTTCTTCTTACCATTCAATGACTATATAATCATGATTTCAACTGTTTTCTACTAGAGTTGACCAAATATGTAGACTCACATAGGGACTCCTAATATATTATTTCCTACACCTTCAGATGTAGAAAACAAAACCACCTCTCCAAGCTGGTATAGCCGCAATGACAGAGAATTAGTGTTTCCATCAGATAAAGAGAAAAAATGTAGCTTAACTTCATCAAAGCTAGGAAGATTTAGATTTCATTTACTTTAGCAAATACTACTTACTTTAGCACTATCCTGAAGAGAAGAGCTGTTGTTATAATGACAAAATTTGAGAAGAGTACAGCCATTGCCTTGAAAGAGAAGGAGAGGAAAAAAGTTATACTCCAGGCACACCATGGACACCAAAAACCTACAGACTTCGAGTGTTCACCTTCCTGCAAGGTGCCACAGTGAAAAGCACTGGTACTGAATTTTCTTCCTCACCCAAAAGGTACAATAACACATCTGTAAAATGATATTCAAGTCCCATTTTCAAAATCTCAGGGAAATCACAGAGCCCAAGCTCCACTGCAGTGTGGAAAGCTACACTGAAATGAAGATGTGAGGAAACCAATGCAACAGAAAACTTACATAACGGAGAACAGTTTAATTTTCAGTCAGATCTGTTCCCCAGCTGGGCTGACCAGTCAGTTGCAAAACCAGCTGCACCAACACAAAGGAGGAAGTTGCGCCAAAGTGAGAATAAGAAAAGAATTAAGCAAAGAGTGAAGAATAAAGCAAGGTGAGGCTGCTCCTGGCTACAGTGCCATTTGCAGTGCTCATGACATTCCAGACTTGGACAAGGCACTTGCAGAAAAAAAACTTCTTGTATGTCAAGTGCTTTCACTGTAGAATTTATCAAAGATAAAGAGGTGCTTGGCTTGAATTTTCAAGACTGCAACTGTAATTAAAAAAAAATCTACTTCAAAGTACAAATGAAGACAACTCTAAAGCTTCTATTTAATTTGGGAATAACTATGTAACAACTTCAGTGCTGTAATTTATGGCCATGATCCCAAGCTGCAACCTCCTTATGGCAAGCATTGTCTGTTTTGTCTCTGTATTAAGACACTTTATACTGAGACACCAGACTAAGAAGAGGCTCTTTTAGGCACTCCAGTTACCAGTAAAGACCAGAATCCACCAGCACCAGTAGGAAAAATAAAATCCTTTTTTTGAGGGCGGAGGTGTTTTGCAAACTGTTATTCTGGACTGCTCTGTAAAGTCAGTACATGGACAAAAGATCCAGGCATCTGAAGTTTTTGGTCCAATTGAGCCTCAGAGTGATCTCATCTTTTTTAGACAATTTTACATGAAAGCATATATGGATTCAGGAGTACAAAATACAGATTTTTTTTCCCTTGAATTTTCTCATCATTCCCACATTCCCAACTCTGCTATAGAGAGTCTTTTTCATGGGCCAGAGGAAAAGCACAGACTCTTCTCTCATTATCTTCCACTTTATCCCAACATACTGTCTGCTGAACAGTAATTCTAATGAAATAGCACAACACAGGCTCTCAAGTAAGCTAAAGACTTACTGACAATGAGACACCTGCCAAAGAAAACACATCTTAATTGTCCACTTTGCAAAATTAAAACCCAGTAAATATTCCTGTTAGGTGAAACACTGTGGAAGGAGAAAAATACTGAATAAACAAGGAAACCTGGCAGAAATCACTCTGGAAAAAAAGAAGCCTTTATGCAAAATGTAGAAGTGTTCCATGCACACTCTGGTTTTGCTTTACACTCAATGCCCCCCATCCAAAGAAATTAATTTTGAGTCCCTTTGTTCTCTAAAACCTCAAGAGACCTCTGTTCTAGATGAAAAGAAATGGGAATATTAAAGTTCCCCATGCCACTAATCTGCACATCACAAGCAAAATCTCGTAAGGTAATTTAGCCTAGGTAATTTGGCCCTAGGAAATTTAGCCACTAAAAGGTACCTAGAGTTATAGCTGAAGTTTCAAGCAGAAAAAAAATCTCATCAAAGCAACTCTTTAATTTCAGCAACTGCTCACCCAGGTACTACTTAGTCCCAAAACTACTTTGTATTTAAAGTCATATGTCCAAGTTCAGTCAGGTATGGCCATCTTCCTTTTAAGCATCTTCACATTTCACATTCATGATCTTGTACACTACCAGGATATTCCATCTTAGAGATATTTAGTTATCTCTTTTAATACTTCTTTATCATAGTAATGTTACAGTTTCAGGTAACCATCATAGAATTTCTCTAATTAAAAGATGCTAGAAATTATAAAAAGAGGAATCTTAGAGCACGTGTTCTGAAGGTGTGCATGTCTAGGTGTGCATGTATGTGAAACAAAAGCTGTGTGTATTACAAAGGATTACCTTAACTGAACCAAATGAAATTGTTTAAGACAAAAATAGCATTTATATATACCAGGCTTTGCTTCTACAAATATTATAGCTAAATCTCCTTCCTAAAACTAAAAACCAAAACAATCCACAAAAAAACCCCCAACAAAACAAAAAAACAAACCCAACCTCAACTAACTAAAAATCACACCACTACCACCAAAAAAATCCTATCAACAAAAACTCCCCATATAACAAACCACAAACCCAAGCAGCTGTGCATGTTTTTTTCAAGATATCAGACTCATGATTTTATTAGGTTTTTTCAGCTGAGCCCTGTTCTAGACTCTGGATTGGTCTGTCAGTGACCGAAATATACACGTAAGAGAATATTTTAAAGAGAAATTCTGATAGAGAAGGTAGAAAACCATTTATTTTTAATCTTCAACAGGGGCAGCCACAGTATTTTATAGCAAGCACAAATCATCTGTTTCCATCTTACTGCAAACATAGATTCTGAACCAAAAAGTATCAAGATTCAAAAATAAAGGTAAGCACAAATCTGGTACAATTTCCTAAACATATGGTTCATCAAAAAGGATGAGGATAGCTAGAAGAAATTACCAACTAAATTTTATACCTAAACATAGCTAACAAACAAATGCAAAAATTAAGTTTGTTTTCTTCTTCTCCTTCTCAGTTTTTGTTACACTTATTCCCTTTGTGAGATTACACTTACTCATACACTTGTATGTCACATATATGGAGTGGTAAAAGCCCCACAGAAAAGTGCAGCTCAAATAATAACAAGAGAAACAAATTGATTGAAAGAGAAATAGAGTTGAAGGAGGCATAGGAGGAAAAGTACCAAAACTCTCCCACTTCTTAGGCACTTCACCCTATTTCTAAATCATTTTTGATGAAGAGAATATAAAGACTCTTCTCTGGTGAAAGTTGTACAACACTGACCAGCCAGCAAGAGAGTGGGAAGGTAACAGATTATTCTTTCACCTGCCAGTGTTAAGACAGCAGCCAGACTCAGTTACAGTCCTGCCTTGCCAGTGTTACCACAGTAGACAGCCAAGAGCAGTATTACCCACTAAGATATTAGAAGACATGTTATCCAGTATTAGTATACTTACTGGCTGGAGGTAGGACAGTACATAGAAGACAATCAAGTTATCCAAAAAGTAAAGAAAGGCAGGAATTGACCATTTCATGGAATTACATACATTCTTCCAGGAAAAACATTCAGAGAGATGATCCATACAACCCTTTTCTGAAAAAAAAAAAAAAAGAAATCAGTAAGAAAGACATCATTCCTATTATTTTGAAAGCCCATTCCCTTGTAATAGAATAAGTATCACTGTTCTCTTTTGAGGAACACCATTAGACTGAAAACACTTGGGTTCCACAGTTCTCTGGCAAGACAGGAACCTGTGTTCCAGGTCAGAACACACAGTTGCAGCAGCAACTCTCTGTGGTGTTCACCTCCTTGCTTCAGTAGAGAAAACATAACAGAATCTGTTACATTCATCACAACATTTCTCCACTGGGAACAAAACTTCCATTATCAACCAATCTTTGTGGGCCAAATAGCACCCCAGAATCCCTACACAGCAGTGATATCCTTACTGGGTGTGACTTCCTGTTGACTTTTGATCAAATCTACAACAGGAACAATAACACAGATAGTGGATTCCTTCACAGAGCACCCAAAAGTCAGCCAGTAAAGTCAGAAGTACAAAATAAACCAGAATTCAGTATTTGCAGACCACAGTACAGCATCTGGGTATAAAGAGAACATATAGGAAGAAAAGAAGAAAGAAAGAAAGGACAAAGCACAAAGAATGACATTTACTTAGGTATTAAGGACACAAACTTTAGGACGAAGGCTGTGATAAACTTTAGACTACTCCAGAGCTGGCATCAAAATTACATTTAATGAAATGAAAACTATCCAGTGATAGCTAATTCTCTCCTGAATCATCAACACATTGAGCTCAGAAAAATTCAGACATCTGGATAAAGAAAAAAGAAAAAAAAAAAGAAAGAAAGAAAACCAGAAAACATGCAATCAGTGGTAGGCAATGGTGGCAAACACCAATTGAATATATTTACTGTCTTAGGTAAGTCTGTACTAAATGGTGAAGGTGCAAATTTTATTAGCTTGCCAGAGCCATAACTGTTTCCTGGAGAAGTAGACAACACCAACAGTTCAAGTTAACATGAATCCCCAGTGCCTGACACCTTCTTCCAATTTAAATATTTGTTCTGCACCATTTTGAAATACTATGAAGTTAATCTCTCGTTGTGTTTACATCAGGACAGAAAAGAAAGAAAAAAAATCACCTGCAATGCAAAATCTGTGGCAAGTGGGGACTGTCATCTGTTGTTTAAAAAGAAGTGTTTGTAGGACCGCAAATCTTAGAAAGTCAACACATTTTAGTTATTTAAAAAGTAGGTACTTACCTTTTTTCCTATTCCAGACTGCCAACACTACACATACAACCAGTTTTACTACTTCAGAACAGATGTTCACTGTTGTAGGAAGGTAATCATACTTGTTATCTGTGGGATCCAGCAAATCAGAGAGTACATAATCAGTTTCTGTCTCCTGCATTCCTAATTGGAGCAAGAATCTATTTTAACCATTCCAATCACAATTTTAGTCACAAAAGGCTTTGTCATAACATTCTGTTATAAATGTTTCAAAGTTTATAATATACATCTTCCTGAATAGCCTCTTTTCTGAGTTGAACTCTTTCCTCATTTAGTCCCAGTTCACAGCAGAACACAGCTTTTTAAAAACAAATTAAAATGGGAAGGTTTTCCCCAAAGACCAATGTGGTACTTTTTAACCCTTCCCAAAAAAATTACTTTCCAGGATGACATAACCTACTTTCAGGACTGGCAACACCAGCCAGTTTTAGCACACCCACTAGGATACCACTTCTCTCCTAAGCCTGTTGCAAGAAAAACATTTCAATCAAATCATGTACTACCAATAGTGCTTACACAACAATCCTGTCTACGAAGAGTTAGCTATAAAATAAATCACCTGCCACATCTTATAAAGGCAGATCGTACACCTTGCAACCCAAGTTATACCTTTATGGTAGACCACTGGCTAGATGGAGATTCTCCAGCACAGAAACACACTTCCCTATAAATATAATAGGATGTTTATGCAAATAACTCTGCAGGTGGAGAAGTAGGGTTTTTGGGTAAAGCCCAAACATCAATGCTTTCTTATTCAAGGTACATCATGGATAGTGTCCAACAGTACCTTCATTAGCAGAATACTTCATCAGGAGGATTCGACTTGAGCCCAACGCAATGAACACTCCTCCAAGTAGAAAGGTCTGGCTGGTTGTCTTGGAGCAAAGGGCAAATCGACTACACCTCTCCAACTTCATTCTGCTGCCTCACTGTTAGCACCCTTTGGATGGCAGGATAAAAAAACACTATGAACAGTACCTCCAGAAACTGGTGACACAAGGCCAAATAAGTGTATTTTACTGTTTTCTGTAATGCAAAGATGCAACATAGAGCAAGCCACGCTCTTGTTCTACAACTATTGTTTTCTTATTAAAAAAAAAAAAAATCTAGTTTAACCTATGATGAGCACTGCCATGTCAATTAGACCATGGCACCAAATCCAGTCTTTCCTTAAAACACCTCCTTGGATGGTGACTCCATCACCTCTAATTCCAATACACAGTCATCCTTTCTGGGAAGAAATTCTTCCTGATGTCCAACCTAAACCTACCGCGGCACAGCTTAAGGCTGTGTCCTCTTGTCCTGTTGCTGTTCGCCTGGGAGAAGAGGCTGACCCCCCACCCGGCTACACCCTCCTTTCAGGCAGAGCGGTAAGGTCACGCCTCAGAGAAGGGTATGTTACAAAGACCGTCAAAGGGGGATAAATCATATATACACAGGGAGGCTGATTCCTGAGAAGTCTGCAACTGCGGCATACGGATTAGCTAAAAGAATTAAATATTTCACAGGCTTATTTTTCTTTAATATTTTTTAAGCGCTCTTGCTCCTAATCCCAGCAAGGAGAAGCGCTGCAGCAGCGAAGCGAGACGAGCCCTTCAGAGCTGCCCCGGCGCCGGCTGGTTCCGAGCGGCGGGAAGGCACAGGGCGGCCAGAGCCGGCTCCTCCGCCTCCAGCGCCGCCGTTACTCGCCCAACCCATTAACGGGCCCCGGGGCCCCCGCAGCCGGCCGAGGGACGAGCGGGGAGGGAGAGCCCCTCGGGGCCGGCTGCGGGCTGGGCTCTGTCTCACGGTGACGGTCCGTCCCATGCCGGCAGGGCGGCCGGAGCGCGGCGAACCGGACCGGGGGGGGACACCCACCTCGCCACCTTCTCCGCAGCGGAGGAGGAACACCCGCCGGGCTCTGCCGACCGCCTCCTGCCACGTCGCTGTTTCAGGCTGCAGCCGCGAGCGGCGGGGCGGCGGCCGCGCGGGGCCAGCGGGGCTCCGAGGCAGCAGCGCCCGGTGCCCGGACGCCGCGGCCAGGCGCACCCCGGCGCTCCGGGTCTCGGGAGGCTGTGGCAGCACGGTTCCCCTCACTCATCCCCGCCGCCCAGGGCCGGGCTCCCCCCGGGCCCCACACGAAGGCCCTTCGGCGCTCCCCCACCCCCGTCTCTGACCCCGACTCACCCCCCCCGCCCCCCCCGGCCTCACCTGGCGGGGCGGGGCCGCGCGCACCTCCCCGCCTTGCCCCGCCCCTCGCGGACACGCGCGCGCGCCCTCCTCCTCCCCCCCTTCGGCCCCGCCGGCCGGGCCCCGCCCCCGTGACTTCGAGGAACGCGCAAGCTCCGCCCTCCAGCTCGCGCACGCCCCCTGGCGGCCGCGTGAGCCGCGGCCCCGCCCCTCCGCTCTTTCCCGCCTTGCGCGCGCGCACCGGGTGTCGTCACGGGCGTGCGACGGCGGGCGGGGGGAACGTGAGGGGCGGGTCACGTGGGAGGCGGGGGGCGGCCACCGGGGCGCCGTGCCGAGGGCGGGGGGCGGCCGCTGTCCGTCTGTCCGCCCGATCGCCGCAATGCAGAACGTCATCAACACGGTGAAGGGGAAGGCCCTGGAGGTGGCCGAGTACCTCACGCCCGTGCTCAAGGTGCCGGTCCTGCGCGGGAGCCGGGATGGGGCGGAGGGACACCCGTGGCCGCCCCCGCCTGCGGGCGCACTTCCCTGCCCGAGCCCCGGGAGCCGCTCCGCTTGCCCCGGGAGCTGGCGGTGCCCTTGTCGGCCGGGCCCGAGGAGCTGCGTGGCTGCGGGTCTCGAAGGGCGCGGTGCTGGGCGTGCCGGGCACAGCCGTGGGCCCTCATCCCGAACCGGGCCGGAGAGGATGGGGGAACCGCGGCTCACATCCCGCTGGGAGGGGGGAGCACCCACCTGGAGGGGCAGGACTGTCAAAGAACAGGTGTTGCTGCTCCTGCGTCTCAGGGAATGACTTAAATGTTGTTGCCGTTTTCTGTTAGATTCAGGAAACATTCACCTGCTTGTGTGTCCAGGAATTGCAATTCGAACGTTGGAATCGGACAGGCTTGAGCCTTGTTTCAGGAATTGCGTTGCAATGGTTATTTTGGGTAAAGGGCAAAACTTTTTCAGTTGACTTTAAAAAGAACAAACCAAAACAACGAAATTTGCCACGCTGTCATTATGTGACCAGGTTTTATATAGCCCAGCTTATTCCTGTGTCAAAATTACAGTATTAATACAAGCCTCTGTGCACCGAGGTAGCTGAGAATAGCAGAAGTGAGCCATTGGGTCGTTATAAAGGTGGGCAGCACATCTCTTATAATTCCTGCACGTTTAGGTAGAAACAGATAATGGTTCTGCAGCAGTTAGACTACATCCCATCCTCTGACTCTTACTTGCAAACAGTTTTTATGTAAACCCCAACTTTGTATATGAGTGCTTAACTTGGCAGCAGTTTTTTTGCTACTGATTTTGTTACTTCTGCATGCTTTTGAAAAAACCCTTGTTTATGACGGCAGTCTCTCTGCCTGTGGCTTTGTGGTTTGAACTTTTATGTGCTTTGCGCTCTGCAGCTTACATCCCTGGGCATATAGCAGTGACAGTCAATTATTAATTGATTTTGTTCTTCCGTGGTATGTGGGATGCTCTTGTCTGGGTAGTGGACCTTCCTAGAGTTGCCCACCAACGTGAAATGTGTGGGTTGCAGTAAAGTTGTGGCATGGGAAGCTGAAGTCAGTTGTTTAAGATAGTACAGTAGTTGTTGCACAACTGGTGTAGTAATGGACAAATTCATGTGTCTAGGTGGATTATTGGGAGGAGGCAGGAGTAGAACCTTCCAGAAATGTAAGGTGTTGATATTATGTGCTTATGTTCCCCCTTACAAGGGGGAAATAAATACTCCAAACTTAATAACTTTTGAAAGAAACTAGACCTGTATCTCTCACAACCAAAGAATTTACTTAGATCTAAAAATTACCTATTTACCTTTAGGAAACAGAGGGTGAATATTTTGCGTGTTTTCTTCCTGTAATTCCAGAGACACAAGTTCCCTACTTTTTATGGTTCATTTTGAGGGGAACCAGAAAGTTGTGTCCACTGTGGTGTTGCACAATGTGTTATTGAGGATTCAGAGTTTTGTAGCAATTCAAATTTACTTTGATTTCAGTCACCTAACATATAATGATGTTACAATGTTTGTAGAGCTGCTGTTTTCCTTTTCTTTATCTTGTTCTTAAGTCTATCTTAGAACTGGGGCAGAAAGGCAGTAATCAATGCCATATCAAACAAGTGTGCTCCTTTCATTTTCTGTAGCACAGGTGATAGCACATATTGGAGGAAGGAATAAAAATAACAAGTTTAGCTGGGGCTTCTTTTCTTCAGTGTTTTCCAACTGATTGGATATGGTGAAGTTGTGGCTGGAAGCAAGACATTTTCAGTTGATGCTTTTAGTTTTGAGAGGAAAAAAAAAAGGGGGTTCTTAGGGCAAGAAGTCAGCCATGCCATGGTTGAAATTGTGTTCTTTTCCAAAAGCCTGTTTTGGATAGCTCTGGTGCTGGGGAACAGCAGGATACCTTGGTACTTGAGGCTCTTCTGAAGAAACAACCAACCAGAAGTCATTATACACTTAGTCTAGATTTCAATATGATGCAAGACGTGTTGTTCTTAATCTTCATAAATGTTGCCTTTAATGCCAAAGTACTTCATTTCTGCATGCAGAATAAATCTGGTGTTTTCTTACCATCTATTCTTTCATCCACAAAACTCCCATGACAATACACAAAAACTGAAGCCGTTTCTGTGGGGTGCATGATGAAGGCACAGAAATGGGCATTAAAAGAAAGTGTATCACTAAGACTTTGTATTTCACTCTTTCTACCCCAGAGAAGAGTCAGTTTTCTCTTTCATTCATGACTTCTTAGCTGCAAAACCTCATTTTGATGCGTTGCAGTGCTGTTCAAAGCCTGGAATTCTGGAGTCCTTGACAGTTAGAGTCACTGATTCCAACTGATTTTCTGTTTCTTACTGGCAAATGTAATACTCAGTGCCAGTCATCTTTTCTTCATTATTGCTACAATTGGCAGTAGCAAAAAAAAAATTATTTTGTATTGGTGATAATTTTTCATAATACCTCATATCTTGCAACAAGTAATTTTAGGGAGCCTTACTTCCTTATTTTCTAATGTAAGATGCCTATTAGTCATGGCAGAGGCTGCCTTCAGGCTGATTCTTGGATCTCTGGACAGAATGAGTTGAATAACGAAAGTAGAGGAGATGTTTGTCTTTCCAGTAAATTGTCAGCAGTTCTCAAAATTTTAAACTTTCTTTGCTTTCAGGAGTCCAAGTTTAAAGAAACTGGAGTAATTACACCTGAAGAAGTAAGTATTCAGAAACTTAAATTTATTTTGAAAGTAATGTTGCATTTTTTAATGCAAAACAACTATGCTAAACAAATCATGTCTTTGCCAATTATTGCTTCTTGAAACACTTTCCAAAAAAAGTGAAAAGTGAAATTTCTAAGTGGCATTTTTTACTCTACAGATGAAGTAGATCAACATATCTTCTCTTGAGAAGGCATTAGGCATCTGATTGTGGGATGCTTCTTTCCTCTGTTATGCTGGGAGAAGATTGTAAAGAAGCTGGGTCAACAGCTTCATCTGTCATGGGAGTTCAGGACTGAAGCAGGAATGTATTGATTTTTAAAGCCTTTCCTCTGAGGAATTGGAAGAGGAGCTTTTATCTTTGGAACAGTCTTTGTTTGCCTGTTTTTTGGTTCCTTCCAAGACTCTGTGAAGACCATTACATATATTTGTCCACACCATGTATCCAATGATTTTTATTTCTCCCTCTTCTTCTCTATAGGCTGCTTTAGGCTGGTTGTATTTTGGATTGGTGCCAAGCAGTTGTATTTTTTTAAGAACACCAGTGCAAAGAGCAACAAACAGGATTTTTTTTCCTTGAACAGTAAGAATACTGACTGTGTTGAGGTATTTTAATTTCCCTGCTACACTTTTTCCCATATTAAAGTGCTACTGATCTGCCAATACTTTGTCTTTACAGAGGTCGAATAAAACAGTGTCAAGACTGTTAGGTAGAATGAAAGAAAAATGAAACAATAAAAAAAGTTCAAGATGAGATGGAAAAAAAAATTGAACAAATGATGACTGATGCAGATAGACAATGTGGACAGAATTATTTTTCTTAATATTGGCACCTGCATTTTTCTGCTGTGTTGCCTGGCAAGCAAGCACTCATTCTCTGCCTTTGACACAGAAGTACCACACAGACAAACAGGCTTAGCAACATGGTGTTCTGTTCTGATAACCATATGTATGTGTGTATAAATATTCATATGTGTTAAACAATAATACATGATCTTTATTGTATGTAAACTAGAATAATAAAGTCTAGACAGATGTTCTACCAATGCCTAATCCATTCATGATTTATGGGAGAAGAATTTGCAGTAGTACTGTAAGAAAAGGCACTTTCTGTAGGAAGATAGCAAGAACCACACTGTATTACATTAAACAGTTTGCAGCATTAAACATGACTAGGAATGTGAATAGTCTGTGTTCTCTGTATCAAGTTAGGTGCTGCTGGGATGAATAAATCGGGTCCTTCAAAGCAGTAGTCAAGGAAACCGGTTATACAGCAAGATTAAATTTTTTCATAAGTTTATATGAAGCTGGAGCATGGATCTGCTGATTCCCCCTTTGACAGTATTTGTATAACAATGGTTGCTAAAGAAGAATAATGACACTAGGATGTTTTCTTTGAATGGGTTTGGATTTCTTGGGTAATTTAGGATGTATTTTAGTCTGAGACAGTAACTGCTGTATAGATTTTTGTGGGGTTCCTGTGGCTTGCCTCTGAGGATGAATAAATTAAGACTGAAGATGACTCATTAATCAAACTCAACACCTACTCCCTCTTTTCGCTTCTCTGTGTATTTGATTTAATAATTTCAAAAAATTCTTGCCTGTCATGAGTTCTTGCTAGTTAATACCTCCAAAAGATGACACTTATTTTAATTATGTATGCAAATACAGGAAAATCGTTAAAGTAATTCTCTTCAGGACAGAAATAAGATGTTGTAAAACTGATCATCTTCTACTTTCCGGTACTGATTCAGATATGAGGTAGCATCAGTGCTTGAGAAATAGAAAGTGAAACCAGCTAAATAATTTTGCTGCTCAAGGTGAAAAAATGTAGATAAAATATCAAATGCTATTTTAGGACTATGTATCTGTTGCACTCACAAGCGACACTGTTTTTTCGTCTTTAGTAATATATTTTAACTTTGCTGTCACAAACAGAGTTCCAGTTCTTTGAACAGAGAATTTTAAATAATTCTGGAGTTTCATTTATGTTTACTATGTAAGAGATAATGAATTTTAAAATTTCCCTGTGTATTGTGAGAATTTGCTGAGGTTTATTTTAAAGGATTCAGTTTTGGTCGAGGCTTCTGTTGAAAATAGGTGAAAGGGAAGCACTTTGCAGAGATTAAACCCTTTAATCCATGTGCAGTGCTCACTGTGGTGTTTTCTGCTGCGCTGAGCCGCCTCCCTTTGGAGGACACGGTGAGGAAATGGCTGTGACCCGCTGCAAGCCTGTTATGTCACACTGCAGCAGCTCCTGGGCAGCTGGGGAGGCTGCTGCTATAAACTGGCACTTCAAGACAAGGAAGCACCTGTAGCAGTAGCTGTGCACCTCATATTCCAAAAGGACTGCTGCAAAGCCCACAGAAATCACTTGAGTGCAGGCTTGCCTTCCTCAATTTATGTGTACAAAAAACAAGCCCAGAGGGTTAGGCTTTGCTGTGTGAATTTTGAGTTTGTACACAAGTCTAGCATGACATTGCTGGCAAGTTTGACTTGGCAGTATCACTTTGAAATAGTAATGCAGTTTTGTAAAAGGCTTTGTCTGTGATACTACGAACAAGCAGAGTGAATTTTTTTCAAAACTATTTCATCAGAACAAAATTACCTCTAAGAATTCTAGTGTACTAATTAAGTGGTAATCCGTTTTTTGTTAACATCAGTGATCAACTATTATAGTGATGGTCATTATATAAAATCTGTGCTCTTTATTTCTTTTTTGCAGTTCTCTCACTGATTCAGTGGATTCATGGTCTCGCTTTTCTTACTTCAAAATTGTTTTGAACAAGGAAAGAGAGTTAAACATTTTTTACATTAAGTTCTTTGTTGTCTTTGTAAAAGTTCAAATAGTGGTAAATAAAAATAATTTCTTTATTACAAAGTAAACAATCTTACTAGGTCCAGATACTTTTTCTGGTTCTTACTGGACTGGCGGGTAGTATTGCAGCTTTTGAAATGCTGAATTTGCTGTGGTGTTTAGTACGCATTTCGGCTGAAGTTGGTTTAATCTTTGCATTTTCATGGTTAGCTGAGAAATGGGGTTGAAATAAAGCATCAAGCTGATTGAAACGTTTGTTAATTACACAGTTAATCGATCAAAGGAATGGGGAACTAAAATACTAATGCTGAGAAAAAATTGGAGATTGTTTCCTTGGGCCATATTTAACAGTATTTTTTTTTCCTTTCTTAACAGTTTGTTGCAGCTGGAGATCACTTAGTTCACCACTGTCCTACTTGGCAATGGTAAGTAAAATTGAAAGAATCACAGAAGATATCATTCCTACCTGTGCTTTGGTGTTTTTCCATTGGATTTAGCCATACATAGTCTCATTTCAGAGCAGTAAGTTGACTTTTCCAGTAAAACTTTGATAATGGCTCTATATTAAAGTCAGGCAGGGCTTACTAACTGCAGTGTAGTAGTAGTTGAGATGAGGATTTGCTTGGGGATTTTTTGTTTGTTTTTCTAAGATTTTAGGGGAAATAATCTGTTACATACTATGAATGCTTTTAGTGCTTAGCTGCAGTAGCAGTATGTCTCCCTGGGTTTGTCTTGGTGATTGAAAAAGCAAAGGCCATGTGCAGCTGGAATTGCTAGGCAGTAGTTGTAAATGGTGTATTTTGGCAAGCATTTGTTAATGTGTTCAAGTTAGCCCATAGCACTTCACTGTGCAGTGATTGTCCTTGGAAATACCTTCTGTGTCATGTACAGTAAGGGTGCCAATAAGATGCTTCCTTATGTTTTACTGATGTCTTGCACTATGAAACTAATCTGCTCCTAAATGAGCGTTGTCTGTGCAGATGATGTCATCAGGGTCTTGGCTCTCTACTGGGCCTCGAATCACTGAAGGAAAGATTACTGTGTTTGAATCATTGTTTCCCTGCCCCTTTGCCACCTCTTTCAGAGAAAACATGATGTTGAGTCTGGCAGCAGTTTGGAATGGGCTATTTAGAATGTTACTTTTATTGCAAACCAAAAACCACTCAAGGGGAAGGCCAATAGTTGAGTAATATGAAATTAAGAGTACTTAAGCACTAGTGATTATGGACAGATTTTGTATTTATAGAGGTCTATTGCTTTTCTGAAGTTGCTTTCTTCAGACATTTGCTACTATGTTGTTGATGATCCTAGAAAATTTTATTTAGAATTATTCTGTCAACACGTCTTTACTTGGTCATCTCAAGGTGAAAGTAGTTTTTGTGGCATAAAATGGTTTTGATCTTAGAACAGTTAGAGGTGGCCAAGCTTTCTAACACCATACCAAATATATGTAGGGAAGAGTAAAATCACAGCAAACCAATTCTGAGAATAGGTCAAGAGGATTATATAAAATGTTCCTGGCACAACGGGAAAATAGAAGGGTTCTTTTGTTTGTCAAATTCTCAAATGGTGCACTTCATTTTACAGGGCTTCAGGAGAAGAACTAAAAGTCAAAGCTTATCTGCCAACAGACAAACAGTTTTTGGTAACTAAAAATGGTAAGGCTGAAATTCAAATGTAAGTGTTCTTAGAATTGACACCATGATTGACTGCGCTGTCAGCTGTCCCGATGGTCTGTATTGATAGGGGAAGCAGATAGCTCACACTTAGGGTGCTCTGGCTTTGCAGTATTAAAGAAGTTTTTCCTGCACTCCTAAATTCTTTTTCTTAGACCACTTTGTAGTAGAGCTTTTTATGAGATATTCAGTTTGCCTTGATGAAGTATAAATGAACTTTAAACATTATTAACCTCTTTGTCTTTGCTTCAACTCATGTTCAGTGTCTAAAACAAAAATATATTTATTTTCTTCTTTCCTTTGGAAACTCAGACTATTGAAGAGTTCTCAAAATGGTTTTCATAGCAACACTGATAGTTCTAATTCAAGTATTTAGTTAATGGTGATATCCTTGTCAATTAGAATTATAGAAATACAATCCTGAATTAATTTTTCATCAGCTTCACAGTAGTGTTTATATAATATATGTGGTGACTACCTTTTTAATGGATAAGAAGGATAAGAGTTTGGCACAGCTATGGGGAAATCGAAAAGATCTTGTATCAAAATGTGTCAAAGCTATTAAATGAAGATTACCACTAAGAAAGCCTGAGGAGATTTTTTCATGCAGAGGGTTGTATTATATGCTTGTATTTCCTCACTGGCTTTTGGAGTCTTGCAGTGCACTATCATGCAAAAATTACTACAGTAGCATTGGACATTTTCTTGAGATGAGCCTCATGGTTTGATGGCCAGCTGATCTGCTTTGTTTCTTTTCCTGCCACTACTGAGGTTCCTTGTTGCTCTGATCCTTATTGATCACATTCCAAAATAACATTTCCTGCTGCTGGTGTCACATTGGCCTCCCACCCCAGTAAAAGTTGTGGGCTGTAGTTGAGACAGACCTCCTTTTGGAAGTCTTTGAATGACTTCACTTCAGCTTGCACACCCCCTTTGTCCCTTTCTGAAAGGTTAAAGAGCAGTTTTCAAATGCTGCATTTAATGCAGCAGATATGTTTTTTCTCTGCATTAATAGAAAAGGAAGGAGCATTTTCTACATAGTCCTTGTTTATGCTATTGGAAAATGCCTGCTTGGCCTAATCATATATTCAGTCTTTCTTTGACTGTTTTCTGAAAACATTAGCTAAATCTTTATTTAAATGGCTCTGTAATGCATATGGCAGAAGTTATTCTTAGTGTCACATGAATTCTGACCTTCTAAACTTCTAGATGTTAAATTATAATTAAACATACCTAATTTATTGCATAAATAGCTGATACAAATGTTAGCAGAATTCTTAATGAGTTTGGAAAACTGATGAAAATCCAGGCAAACTTGTCCTTAGTTTTTACCAATGTGAAGAAAACTTACAGGCTCTCTTCAGTTGTTAGCAAATGAGAAATTAATTCTTTTCTACTCCTTAAGAGATTGGATAAACTGCTGTAATACTTAACAGAAAAATGAACTTTCAAGGCTACAGGAATCGTTGTATTTTACATTAAGTAAAATATATGGTACAGCACATCAACGTATTTTTGTAAGTTCAAACTTTTGCATTTGAAATACAGCCTTAGGATTCCTTAAATAGGAATATTTGAAAGATTGCCGCATTTTAGAAGGCCTTGTAGGACAGTATCATGCTCCAGTCTGGTTTTGTGTAAGAGTGACTGACTGCATTCTTTTTGTTTTGCCATTTCTTGTAGTGCCGTGCTATAAAAGGTGTAAGCAGATGGAGTACTCAGATGAGCAGGAGGCAATTATAGAAGAAGATGATGGTGATGGGGGATGGGTAGACACTTTTCACAATGCAGGTATTGAAGGTCTTGCTTCATGCTTTGCATTTGGCAATCTGATTTTCAGTTTCCACTCTTAGAAAGTAAAATCTTTCTTATATACACATCTGTGTACCCATATGTAGTCTGGAGGAAATAAGTTACATTATCAGCTCCCTACCTGATTGGTACATAATGTTTAACTGTGTGACTGTATATGCTTGAAACAGGCTCCTTTTCAGAGACAGTGGGAATTATTTCAGTGTTCTCTTACTAAAGTTCTAGGAAGTTATTTTAAAATATTTAAAATACTCCTCTCAGTTTTTACTTTCTTTGGTGTAGTATTTTTTGCTATAATGTGGAGAAAGTTCTCTGAATATTTGCCAGGGTGGGAATAAAAAGGGTTGGAGATGATGCCTTTCTTTTCTGTAGACATGCATTTTTCATCATTTGCAATTCTTAAAGGCATCATAGTTCATAATTGAATGCCCCCACACCAAAGAAATAATTTGGAATAGCTTTGTCGTGTCCTTGAATTAAGTGTGCAGTATCCATCCCTGCTGTGAATAGAGTCCTCTGCCAGGTTTTTACTTTTAGAGTTGACTGGTTTGGGCACCTGCAGTGCAGCACGGCTGTAATACCCTGACTAAACCTTGCCATGTCTCTAAACGCTGTCAAATGAGAGAAAATCTGTTTCTGGAAGCTGAAGAGTTAATCAGATAAATGTGCTCTGTCAAAGCAGAATCTTTGCACATATCCCAAAAGGTACTGAGTAAGAACTGCAGTAAAATTAGAAAGCTAATGGGGAGGAACTCAAGAGTGGACACTACTATGATTTGGGGTGGTTTTATACCCCTGCTTCTCCTCAGCTAAAAGCATTGAGTGATCTGCTACATTTTGCTTTGTCATTGCTTTCAGGAAGCTCAGAAATACTCATAAATGCCTGCCTTTTTAATGAAGTTGAGTTTGATTATTGCGATGTGAGTGCCTTTCCTGAACTCACTTTTATGCAAAAATACCTTAAAATAGAAGTCAAGATTTGCAGAGTTCCATCACGGGTTTTGTAAGGCATGGCACTTCTGTGCTGTGGTGCCGTGTGTTACTGATGTGGTTGGCTTAGGGATGTCCAGCACTAAGCATGATACCAATACCAGATGAACAGCCTCTCACATATCAAGGTGGTTGTGAGATGTGACTTGAAAAGATGAGACACTGCTTTCTGAAATCCTTGCCAACTGTTTCTATGCTATTCTCTAAAGAAGGACCAAGCTTTTTGAACGCAAACTTCTTGTTCAATTTACAGGTATAGTGGGTGCAACAGAAGCAGTTAAGGAGATCACATTGGACAGTAAGGTACTTGTTTCTAAATTTTTCTGTTGCTTTATTACAGACCTGAAGGTAATATTAGTTTTACCAGTGGCAATCTAGTACTCCCTGTGAAAGATTAAATTATATTTGGTCACTAATTGTTTTGCAGATGTACACTGACCCTCAGAGCCTGTGATATTAGTCTAAGCATGTGCATCTCCTTGTTGCTGTGTTTATTTAGGCATTTGTCTTTTTGAAATGCCTGTAGCCAGTATGCTTCTGTGCCAGGCTTCTACAAACTGAAAATTAAATTCTATTTATACTGATGCCACACATTTGTGTTCCAAGACATTAGTGTTCGGAAATCCAGTGTAAAGAAATTTTTATATGGAAAAGTAATGTGGGAATGTAAAGTATTTCTTTGTAATCTTCAACTACAGCAAGCAGACTTTTACCACATTGGTCCAATTTGACAGGTTTATGCCCTTCAGTTTAGAAGAACTTTACCGGTTTAAATGTATACATGTTATGAAATCCTCAGTTTCTTCACGTTTCCACAAAGTCACTTGAGCAGGAGAAAAACCTGAAACTTAAGTCCTCAGGAAGTACTTGAAATGCAAATGTATTGGCTAACATGTTTAAGAAACATGGATAAAGTCATAGAGACGCAAAAAGCTTTTAAAGATCAGTTTGTAAGGGGAGTTCTGTCTGTGTGCTGTGACAGTTTAAACCATCCAAGAATCTTTGGATCCTAAAAATTGGGGGGAAAGAAAATGGACTGCCCCATGCTACTGTGTAATTATAAACAGCTCACAGTGCTATCGATTTGCTGAACTGTGAAGTACAGGTTCCAAATGACTGTTGAACATAGTAAAAATACTGCTTTTTTACAAGTCAGTAACATGAGCGTGGTAGAAATACTCAAAGAATAACTAAAATTGATCACTTTTTCTGCAAAACACAGTATTTGCAGAATATTGCTGTGATTCATAACTGCTGTTGTGTGTTTTGCATTGAATTTCATTTCTGTTGTATGTAGAAATACTTGTTTGCTTGCAGGTCCAATGCAGGAGGACAGCTCTTTCCTGCTGATGTTCTGACATTGCACTTTGTAACTTAGTTTCTTACTGGTCTTGATGGTTTGGGTTTTATAAATGAAAAATCAGCCACCTGATGCTCAGAGGAGCTTCTAACTGTAGTAGTTATTTGGATTATTCTCCTAAAATCTTTATGGAATCTCTGTAAATTGAGATCTTTCCTTTCTGAATTTCGTTGGACTCTAATGCTATGCAAGGCCCGAAAGTGGACTATGGGCTTGTGCTGCATTTGTTTCTGTTGGACTATGTTTCTTTGCAGAATTATATCAAAATGTGGTACTCTTTGTCACTTTCTTGTGTTTTAAAAAAATTAAGGAACTGGATAGGGTTCATAGTGTGTGAAACTGGGTGACACTTTTAGTCATATGATAGAGTTTTATGTAGTCTCAGAAAGAGGAGGGGGTTGGACTCAATCATCCTTATGGGTCCCTTCCTTGAGATATTTTATGATAACTGTTGCACAGTTATGGATCAGAACTTAAAAAAATCTTATCCTACATGTTTAGTCTTAGCTGTTTAGTCATTGCCTTTCATTTGCCTTTCATTTGAGATAGGTGGATCTTTTGATGGTTTAACACCATGGTCACTTTTCTTTGTTTAGGAATTAAATCATCCCAGATTGCAAAGTCAAAGGATTTTTTTAAATAGATTTTTTTATGTCATACTAAGACTTTGAAACTAAAATGAGTTACTAAGCAAATATTTGAGTTCAGTGTAGTCCTTAATATTTCAGAAATTATCTTTCTGGATCACTGAATGTGTTGACTGGACTTAACACCTTAAATTTCTTGGGCTTGTTAGGCTATGTCGATGCAACAGTCATTAAAGCAGTAGTTTTAATTTAACTTCTACAGGATAATATAAAAATACCAGAGTGCTCAGCATCTTGTGAAGAAGATGATGAAGAAGATGAAGGAGAAGCTGCAGATATGGAAGGTAATTCCTTCAATTGGATGGAACATATTCTATTTCGGGTCTTCAGCTAAAGCAGTGCACTCTAAAATACCACTCATTCTTTGCCAAGAATTCATGCTGAAAAATTTCAGTAGGCCTGTGCTCTTTAGCATCTTTTGTATTGTTTTATTTGATGCATGTTTACTCTAACTTGTGTGGAAAAAAACGTATTGGAAAATTGTGTAGTAAGAACAGATCTAAGTATAAATCAGGGATTTAGCACAGCTTCGTTCCAGCTTCATATCTACACTTAAACTCAATCTGCCTGTATAAAATCACTGAATTATTGCTCCTCACCTACTTACTGCAGTCTTGGTTAAATTTGTGTTTAAAAAGGGATAGTCTGGTATGGGGATTGGGAAATTTCCCTGAATAAAACTTCTTTAGATACATGTAGATTTTTTTTTAAGTAGTTATTTATGAATGACAAATATAATGACTGGCTGCAAGCTGAACACAGAATTTTATGGGTCTTCTTTTCAGAGTATGAAGAAAGTGGGCTATTGGAGACAGATGATGTGAGTGAACAGTTCTCTATCTTGCCTGTTACAATATAAGCACAAGCAAAGGAAAAATAATGGTAACAAATGGCTGCAATAACAAGCTTATGAGTAGTAGGGTTATTGAGCTTGGATTCCTATGGATTTGTCTCCTGCCAATCTACTGCACTAACTTGAACCCTTGGGTCCTCAAAGATTTTGTCCACAGAAATTTTCCTTGGTTTTGCTAATCCTTTTTGCTCTGCTTGTACACACAGTGCAGTATTCATGAGAAGTTAAAAAATGCAGTGGCAGTTTTGGGGCTTACACGGGGAGGATGAGTGGCCTATGGGTTCAGATTTACACCAATCCATCAGACTTCTATGAGAGAAAACAGAGGGCCTCATTATATGTGGTACTATGCCAAGGTCTTCATGAACCTGCACAAACGGAGACCTTTGCCTTCTGAATTTCATTGGAATTGTCTGTTACTTGAGAAAGAAGGTAGAGGGTGTAACAACATAGCTGTCTATTTCCTTAAGAAATCAGACCTTTTTTGAAAAGTAAAAAAATAACCACCAAAAATAAAACCAAAAAATACTTGTTGGGGGAGAAACTGATACTCCTAATTTAGAAATAGAAATAAAAACAAACCATATGTTGGTGGGGGGGGGGTGTGGGAGGATGTGGTGGTTGTTCCTGCTTAAGAACATTGTTTAAAGTTTTACAGTTTTACATAACTACTTGGGATGGGAAAGGAGGGAACCCAAGCAAGACTATACTAATCTTGTTATTTTTACCTTGAACCAGGCAACTCTTGACACAAGACAGATTGTAGAAGCTAACAAAACTAAAGTTGATGTTGGAGGGGAAGATGCTATTCTACAGACTAGAACCTATGACCTCTACATCACTTATGACAAATACTACCAAACTCCAAGGCTCTGGTTATTTGGATATGATGAGGTATATCTATGTTGGATTATTTTTTCCTGCTTCTGTGAAATTAGACTCACTGTGTCAGATAGAAAGGATATTTGGTTGCTTATTCACAATAGAAATTTAAAGGAAAAAATGGTGAGAAAACTGTTAAGCAGGCTTGTTAAGCTGTTAACAGTTGTAGGCTTGATGGCAGGGCTTTTATTGTACTTCAGCAAGTTGGAACAATTTCACTGAAAACTGCACATGATAACTGAGCACATTTTGAAGGAAGCCATTGGCATATTTGTTAGCACTGTAGAACTGGTGATTACCCCAGTAAACTAAGTCAAGTAAGCAGGTATGTGCTTTCATCACCTTCAGGAGGAAAGGAATATAGAAATAGTTCTTCCCTTTAATCACTAGGTTTCTTGAGTTAAAGTTGGCCAGGACCCACTGCTCAAATACCAAGGTGGAACCTAGCTGGTTTTCAAATACATTGACTTCACCACTCAAAGGAAAATCTCTGCAGTACTATTTCTATAACAATATGGATTTTAACACACTCAGTTCTTTCATTGTACCGTCAGAACTTTTATATTTCAGATGCCTGTAATTTTTGGGGCATCATCTGTTGGTGATGTTAGAAAGGAGCAGGATTCTTTATTAGTAACACCTTTGTTCTCATGTTCCTTGTTCCTCTGTAGCAGCGGCAGCCTTTAACAGTAGAGCACATGTATGAAGATATTAGTCAAGATCACGTCAAGAAAACGGTGACCATTGAAAACCATCCTCATCTTCCTCCACCTCCCATGTGCTCAGTTCATCCATGCAGGTAAGTCTTTGTTTCTGGTCTGATACAGCCTGCAGATAACAAGGTGCTTCACTGCTCTTATTAAGGATTTTGTTCAGATTTTCTGGATGTATTTCTACAACTGGCTGCTGTAGTGGTCTATTACCTTCTGAGGCAGTGTGAAAGGAAGGGATCAGCAAGTCTTTTGAGTTCATTCTATTCATTGCAGCAAGTGTGTTGTGCAGTTATCACTGTCTTCTCTGATCAACTTGTTTTTTTAACTCAGCTTCCCTGTGTACTCCAGAAGATGGCAGACTACCAGAACTCAATGAAATTAAGTTTTATCCTTTTGTCTGCTTTTTGAGGAGGGTAGAAGTACAGTGTATACTTTGACAGCAGAAAAAGCTATTGGAACATTAAATAGTAGTTTCTTGTTTTATGTTGACTACCTGCTGCTCCCCTTCAAATTTTGCACTGATAAATAGAGATCCTGGGATTGTCACACCGAAATATTTGTTGAACACAACTGCAAAATATGATTGGCTTTTTGGGTATTTTCTGTTCCACTTTTCCATGTTTCTCACCCAAAACAGAGGGAGACTAGTTCGACTTGCTGTGCACAGATATTTTTTCTAGGTACATCTTGTCTTAGATGTAGGCCCTAATATCCTTTTAGGTATCTTAGTGATACAGAGCCAGTATCTTAGACAGTGTAATTCCTCTTGACAGTATGAATTTCCTGGAGATGAAAGTTTGGGCTTTTATCTTTCAAGAAAAAATACTCTTTGTATGATTGCATATGTTTAGAAGAAAAAATTTAGAGATCAGATTGCCCATTTATATTGAATTTCCTTTGACTTAAACACTTTGGTTATCCAGGCCACTAGCTGAGTATCAAATAATAAGCTTGTTGTTGATAAGCTTATGGTCATTTTCACAGACTCAAAGCATTCTTGCTTGTGGTTTAGTGTTTGTTTCTTCATCAGTCTTTAGAGAAGAGAGCAAGGGAACTTTGCAACATGTATTTTATGGCTAATTTTGGTCTTATGAGGGTATGTATTCATATGCTTTGTAAATCTGTATCTCATTCTTCTTGCAGTTCTCAGTTCATTAGCCACTGCTTTTCAGAAGTGTTTGCTTTTGCCAAGCAGGCAGACTTAGATATGGACAGTATTTAGCAGGGAAGCCATTACACAACTGGAAAATAGCTTTTCCCCTTCTAGTGATCTAGTAGAAAATTTTGGAGTTGTAAAGTTTATTCTTGGTCTTTAAATCATCAGGTTTAAGTCTGCACTAACAGAAAATGTCAATCTGGGTGCTCAAGAGTAATATAAGAAGCGGAACTGGGAGAACTGTAAAGCAGATAATAAAGAATAGAACAGAAAACAACTTAAGGCCTCTGTTAATCTGTGGTACCAGCACATGTTGAATACTGTAGTGCAGCTGTTGTCATCTGTTCTGTAGTCTGTGAGGTGAGAGAAGACTAAAACCAGAAAATATAACGGAGATTTGTTTGGGATAACTGAAGTTATAAAGCTCTTTCCCATAAGAAATGATTGAATAATCTGTGACCCTTAATATTAGCAAAAAGCTGAGCAGGGAGTTGTGATATCAGTGTGTAGTGGTTTGACATTCGTCAAATTTTGTTTATCAGTTGGGAGATAGGATTTTTAAGAGAAAAAGACAAAACAGGCATAACTTAAAAGTAAGAACAGATAGATTTTATTAATACACACTAAAGAAAAAAATGAGACCTGCTGAGACATTCAGACACCTCCCCCCCCACCCTTCTCAATTGTTTACTTTTTCACACACTACAGAGAAAAAACTATGATTTTCAGTTAGTTTCCACTATTTAAACACGATTTTACATCAACTTGGGAGAAGAGCCTCTCTAGAGTTATGGGGAACACGCCACAAGAAAAAAAAAATCGAGTGGCTTTCGGAGATCTGCAATTGCCTGGAATTTTTTGCAGATTCTGTGCAGTCTCACCCATATAACAGCTTTTCATGCTGTTCATGGACTTCCACGTGTTTGGGGTATTATTTTAAGAATGCTTTTCTAGTACAAAAACAGGGATTCTCTTCTATTTCTAAATTCATTTCTCTCTCAAAAGAAATAGAAACCTCTTTATTCTTTCCCAGGAGCCGGGGATATATTCTGATCAAAATTCTTAGTTAAAACCCATGTATATCAATACACACAACCCTTTGGGTAGAACTTGCATTTCTCCAAGCAGCATTAGGATATTACAAAAACAGTCCATTTCCCTATAATTCACATCTAGAGAAAGTCTGGTCAGAAATGTCCACTTCCTCTATCTCATCTTCAAAATTGTCTTTCTCAGTTCTTTTACTGACTTTTTTTCAGTGCTCTCTGTCTCTACATTTCAAATGTCTTCCATGGAGGAGGAAAAAGGGTTAAAGTCTTTGCTCAGAGTTTTTCTTCTTCAGCAGACTCAAGGCCACAGATGATGGTCAGGAGAGAGGAAGGGAGAGCACAGGCTCAAGAACATTGATAGATAAAATCTTCTCCACCCCTGGTCAGACTTCAAGCGATTTAAACTTGGATCAGCTCCCTGGAACTCCGGAGAAAAGTTCTTGAAAGTCTCTCCTCCTTCGGACCAGTGGCTCTGGCAACCAAGGCCCAGAGCACGGCCACCGTGGTCTTTGTGTAGGGCCAGACTGCTGTTCTGCAGTCCTCCTCCTCCTCTCCCCATCGGAGAAGCCAGGAGGGGACAGAGGGGGTACAGCCAGCCCTGGCCCCTGTCCCACAGGCAGAGCCCCCCCCAAGGCCCGGCAGGCCTGGCCCCGGGGGACCAGCCCAACCCCGTCCACGAGGTGATGTTACCTTCTCCATGACCGGAAAAGGAAAAAGCCCCAGTCACCTGGAAAGTTCAGATATAAGGCTGTCTTTCCAGAGGCGTAGAAACAGGATTTAAGTTTTCTTCCAATAGTGAAACTGGTGGCATTGAATGCTACTCTGCTGGCATGTTCAAAGCCAGAAAGGATTGATTTCTGCGCACACCACCTAACTAACCTAAGTACCTATTTAAGCAATAATATGTTAATGAAATAAAAAATTGTCAAGATTGTTACTAGAAGGGTTCAGAATAAGGAAGTTCCCGGGTAATTTCCAGCATACTGCTGGAAATCAGCGGTGCTTTGGACAGAGCATTTACGCTTGTTCCAGAGCACTACTTTATACTCTAAAGTGGCTTGTTCAGCCTCTTTATTGAGCGTGTACTGTAAGATAGGAAGCAAAACCAGGTAGATCTTTGGTTTGATCCAGTAAGGTGTTCTTGTACCTTGTATGAACATTCCAGTCTTAATCTCAACCTGTTAGTGATTTTGACTGTCTTATTGTTTGCTATCTGAAGGATTTTGGACAAAAAATAGATGCAGATTTTTTGTGCAACCAGTGTTTTTGGAAGGAGTGTCAGGTGGGAGGAATGTAGGTCTTAACAGACTGTCTGGGAAGATGATTAATAGGAGAAAAGGAGGAAGAAATCCTGAAGCCAAAATTGAATTTACTTTGTGTTTGCTGGAAGCCTTGCTAGTAAATTGTTTGGAAAGCAGCTCCTGTTGATGCATATTGGGAGGACACTCATGGAACAAACAAAGATGCAGAGATATTTGGGCATAACAGCCCTCACTGACTAGGTAAAACTGTGCAGTTTATACTGGGGTGTGGCTACAATGCTATCTGCTTAATTTTAGTTATTACTCTACAGACGTGTTAGCAGTGCACTGCTAATCTGTGAATTTGGGTTGAGTGTTCACAGGTGAGAGCCCTGTGGTCATGTTTTCACTTCTTCCTCTGAAGCCAGTGAAATGCCAGTTCCTTTGTAATGCAATCTACACTTTACACTTGAAGGAATGGTTTACATCATGAGACTTGTTTCATCTTTATATATGAAGGAAATGATTTGTAGTGAAGTGAGACAGGTTTGTTGCTAGTCTTTAAAGTGGAAGAAACAGTAGCCCTTTACAAAAAACTGTGTCCTGGATCTGCAACTGCTTAACATTAGAAAGACTTTAAAAGGTAGTGTTGAGGCTGTGAAGAAAGAGGCTAACAGCATATCGAAAATAGAGGCTTTAAGTATGTTTTCTTTCTCTTCAACATGAGCTATTTGATTTTTCCAAACTGGTAAGGCTAAGAGCTAAGAAGGTCTGGGCTTCTGAATAAAAACTAATAGCTTTGTTTTTAATTTAGGTAGGAACTATGAGTGTTTAGTTATGTCTGCTGCAGTTGCTTCCCATCGTGTTACAGAAATTGCGTAATGTAGGATATTTGTATGATTCCAAACATTTTTCTTGTGACGTGAGTATCCTCATGTTGGGCGTCAGAGAAAGGAAAGAAACAGCAGTTGGATGCCACCGTCAGCTGCTTGAGATGGCTTCTATTTTGAGTAGTTAGTGAAAATTGTTCATCTTGGAGCTCTTCTGTAAGTTGTAGTTCTTGTCAGCATTTTTATGGTACTGGAAGGAACATAGTCAACTTCCTCTTTAATTGCTCTAAACTGCTTTAATCATGATTCTCAGCTTTTTCTGTTATGAAAAGTGTTATGAAGGGACTATCAAACAAGTTAACTACTAAACTCATTTACAATCAAATTGTAATTACTTGCACTGATTCCAAGGATTTATTTCTCTTCCTTTCACAATAAATAGTGATAGGCTTCCGAACTCTTGTTGCTTCTGTTGTACTCTAAATATCTGCAGGGAAAGATTTCTAGATAGCAGGATATTTTAGCTTACATTTCTTCAAAGTTATTTCTTTCCATTGTAATGAAAGTAGTATTTACATATTATATATTCATTCCTCCAAGTTTTTTTACAGAAGAAGACTGAAAACAGGAAACAAACTTTATCAAGTTTATAAAGCAGCTGCAAAGCTTTTCATCAGTTACTGTATGACAGCAAGAATGACCATTACTCTGTGGCCATTGTAGAATTTGAGGTACCCGAGTAGTTCTTAGAAAACAGAACAAATGTCATTAAGATGTATGAAGTTGAGCCAGTATACTGTTAAAGACTTCTAATGGCTGCATGGTGACCTGTATTCTGTGCCAGTAGAAAAAATAGTCCACAGTTATGCATAAGGTCAAAACTTAAGTTTTGGCAGTGGCCAGGTTCCTACAGAGAAGCAGCTGGCCTTGGCACCTGAAATGACATATGTTCCACAGGGCATCGTGGGGATCCAGAATTGGAATCAGCTCTGAGGGTTAGTTGACTTGCAAAGACCAACAGTAAATGACAAATGCTGACCTTTAATATTTCCCCAGACTTGCATGTTCCTGTTTACAGTGTGTCTCGGTAACTTTGCAACAGCTTCCTTCCTTGTTTGCAGTCACTGGCAGCATGTTTAGCTTTGGGGGTAACTACTAAATGCCAGTTGCTGATCAGCTCTTCAGATTGACGTACTGGTATCAAGGCATGGTCAGAAAGTTATGCAGACTCTGCTTCCCACTCATCCTTGTTCTCAGTTGGCACTTTGGTTGTTTTGGGATGGGTATTTTGAACTGCTGCTGCTCACTAACATGCAGTGCTGTGTAGATGGATGCCCATAGCCCTGTATTATGTCACTAGTGAAGATTACTTATAGAATCATCTATTTAAAACAAGGGTGAAGTATAGATAAACGTAAGGTTAATTATACAGCCTGGGAGTTTGTGGTAAAGGTACCTAAATAAGACATCATTTCACATACAGTAGTTTTCCTGTCTGATTTGATATGTTCTTCATCCCTTAGTTTATGGGATAGAAGAACTGCCTTGAACATTACTTCCACATTGTAACTGGTCATTCAAAGATTTGAAGTCTTTATCATTAAGGATATTCCAAACTATAGCAGACAAGGTCCTGAGTGATCTGTTCTATCTGACTGCTTGTTGAGCAAGGAGGATTTTAGATAAGATGAACACCAGTCTCTTCCAGCACTGGCTATTCTGTAATTTTATGTTGCATTCCCAGGACCAGCTTTGTACGCAAATATTTTGTGGTTCATAGTGGGTCTGGGATGTCACTGAGGAGAATGTAAAAGCTTAGTGACCTGAGGAGGTATTTATCCTTCCCTGTAGTGCTTTACAATAAAAGAGGTACAAGGAAGAAGAAAGTAGCTTAAAAACTATTAGTTTGCCATAGAACCCAAGTTACCACATAAGAAAGTTTCTGTACCCTAAACCAATCCTCCAGCAATAGTTCTGAATTTATGCAGGGTTGATTTAATCTGCCTTTCCTAGGAAAGTATGAATTGTTTTAATGTTTTAAACCTCTTCAAGCCTTACAAGTTTGAGTTCAATAGAGGCAGCTAAAAACATTACAGCAGTTTGTAGACATCCTCCTCAGGGGGTGTCTGGGAACTTCTGGCGGCTGACTGCTGGCCGCTATTACCTTCTGGGGCCTTACCTGGGGGCTTCATTGGCATCTAGTAGTCAAAAGTTACACTGGTGTCAAGCAGTATGCATTCACTCTCATGGCACACAGTCTACATTGTAACATACAACATTTTTTGCTTTCTTTGGGAATGTAAGGAGCTGTTGAATAATGTTACATTTATCACTTAATTTTCAGTTACTGTTGCTATTTTGCTTTTCAGTAAACTGAAAATTTCCTTGCTGCTTCTGAAGCTAATGGTCCAAAATTATTTAATTTGCACAAAAACTATTCTTGCTGATGAAAAGGAAGATGCTGCTTCTTTAAAGTATTTTGTTTCTGATCTGTTTTTCAGGCATGCAGAAGTAATGAAGAAAATAATCGAGACTGTTGCAGAAGGTGGGGGAGAACTTGGAGTTCATATGTATCCTTTTTCATTATTACTCAGTTTCTTGGAGACTTCTTGCAGTGTGATGATGTCTGTTATCTCAAGGTTCATAAGCTGAAGCACAATTGTGTATGAAAGCAGTGAACAGCTGCTTGGAGTAGCACTTGCTGGAGTTCAGGGATGAGCTCCTCTGTGCAAGCAGACTCCATTAAGTTTTTAGGGGAACATGAGCAGGAACAATGGGGAAAGCAGCTAGGTTTGAAAGGACAGGACTGAGCCCTTGTTTGTAAGGGTGAAGGAGGTAGCTGTGAGCATGAAACATTGATGGCAGTGTAGGAGGGTGAGACTGGAGGTTCACAGACTCCATCCAGAGTGTAATCACTGCCTAGCAGAACAGCTTTTAAATTAGATTTTAATCTGAAATTAATTTCTGAAAGGTATGATGGTCCCACTATTCTCTACTTTGTGTGTGAGCAATAGCTTGGTAAAGCAACATTGCTGACAAAAAGCAATGAAAATAACTTAAACTACTCTGAACAGCAGTATCAAATGCCTCACAATTAGAATTTTCTTTCAGGTTGCTGCGGCATCTTAGTTATGCTTCAAAGTAATTGATAGTATACTTTCTGACTGGAGCAAACTCCATGATAAAAAAGCAGGTGTGTCCTTTCAAAATAGTATTCTTTGCTGTTGTAGGGCAAGTAAGCAGGAATTACTGAGCAGCTACAGGTCCTGAATCAGTAAAATTCTCATTTACTCTATGAATTGAGACCTGCTCAATTTGTGCAACAAGCAACTGGAAAATAACTTGTCTGTCACAGTTGTTCAAGTTTCCTAGTCCTCAATATTTGCAAATAGTTTGTTTTTTGGTTTGGTTTTTTTTTTAGCACTTAACAAATTGAGGCATTTTTAACATTTCTTTACTCATTTTCATGTATCTTCCATTTTTGAAGAAATGGTCCATGAGACTGTTATGTCAAAACAGTTGGGTTTTCTTACATCTAGTACCAATATAACTTAATAATCAGTTGAAAGTAGTGATTTCTATAAATTTTCAGTTCCCTGTCTACTTCTTTCCCACATGGACAGAGACTGTATATTGTAATTATTCAATATACTCCAGACTGCAAATTCAGGCCCTACGTGCGTTTGAAGGTGATGTATACAAGTGAACTCTTCTCTGCAAAGGCAAACTGTTCAGCTTGGTAAAGCTAATCTCTGTACTTTTCCTCATGAACAGGCAGGAGCTCTTTTGAAGGATGGCTCAGAGTAGATGATTTCTTTTTCTGGGCCTCTGAAACACTGAGCAGAGGATCCTTCTTTCCCTGCAACTACAGGAAGGGAGCTAGAGATTAGCCTTGCTGGGTACAATTCACCTTGGCATTTGTTAATAACAAATATTAAGAATGTAAATGGAGTTGGTAATGTTTCTGTGATGTCTGCAAGATATATTGAAAATAACTTCTGGTTTTATGCATTAACTTAAACCAGGAAGGTCTATTTTTGGTCAAGTGTCAGATGTCACTGCCAGAATTCTCCAGTATTAATCTTCCAGTCTCTTAACTCTGAAGTAGCTAGGTGTTTTTTTCATATTAGCAAGTGATACTGCTGAGCAGACCATTGAACATGACTTCTGCTTTGTTTTGCAGGATTTCTAGCTATTATGCATTTTCCTTAATAAGAAACCCAGGTACCTTCTTATTTTCTTGAAATTTGTACAGGCGGTCATTCCAACGATAGAATATGACTACACAAGGCACTTTACAATGTAACTAAAACAAGAGATGTGTTCCTCTGGTTATCAAATCTTTTTTTAAATAGCCCATCCATGTGACTTATACAACATTATACACAATTTCTGTAACTAATCTTTTATCAACTTGATGCATTAAAATAAAATGTTCCATTACCAGCCTTTTTAATAAAAATCTCTGTGTGTAATATAAATAAATCACTTTCATTCCAGTACAGATGCTGCACTAAGAGATGGGATTTTTTTTGTCCTCCATAATTCCTCTAATTTCCTTCCATGAGTTTATTTTCCTGTATGTTAGAAACTGAAATCTACTTTTGTAGTAGCCTAATAGTTTTGGCTTCATTGCTGATTCCTAAAAATGTGCATTTTTTATTTTTTCCTCTCCCATTTAAATTCATTTGAGAGCTTTGTGGGAGTTTGTTGTGTTTGTTGGTTTTGTTGTTGTTGTTGTTGTGGGTTTGTTGGGTTTTTTGTTTGTTTGTTGGGGTTTTTGTTTGTTTGTTTGTTTGTTTTGTTTTGTTTTCCCAGCTGTAAATGGCTATATTTCCTCTAGGTGGAGGAAGATTTTAAAAGATGGAAAAATTAAGTGATTGTCTTGTTAGGAAAGTTTGACTACAGCTTAAACAATTGACTGTAACTAACCAGTCTTTGAAAGGTGATTTACACTGGAGCAAGACTGGATGTGGAATATTTGGGGAGATAAAGCAAGAGTATTGATTATGTAGTCTGTTTGTCTTGTAATAAAGAGCAGTCTTATTCACAAAAATACAGCTTCAGGGTAAAAGGAAAAAATTGGTAGAGCAAGGTTCAATCTTGATTATTGTCTGTCTCAGCTACACTAATTGCAGTCTAATAGCATGGTATCCTCTTTGGGATGAACATACATGGAGTTGTTTGTGGATTCAGATATTTTAGAGGCATCCAGGCCTTAGCAGCCACTTTCTGCCCTGTAAAATGTAAGGTTTTTATTATGGAAAATTGGAGGAAAGGACCATCATGTCTCTGTATATATATTTGTGCATATATCTATAGTCATTAGATTCTCTTAAACTAGCTTTCAGGAAAGCACTTTTGTCTCCCAAACATCCATCTTGCATTTTGCGAGGTAATCAGAAGTTGAGTGTCTGCAATGGACTGAATTTACTGTTGAGTAGGAAGATTGGTCCCAGTCCTGGCACAGCTGGTGCCTGTTTTGGCTATCCTGTGTACCATGTTCTTACTTACATGGGAACATATAATCAGGTTCTGTATTCTATGCGAAAATTGACTTTCCTCTTGATATCTGTCTTCACTTCCTCTTTTTTGGACAGTATCTTAGGCAATTTCTATGTAAGTGAAGAGTAATTCTGGCTGAAACCTGTTAAAAACTTAACCACACCCACTGAGTCATGCCATAGGAATTTGCCTATGAGACTAATCTCAAAGATGTTTTGGGCTTTCTGGTAATAAAGGAAGCAGCTGTCTCCACCCAGTAGATAGGGGGGCTTGGAGTGGGGCAAAGAGAGTGAGTTTAACTTAAAATAACCAGTAGTGATGTATATATTTTTTCCTTTGATGCATCAGAATCTTTTGAAACATCCTTCTCCCTAAGGTGATTTAGTTTCATAAATTTCCAGTAAGCTAAGTTATAAAATACCACATTCTTTCTTGTCAGGCTTTTGATAAAAGCAAATGGCATGATATTTTTTTTTAATGTATAAACCAAAAAAGTCCTTTATCTCTGACGCTAACAGAAAAAGAAGCACAGCAGAACTGAAGAGAACTTGACAATGGCTTCCATCATCACCATATTAAATGCTTTATGTCATTTTTTAGCCCTACACTGTCTGATGTCACAAAAGCCAATCTTTGGTGACTAAGACATTGTGCTCTGCTTGGCTGCTTATCAAGCAAATTTGACCTGGGTGCACTTGCAGCAGTTGTACTGTACCTTAATCTTCCTCTTCCTTTGGGATTAATGTTTAAAATTCCTGATAGAACCAAGGATTGCTGCCATAGGAACTACTATAAACATGCAAATATAGTAACTTCAGTTAAAGCTTCTGTCAAATCCTGCATGATTATCAATTACCTGAATTTTGTGTCTGCATCAGAAGAGCTTCTGAGAAGTTCTGCTCACTTTCCTACTACACACCTTACAATTCTTGTGGCTCTTTTGCTTTCTGTTTCTTGATCTTGGACTTGGGGTACATTCTTGCTTACAGGTGCTGCATGCAGTGAAGGTGTGGGTGAAATTTTGATTCTACTAAATCTAAAGATTATGCCCAGTGAATGAGTTATGATGCAAAGGGAATAACCTCACAGAGATGTAAAATAATGACCATCACAGCCTATTGTCAAACTTCAGATATCTAGTTTTCAATTTACATGAAATATAAAAGTAGTATCATAATAGTAAAAAATTGAAAATACAAATAAATACTTGCTTCCAATAAAAAATAAATGTGGAAGATGAAAATCAAAGCCGTAACTGTGCGAAGTGCAGTTCTGTATTTTTCTGCATTTAGTATTTTAAAAGTCTAATCTCAAAGCCTAAGCTACAAGTAATTCAGGATGGAAATAGTGTTACACAAACAGGGCAATTTCTCCTTTGTCCTTCTGTGGCAGCATTTTTAGGTGTGGGAATGCAGTTTGTTTAACCAGCTTGCTAGCAAACAGCCTGAGCATTGCTGGAGATCTAGTGTGCTTTGAATTTGTGTGTGTTGTGAAGTCCACAGGGACAGTTATAATTTACTGTTATAATTACCATTTTCTTATGGTAAAAGCTTACTGATTTCATGTTTCTGAAACATGCCAATCTGCTTTTCTGGTGGAAAATAGCCTTTTATGCCAGTAACTTACAAGATCTGTTTTAAGTATTACTTGGGGAAAAAACATCTGGATGTAGAAAATTTAACTGTATAAAGAATGAAAAATTTACTTCATTCAGAATATCATCCTTATTTTTGGAAGTAGGTGTGTACAACTTGATAAGAGGCTTTTTTTTTTTTTTTTTTTGGTAGTCCAGTTAGTTGCAGCAAGGATTTATGATGAAAAAAATTTCAATCTTCCTTGCTCCAAACTTTTGCACTGGTATCTTTACTGTTGTTCTCTACAGAAAGAAATCCAAGATGAATATGCTGCTAGACTGACTTAGCATGAGGCCAACTGCTCCCATGGTGCATATCAGTTGTAAGCTTGGGCAAATACAGAAATCTCTCAGTAAAGAAGACAAACTGGAACACAGAGAACACAAACAATGAATAGGGACAAAATTCTTTGTTGAGTCAAACTGGAATTTTTCTGGCAAAAGTTAAACACACAGGAGGAAAAAATTTGGCTTCACTTGAGTCAGGCCAAAATTTTAAGTAAGATGTCACTAATGCAGTTTTTGAAGAGAGGAAGCTTGTAAATCCTTGTTTGTTCCATAAAATCATTTTTTTTTTCAGACCACAAGCCAGTGGTTTCAGACAAATTCCCCAAATCACTGAAATTAGGTTTTACAGCGTTTAGAAAATAAACATGTTTATTTTTTTTCTGTAAGTTTGCTGAATTCAGCATCTCTGTGCAAATAGTTTTGGGTCCTGCTAAATAATTGGTTTTGACAAATATCGACTGGAGAAACACCCAATTCTAACAAGGGACATTTGCTTTTCTGCCAAGGCAAAATACAAGTGTAAAACGTGAATGTATTTAGGTTTAAATCAACATGATTATTTGTCTTCTGAAGCACTTCTGAAGTGCCAGAGAGAACTGAAATGCCCTTTTACATTCTTACTATCTTTTAGTTTGTTTATGACCACAGAAGTCACACAGCCTGCCTTCCCTTGACAGTGTACACAATGTGTTCTTGTGTGGGCTGTCATCAAAACACATACATCTTCTTTTGTGTAACTCGTTCTCTGAAAGAAAGCCTCAGTTTCTCTTGCTATCTTTTCTTTTTGCCTGCTCATATATTTTTTTGGCATAGCACATCTACTTTCAGCTTCTAAACTGAGCTGTTTCACAGGTTAACCTTTCTTGGCTTTAGCACCCACTTACAGAAGTGAAGATACTCGGCTGATGGCTTCCTTTCCCAGACGCGCCTGGCAGATTTGGTAAGTGCCCCCTCTGTCTTTTACTTTCTTCCCAACCACGTGTTCACTGCTGATTCAATAATTAACTCCTTGTTTGCCCATGAAGCCTCTTCATCCTGCACTAAACAAAGTACAATTGCTGTGCATTGATTTGTGTGTTTGAATGAGAGAGAAATCTCTATTAGGGCATTATTAGCAACCAATTCAACAATTGTACAACTTTTTCTTCTCTGTACTAGCTTCCTCTCCATCACCAGTTGTGAAAGCTGATGGCAGGTATCAGGATATGACTGCCTGCTGGCACTTGGGTATTTTTTTGATGAAATAGAACCAAGTTTGTTGTGGATCTTAATTTGTTATTTGCAGCAAGTTTCTTATCACCACTTTACATCTCTTTTTAAAGATCTGTTCTTGATCACTTAGAATCAGCCTAGGCTATTTCACCCAGCCTAGGTAGAAGACTGGCCCTGCCAGTTAATTTTACAGGCCAGCTGATAGAGCAGGATTGCAACTATACCCTTAGTATGTTTTTTCATGTAGCATAACAAGAAATTAGGACCCTAATTACTGGGCATCAGAATAGACAGTAATCTTACTCAGCTGGAAGATGCAGACCTGCTCTCAGGGCTAAAAGATAACTGCTTAGGCTTTTCTTTCCATGCTTGGTTTTCATTTGGCATTTCAGTATCAGTACATCCCAAAGGTAATACTTTGTTTTGGGAATAGCCTTGTTCATTGTGCTGCAGAGACTTTCTTGCCAGCCTGCACTGGACCCACGTTCCTCTATGCATGGCTTTTGACCACATGATTTTTTTATGTTCTTGTTGACTCGTAATTTACACTTGAACATGTGGCTAAGCAATGAGGATAAAATATGAAGTTTGTAGCATGAACAGTGTTATGAAGTAGAAAAGAAGATCAGAGCTAAATATATGAATAGCCAACAAAGTTGCATTGTCTTGGAAGACTCCAGCCTAAAAGAATATATTCTGTGTAACTTTTCAGAAACTAATAGTAATAGCTTGCAGGGAACCAATGCTAATTAAAAAAAATCATGTGTATGTATTAGACTTTTGCAACCTCAAGCAGGATATAAACGCAGATATTAGAAATGAATGAGCAGGTGGAAGGGAACAGTATCTTTGGATTATTAATAATGATCTTCAGAACACTGAAAATTCATAGAGCCTAGAGGATACAATGTGATGGAATAGCTTAAATAAAGGAAGAAAAAAAAGAAAAAATAATTTAAGGCTGATGCAGATGATTTCAGGCAGGTCAATTTTACTTTGATACTTAAAATGTGAGGAGAAAATAAGCAAGCAGCCAGTATTGCATTTATTGTTCTTAAAGGGTTAAAGAAGGGTAACAAATGGTATCTAGTGCAATTTGATACTGTTCTTTAAAACTATCAGTATGTACAGTCACACTTATGAAAGAAGTTCTTACCTTTAGAGTGATAACTGCATAATCAGTTGACTAAGAAATTTTAAAAATAGAGCTCCCAATTTCCTCACAATGGATAAAAGGGAAGTAACCAACTGATGTCAGCTTTGGTGATTCCCAGCTCACAGACACAAAGCAGGGGCTGTTGATCACGTAATCTGGGTAGTAATTTTTAGTCTGCAATAATTTATGCTTTTTGTTAAAAGGAAAAATTATTAGAAGCCTACTTATAATGGAAATTTAGAATGCAAACATTTAGTTCATTAAACTCAGGAAGATTTGAATCACAGGAATCACAGGAAGATTTGTTGAAAGAAATGTACATGTAGTCTTGTGCTAAGTGAGCATGATTGTTTTCAAGTTTATTCACCAAATGACCCTAAGGTTTGGTAGTGAGCATTTAGTTGTTGGTCTTCATAATTTTTTTTTCAGCCATCTTCCCTATTTCTTCTAAGTACTGTATAGTTTGGACCAATTATTAGAAATTAACCAAGCTGCCAGTTAGACCATTCTACTGTTAAAAAAATATATCAAACCTAGAATTGATCAGGCTTTCTTTTGAAGTAATCCAAAATGAAATGTTGTCCTTTTTTGTCTAGTTCTGGAGCGGAGTTATTTTGACTGGGAGGTTAAGTAATTTTTTCAATAAAATATTAAGAAAACACTATTGAAAATGTTGCTTTCATTTTCTGGCTACAAAAAAGATAGGTAGGATTTTTTTTCTTTTTCTAATAGAGGGTGTGGAAACACTGTTGTTGTTTTGACCAACTTCTTAGCACTGGCAAAAACAGGGAAGTATTTTTGGTAATACATTTGACATTGGTAATTACCTTATGAAAAAGTATTTTCCTGATCATTTCTTGTTGGATAAATGTCAACAGACCCTAGTCAAGACTTGGATTAAAAGTCTCCAGTCTGACCTGGTAGCTGCCACTGAGAAGCCTGTTGGTTACCTATTACCTGAGGAATTTGGGAGTGTAGTGGAAATCGAACTGAAGCTGGCAATGTTTGGAAAGGCGGCTGCCTCAGTGTTCTGAGCATGCAGTACATGGTGATCTGAACTGAATTTTAGCTCTGCACCCAATTCTACTCCTCATACCTAATCCTTCAGTATTTCCTTCAGCTTTTAACCTGGGAATGTTTTTTCAGGAGGTGTAGCATCTACCTGGGAAATTTCCATCTGTGCCAGCCATGTGCTGGGTTTCTGTTTTCTGGGAAGATAGAAAATATGCCCCCCTTCTTCCTAACCATCCAAGTCAAACATCCTGTAATTGAAGTAATCTAAATAATCTTCTGCCTCTGATATCCTGCTGCTTCAGTACACAATGACACAACCATCTAGTGAGGCTGAAGCTGCTTCTCCTTGGTCCTTGTCTCTTGCTGGAGGTGGTGTGGAGGAAGGGAAGGAAGGTAGTTTAAACAGTTTTTTATCTCTATTGGATCCCTGTCTGTAAAGGGAGGTGGAGGTGAAGAGCAATGACCTGAGCATAGCAAATGTTGTTGCCCTGTTGCATCACAATTATTTCATTTCTAAGGGGAAGTTGGAAGCAGCAACAGCAATAAAAGCAGTGGTTTCTGCCTTGTCTTCCAGAGCAGCATCAACAGGCATCTCTACCATGACACTGCACTGTGTGCAGCTTTTCCTCTTGCTTCTGCTTGGTTCCTGGTGGCCAGACTCAGAGCAACATGTGGTGGGAGCTGTGAAGGTCAGGGAGCACTATATAGCTGCACAGATCACTAGCTGGACCTACAAACCGCAACCCGAGGAAAAGTCCAGGTAACAAAGTACAGCATAAGAAGGATGAAATTAGTCCTCCCTTGTAACTGAAAAGTGGCTTGTGTCTCTCATCTCTTGTGGAATTGCAGAGCCCCAGAGGACTTTGGAGCCCAGTCTGTTGATTTCAGAGGGACTTGGTTGACCTTAAACAGCATGATCTGAACTAGGGCCAGTGACATATTAAAAGCTCCTTTTTATTTGCTGCATTAATGGATAGAATTATTTTTATGTTTTCAGAGTACTTCTGTTATATAAGCACCAGGACTTGCTTTTGTCATTTTTGCATAGCTTAATGTTGGTTGCTTGGGGTTTTTTAATGTATTTATTTTAGGTACATGGATGTTGAGCAATGTTAGGTTGAGCCACGGTTTGGTAAGATTTCAAAGACTTTAGAATTTGCTAAAGGAAATTATGTTCCAGTTTTGATACTATCACTTTCACTTAAATTACAGCCAGATGAACTTTGGAACTGGCTGTGCTGTTTCTGAGTTGTTCAGGGGTTTTGTGAAATGTACATTCTGAGTTCTGATGACTAAAGGTGTTAAGATCAAGCATTACTCTGCTTCATTATGTGAAAAGAATGATTTTATTTTTTTCGGATAGCATTGCATGGTGGCCAGCCTACCTGCATCCACCAATCAAGAATATAAAATGGGGGTTTTTATTACTACTTCTATCCTTAGGATTATAAACACAGCAAGTGCATTGCTTCAGATTACAGAACTTGGATGTAATTTCAAATTCTGTAAATTAGGGGGTAGAATTACTAAAAATTAAACATTAAAATTAATTAAAAACTACTTGTTCTTCTACATGAAAAGTTTAGGTTTTTTGATACTCCTGCTTTTCTATATATATTAATTTATAGGTGGATGGCTTGCTCTTTTTTCTTTTTTTCTTTTTTTTTTTTCTAAGCATGTATTGCATTTCAGGATAATATGGAAAAGTTCCAGTTCAGATTATGACTTTCTAACTTCTTCTTTTCCAAGATTTAATTATAACTGTTATTAATTATAACAAAGCTTCTGTGATTTCTAAAACCCTTTTGAAAGTTTAATAGAGTTGGTATAAACATTATGTCCAACTGGCAGGACAGAAGAAAATAGGATTTAAAGGTAGGAACATAAGGTCAGATGCCGTTTAAGGATTGACCTGGACAAGTGAATTTGCTAGTTAGAACTTCATTCTCTTCTGCACTGGGCACATCAGTGTAAGCATCAACTGCTGTTTGGTTAAATTCACACTGTGGGTGGAGTGTTTTCATGCAGTAGAGACTCACAAGACTGTCTAAAACCTCAGCTGAAGTTCTCTGAGGTAACCCAGCAGTATTTTATATGAAATACCAGTTGAGTTACCTTGCATGAGTATTTAGAGCAAGTCACATCCCATATGGGTCTAATGAATTTTGTAAAGCTTATAGAAATGTAACTAAAACCCAAAACAAACAAGCAAACAAAATCCAACAAAATTATCAAAAAAAACCAACCAAACAAAAAAACCTAAACAACCAAAAAGAGAAACAGAAAGCAAAAAAAAAAACCTTACAACACAAATATACTCACTGAGGAAGAATTAATGGCTTGAATCTCTTGGTATTGGAGTATGAAACTAGTGCTTATTTCAGTAGAAGCTGAATGTCTAAATGCAGTGTAAGAATCTGATAATTCAGTGCTTTTATTTCTAAATAACTGAAGAGAGGCTGAAAGGAAAATTAATTCTTCCTGAGCTATTTCCTTAATTTTCCAATCATACAGGCTAGAAAAGGATACCTAACATCTCTGAGTGTTGGTCTTATCTTCGCAGAGGTTTGTTACCATGTACAAGTGCTATTTACTTGTAAAGTGCTTCAGTACAAAATGAAAATGTATTATCTGTGGATCTTGCAGTGTTGCTGCTGCAATTCCTAAAATTTATCTATCTAGACCTTCTTGTGTAATGTGGTATTTCTCAAGTGTTGGTGCACTAGGTATTTTATTCCTCCTCACTATACAACTGGTACTGATAAATTTCCTCTTCTACCTTGCAGTCTTACGTGCATATTCTCTTGAACACTGCCACATTAGGGCAGCTCTTGTCAATGAAGATTGTGGATCCCATCCTTCCCTTTAAAGAGTAAAACAAAATTTTATCAATAACTTAAGGAGAGGGGAATTAATTGAAACACCAGTCGCTTCTGCCTCACTCTTCTGTGATGAGAGAGGATTTCAGAGGAATTAAAAAGAGATCTCTCCCAAAAGAGATCTCCCCCTTACGGACTCTGGATGTCACTGAAGTGGGTTCTCTCTGTTCTCTTTGCTCAGCCTCCCCATGCTTGAGAGCCCATCAGCTCCTCATTGTCAAATCTGCCTGAAAGGGCATTATAAAGAAAGCTAGTGGAATTACTGTTGGATTCAGTCATCATACACACTATAGTAAATCAACCAATACATGTGAAGGGCTGTTATCCTTTCAGCCCTCTTCTCGTCATTATTTCCATTGCAGAAGTGTCCTGTGCTGGTTTCCTTCTGCTTGCCTAAATATTTTCTGAGAAAACATTGTGTGATCTACTGGGTGCCAAATTGTTTACATAACTAGACTGAGGGCACTTGCAGTGTTTCGCATTTTCTAACTTGCTGTGAGATCCTTTGTGGTTGTCAGAGAACAGCTTTGTGCTTGCCTCCAGAGTCATTCCTGTGACAGGAGCCTGCTGCTAATGCTGTTATAAAACCCTTCTGGTGGGTCTTGAAGTTCAAACATAGGGCTGAATAAACAGAAATTCAGGTTTCTTTCACTGTGTCTTGTCAGATGCTTTCTAGGTTAAGTATGAATTGGGACATCTTCTTCTGTAGCTTGGACAAAACAAAGGCATCTTTACCCCAGAGTCAAAAGGACCCATAAAAACAACCAGTAAAATCAGTGGTGAACTGTTCTAGGTATGCACTTTGGATGCCTTATATGAAATTATCTGGCTCAGGAATGTCACAGATTCAATAGAGTAAGAGGGAGAAGGGGAAGACACTACAAAGAGTTGGACTGTGTGCTTTGCCTTCAGCAAAATGTGCGAGTGATTAAATATATTTCCAAGATTCATTTTTTGAATTCAACAGCAGTGACATCTCAGAATCTTTGTCCTTTCAATATTTTTTGTAACTCTTTTGGTTTCAGATTGGAGCATTCAGATCCTGTATTTAAGAAAATTTCTTACAGAGAATATGAAGTGGATTTTAAAAAAGAAAAACCAGCAAATACGTTTGCAGGTAAACAGGAATGAAGTGTTCTGAGTATTTTCATTTGTTGCTTGTTTTGAAGACAGTGACAATCTAAGCAAGCTTGTTTTTTTGTGTCCATTATTTGCACATAAACCATAAATAGGCGCAGGGAAGGAGGTCTCTACAGTGCAGGAACGAGGCTTCCAGAGGCCATGGAGAGGTTAGGCTTTCAGAGGATGTGGCTGTCTGCAAATCGGTTGCACCATACAAAGTTGTTTCCTTTGTTTTCAGCATCTGATGAGATTTACCACGTGCATGTATAGTTGTATGGCACAGCTGCAGTGATAACACCATGAATTCACATGGAAGGAGCCTAAGGCCTGAAACTAAATATTTACAAAACAGTTTACAAGAAAAGAGACTAAGAAGCCAAAAGTTGTCTTAGCAGCCTTTTTAATTGCTTAATTTTGCAACATGGGGAGTAGGGGTACAAGCACTTGAAATCTTTTGCAGGAAATACTGCAAGAAATTTGCAGTGTGGAACTAATTATTTATTTGGATAACATTTGGGTATTGAAAGACCTCTTTGTTCTGTGACTTCTGGCATTCAGAGTGCTAATTTAACATAATGTGTTTAAATGTCTTTCTCTAAATTCTTAAACTCTAAAATGTTTATCTTCTAAAACTATTTAATTAAATTATATGTGAAAGATTCCTAGAAATTTGCAGTAAACCTCAGGATGAATCTTTTGATAAACTTTCTGTATCTGTAAATAACTTTTCCCCCCTAAATCTACTGTTTCTGTTTTCCTGTGATTAATAAGTGCTAGTTGCCAGATACATAATTTATAACAATTCTGACTATGCACTACAGGCTTTAAGTACTGGTATGCCTTTTAATGGGTAAATCTTCATTGCGGTGTTATTACATTCTCTGCATTAATTTTGGAACTTGTACTTTGAGGGCTAGTATTTTCTAATGGAGGAGAAAAATCTTTGTTTCGCTATACATACTTTTTTTATTAAGATTTTCCTCTTTCTTTATCTTGAATAACTACAGGACTTCTGGGACCAACCCTGCGTGCTGAAGTGGGAGATACTTTAGTAGTTCACCTTAAAAATATGGCTGACAAGCCAGTCAGTATTCATCCTCAGGGTCTCATTTACAGCAAAAATGAAGAAGGTATATACTGTAAAAACTCCATGTTTTGTTCATTTACTTGTAGACTACTGCATGAAATGTTGAGAGGGATCCAGATCAATGTTTGAGGCTATGTGTAACACAAATATCTGTTGATTCCTAGATTGCAACCTCACGTCCGTTATTAGCTCCTTTCTTGTTCATCAGTGTAACACCAGGATTATGAGTGTCATGAGCACAGTTTCCTAACAGTGCTGATCATGCTGTTATGATCCTCAGCATTTAATCCTCAGCTTTGTGGTGCTTTGCTCCACACCCTCATGAGACAGCAAAAAGAGATGATAAACCATGACCAAACGGACAGTAAAATGTCTATACCAACACGAGTTTGGTAGCTCATGCTTCTTGGATTGCCCTGTTCTGGGTGCTGAGCCAAAGCTCTGACCCTCAGTTTACAAATTCATGCAAGGCTTTGGGTTTTATGTGGTGCAAAAGGAGTTTTGCTACTCCATCTCATGGAGTTGAACAGAACATCTCATTGGAAGTGATGGGCAGTTCAGTTTGACTGTCTTACTAATTCATGCACCTTTTGTGCTTCGGATTTTGATTCTCTGTCTCCCTTTTGTCATACTGCTGATCTGCTGGATGTGGCAGGCACAGACAAGAGCCATAACTGCTCGATATGTGCAGTGTACAAAAGGCCTAGGGTGGCAAGGCAGTGCCAGCCCATGCAGTGGCTTTATGAGAGACAGTTAGAAGGGTGACAGTGGGCAGCATTCCCCTGCAGAGCATCAGTGAGCAGAGGCTGAAGCTTCATTCCATCCTAACTCTAGTCAGACTGATGAAGAGCCCAACCGTTTGGCGGTGATGATACCTCTAGGAAATCTTTAATCTATGAGGAACAGGAGATGGTGGAGTAGCTACTCTCCCCATGCTACTCTCAACAGTGTGTTAGTGGAGTCATGAGTTATCTCTTTGAAGCTGAAATATCATATAAGCAAGACCAAACAAAGCTCTTGGAACTGATTGTAGGAAGATATTCCAGGCATTTTAACTGCTCTTTGTCTTCATGCAACCCTATTGACTCTTTCCTTGGCAGGCTCCCTGTATGATGACAGAACATCACCTGCAGAAAAACGAGATGATGCTGTACTTCCAGGCCAGCTCTACACATATGTGTGGGATATATCAGAAGAAGTTGGTCCAAGAGAAGCTGACCTTCCTTGTCTTACTTATGCTTACTATTCTCATGAGAGTATGACAATGGATTTTAACTCTGGTCTGATTGGAGCATTGCTGATCTGTAAGAAAGGTAATGAAATGTTGTAAGAGTACTATAAGGTAATACATTTTCATTTCTTAACAAAGATGATTATCTATGATAATGAGAGAAGATATAATTTTTTCTTTTTCATATATCTACTTGCAGTATAAAACAAAATTTTTAACATCATTCTTATGGATGCTAAAGTTTTTGAATGCCAGCTTTCGTGCAGTTCCATCCTATAATTATAAGATGATCAGAAAACATTAATAAATTTGCATTGCATTAATTTATTTGCATTGCAAATAAATACATTTGCCTCTAGTGGTTGCATTTTCAGTTGCTTAACTGCTAAATATATGACTTCAAATTTCTTGTCTTAGAATACATATCTTCTAAGACTTCATTCAAGATGGTTTGGCCATTTCAGAGAATAAGGCAGGAAATAATTGTTTTACCCATTGTCTTTTAGAGGCTGTCTGATCAAGAACCTGGAACACTCTTCTGTAACATGGGTTTAAAATTGCAGAGCAATGTGTCTTTTACTAGTCATTTGAAGATATGGCCAAATTTGAACAGATTATAAATCTTTGCATGGGATCAGAGACTTCGGATTTTAGCAGTCTGAACCACTGAATTCCATCTCCACTAATAACTGGTGTCTTGTAGCACTTGTAAATAGCTACTAGATACATAGCGCTGCTTTAAGGGATGACTGAAACAACATGCCACTGTGTAAAGTACTTAAACTACTTACTGGTCCCTTAAATCTAAGGTTTATCCAAATTATATATCCTTCCTGTGGTGAACATGCAGTGAGTTATTTAGCTTGATTTAGTCTGAGTCCAAAATTTTGTGTAGACTGCATGGACTTGGACCTCAAAGCTTCCCTGAAAGTAAACAGAACACTGGTTCAGTGTGGGTTGCACAAGGACACTCCTCACCCACAGATGCCCTTTTTAATGCAGAACACACCTACGCATATCACCTCACAGGAGTGGCATTAGTATTAATTATGTTCCTCCTGAGTTTTTTTGATGATTGGAGCTTTTAGTATTATCTAGGACTTGTTATTTTCCTCATTTTCTTGGGTTTTCTTTCTCTGGGTTTTTGTGTATTTTTGTATAGATGCATATTTTATGGCATACTGGTTGAGCTAATCTGGGCAAATACTTTGAAATTACTTCCTTCTCAGGCCTCTCAAATTCATGCTCTCTGGGCTTGAGTAAGATATGAATTTGAGATGGACTGGCATGATCACCACCTTCAAGAAAATTCAGGTGTATGTTTCTGGCTAGAACAAGGACAAACAGCTCACTATGCACATTTTTAAGATTTCTGAACACACTTTTTTGACTGGACACTGTGTCTGGTAGATCTGCAATACACCTCTGTGTTTGGTCTGCCTGCCATGAAGTTTAGTTTCTTCACAGCAGCTCACATGGTGCTGCATTTTTGTATTTTTGGCTTTATTAGCATTGATGATACACCCACTCAGTGCTTGCACACTGTCAGGGCTTTCTCTTTTTCCTGCTTAGACCTCCCCTGACAGTGGGCTGGAGGTAGGCAAGAGGCTGGGAGGGGACCCATCTGGACAGATGAAACAAATAGGCCAATTTGGCTATTTTCTACCATTTTCTAGCCCAATAGGGCTATTTTCTACCATTAACATCATTCTGCAATAAAAACTGGAGGCAGACGAGGAAGCAACAGTGTGGGGAGAATGAGGGTGTTCACTTCCAGGGTGACTGTTCTTGAGAGACTGGCTGGGCATCAGTCAGCTTGTGTGAGATGATGAATGATTTCTTCTGCGTTGTTTGTTGTTTACTCCTCTTTCCTTCCCCTTTTAACCATCTTTATTGACCCATGAGTTTTCTTTTTTTTTTTCTTCCTGTATTCTCTCCTGTCCTCTTGGGGATGGGGAGGCATTAAAGTGGGTGTTTGGCTGCTGGTTAGAGTCAGGTCCCTGTGGTCTCACACATTTAAGAGGTGGTAAAGTTATGAAAAGTGAACTTTTGAGTTAAAGCACTGCCTGAATGTTCTTTGTGTGGCAAGTAGATAAATTCCTCTGTTGAGCTGAGGCTTCTTTTGTGAAGAAAAACAGAACTCTGTAGCTTCTCATAAATTAAAAAATATATATGAAAGATAATTTCTTCCACTACCTCTTTTCCCTGGTAGAATAATCAACAAGTTTGCAAATTTTTAATTCCTGCAATCCAAATGACTGGGATTATGTTTTGAAAGTAGCAGGTGGAAGTTTTTCATGTGAGCGATGTACAGAAAGAATCAGTAAAAATCCCACCAGTTCTATGAGGCATGTTCAGAATGAATTCTACTTCTTGACAGAAATTACATCTGTATCACAAAATAAGCCAGGACAGTTTCTTGTAACTAATCCAGCCCAGCAGTGTCTGTTAAAGTGTTTTGTGTGTAAATGTTGTTTGCTGAGTGGTCAGTTTTAAGCTTTTTAAAAGTGCTGATGATGTCAGTACCTGAAAAGGTGCCATTCATAATGCTGGTGACTCTGCCATCCCTTTTATCCTTGTCTCACAGTCTGAAAAGAGAAGCACCTGGTTGTGACTTGAAGGTGTTTGACACTTCCCTTCATTAAGGGGATCTCTTCAATACATTGCCAGAAATTATCTGAGACAGTTCATTGCATGATGTTTATCCTCTCTGGAATACTTCAGACTTTTGATTTGGTGGTTACCCAATCCAAAAGTACTTCCAGAAATAAAATCACATTATAGGCATTCTTAAGGCCATGTTTTGATCAGGCTCAGCCATTACATGTTAACAGGTGAAATAAGCTCATTAAATATACATTAATGCAAATGCAGTGTGAAATCTGCTTTATTTCTGCTTCAAATTAAGACCTGTTGTTTCTCCTTCACAGGAAGTCTAAATGAGGATGGCTCACAGAAACATTTTGACAGGGAATATGTACTGATGTTTGGTGTGTTTGATGAAAACAAGAGTTGGCAAAGATCAGCATCAGTCAAGTATACACTTAATGGCTATACTGATGGAACATTACCAGGTACTGTTCAGGTTTATGTGAAATTAAATTAACATTTATGAATATTACCTATAGTGGCTTTTCATGCACAAGAATGGGAATGTGCAGAAATAGGATACAGCCTTTTTTAGAATGTGTCTGTGAGCATCTGGATTCTGGAAGAAAATCTATGCTGCTTGAAAGGAAGTCATGCTTAATTACTGGTAGGAACAATGAGATTACTTCTAAGAAGACTTCTGCTTGAGGAAAAGGATTACTAACTTTAAAAAAAAGGGTAATTTAATAAGCTCCTCTTTTTTTAACAAGCTGATGGTGAGAGAGTGATTTGATTAAGTGAATTGTTTGTTCTACAGCATATAGAACATACTGGATGCAAAACTTCTTTAAAGTGAAAAGTCAGTTATCTTTAAAAAACTCAGTTAAGTGAGAAGACTAGGAAGATGATGGTGGGATTATTATGTTGCTAGTGCTTTCCTGTTTTTCTCCTGAGGGGAAAAAAATCATATCTCTCTCCCATCCATTGAGCAAATACAAAAGTTTGTCTTAAGTAGAGATTTTTTAATGGAAATATTGGAGCGGGTAGTTACTGTCACCAGATACTGTCATCAGTCTTTAGCTTAGATCCTTGCTTTATTCTTTGCCTTTCCTGCCCTGCTTTCCCCTCACTCCCCAAGCAAGGACAGGTCAGCTTTCCAAAAGAAGGCACTGTGGTTTTTTCCCTTTTTTTACCAGCTCATTGTAAGTCAGTTTGTCACTTGCAAGGTAAGATTTAAACACCTGTCTCTACTGACCTACAAGATTTTGCTATCTGTTCCATTTACACACTTCCAAAACTTCCTCTTGTTGCAAACGTTGATTACAGCAATTTTTAGAAATGTTTTCAGTGAAGATTCACTTTAAACCTAAAGTGCATGGGGAACTTGCATGATTTGCCTGTATTCTAAACCCTAATCTCATGTCTCTTTCAGATTTAGAGGCTTGTGCATATGACAACATTAGCTGGCACTTGATAGGAATGAGTTCTAAGCCAGAAATCTTCTCCATTCATGTCAATGGCCAGTCCATGGAGCAAAAACATCGCCGAGTTTCTGCTGTTAACTTGGTGGGAGGAGCCTCAACCACCGTGAACATGACAGTGACTGAGGAAGGAAGGTGGCTTATATCTTCTCTTGTCCAAAAGCACCTGCAAGGCAAGGAAACATCTCGTTGTTAGACACCTGTCCTTCTCTATGTCCCAAATGCCTTCTGCTATTTTGTAACAGTACAGTTAATCTGTTTCAGGTGGTTTTGTCATTTCACTAAGAAACTGACCAAGAACAGGGCATTCTATTGGAAGTGCATGATGAACTGAAAGGTGTTCTTATCTGCAGCTTTACTGTGGTGTCCACCTCACAGAGCAACAGTGATTCAATACTTCAGCATCTAAGTCTCTGTTAAATGTTTAGATAAGCACCACTATAAAATTAGTAAGAAACCACGTGTTTCCTGAGAAACTGAGTATTTTCAGCTAACGGTACTTCAGTGTGATGAAAATATTTTTTGTTCATCATTTGAAAGTGGTATCTTTCAGCAATGATCAGAATTCTGTTTTAAAGAATAAGAACTGGAGAAATCTTAAGTGGTAAGAGTTCCTCACATGAGAAATCACTATGGTCCTGTTTCCTCTCAAATAGCTGGAATGCACGGTTACCTCACTGTAAGGGACTGTGGGGACAAAGAGGCAAAGAAGAGTCGTCTCTCCTATAGAGAACGTCTTATGGTCAAAACCTGGGACTATTTCATTGCTGCAGAAGAAGTTACCTGGGATTATGCCCCAAATATTCCAGACACCCTTGATAGGTAAAATAATACTTTGTCAGTATAACAGGGAATGTTAACATGAAATCACAGGATAACTGTGGTTGGAAAGAACCTCTTGGTATCCAACAGCAAGGTTGGATCCAGTTGTACTGGACCTTATGCAGTTGCATTTTTATTGTTTCCAAGTACAGGGACCCCTCAGCTTCTCTTGGCACCTTTGCAGCTTCACAGTGGAAAAGCTTTTCCTTATATCTAAACGTTCTTTCTCATGTTGCACCTTCTGTCCATTGTGTCTCATCTCTTCACCCTGCAGCTCTGAGAAGCATACGGTCCTGCTTCCTCTGTAATGTCAGTTTGATAGCTGAGGTTAAAGATAAGATGCTCCCATAACTATGTCTTTGCATGATGGAAGAAACTGCAATTTTGCTTCTATGCTCTGGCTCCTTGATCACCATGGTAGCCCTTCACTGGACTCTCACCAGTGTCAGTGACTTTCTTTGCTGAGAAGCTCAACAGTGGACACCACCTTTTGTCTCTCACAGGGAGCCCAAAATAACATGATTACTTAGGAATTGTCCAAAGCAGCATACAAGCTTATTTTCTAAAATATTTTTCAGCATCAATTCTGCTGAAATAAACAATCCTTAAGAGGAAGAGAAAGGGAGGGAGGGAATATTTCTGGAGATTAAGAGTTTTTAAAAGTTCAGTACAATAAGGTGTTTAGGGAACAGGAGAAACAGCTCTCTATAAATGACCTCTGCATGGTACCAATGTAGATGGAATACAAGTCATAATAAGTAAGCATATTGGGCTATTTTGCTCAACTTAAGATGAATAGAAGGAATTCTGTAACATACACAATGTCATAGGATACAGCCCTATCAGTGCACTGTGGGGTTAAATTTGCAGTCTGTCAATTCCCTAGTGCTATTTGTGCCTTTACAAGCTGATATTCATAAGAGTCTTTACGGATTTAAGCAGAACAAAACAAATTCCTTATTCTGTGAGAGTTATAGTTTCATATACCTCCTTAGAAATACAGTGTTTCCACAACTCATTCTCCTTTGGCATTATTTGCTTCCCTTAAGTGCTCTTGAACTGCACAGAACAAACTTTTGTATCTTTCCTGCCAGTCACACTGCCTTGCTTAACCACCTCAGTGCTCTGATTTTTCTTCCTTTGTTCAAAACTGCAGAGCTTATCCCTTTACAGTAAACTTTTTTGAAGTGTGAGTGACAACAAACAAGTTGCTCTGTGTAAATTCCACGTGTTTATCATAGTTTTTCTCTCAACATTAAAAATTTTAATGTTTGAAACCTCAGTGTAACACTACTTAATGTATGGTGCCTGACTGGGATTCAGATTGTGTTCCTATTTCTCCAGGAGTCTTTGCGACTGTGAGCAAATTGGCATTTTTTCCCTCTATGCTCAACTGAGCCTTTGAAAAAGGAGAACAGTGTTTTCTATCTTACCTTGAAACTGTACCTGCTGCTTCAGTTTGTTTCTTGCTTGTATGCACACTGTTAAATTAAATGTAAACTCTGATATTAATTGGTCATATGTAATACCAAAACACAAGTAATGGTCCAAGGTTCTTCTTACCTAACTTAAGTGAGAATCTGGGGTGAAAACCATTAGGTTAGTTTAAGGTTTGGATTTTTTTTCAAGCAGTGAGATTTCTAGCAATTGCTTGAATGCTAATTTTGTATTTTAACAGATGCTACTATTCAAGTATTGTTGAATATTTATTTTTAATTTTTTTTAAATTTTACTTTTTTTTTCCTTTATTTTTAAGACACTACAAATCACAACACTTGGACAATTTCTCCAATCTCATAGGTAAAAGGTATAAAAAGGCTATTTTTAGGCAATATACTGATGCCAGCTTCACTACACGTCTGGAAAACCCTCGTCCCAAGGAAACGGGAATCTTGGGCCCTATTATCAGAGCTCAAATCAATGATAAAGTCAAAGTAAGTAACATAAATACAGAGATTATTTATGCCATAGCATGTTTTTCATTGAGGCAGAGATACAAAGGAACTAGTTTGATTTGTTTTGTCTTTCAAATAATATAGCTGATGTTCTAAATATTGGTCCTGTTGTAAGGTATGACCACAAGTAACAGTGTTTAGCTTGCATTTTTCAGTGTTCCTTCTATATTATTTCCATGATTGTGCTTTATTTTACAACATAAACATGCTTCAGTCACACTCTGTAAAATGTATGTTGACACTATATGATCCAAATTGGGAAAAAAACCCTAGATCTGAGGGGATTTGTATGTGAGGCTGAATGTCATGAGCCTCTTGTTTCTTATGCTGATATTTTTTTTCTGGCTGTTTTAGACAAAGGTACTTAGTTTCCATAATCAAATGTTATTTCATTAGGTTATAGCATGAAACTACAAAACATTTGCGTTACAAACTTGTGGTGCTGCAACATCCACTTGTCTGTTGTCATTTATTGATGCATCACAAAGTTCCATGATCTTTAACTTCTGTAATTTCTACCATGACTCTGTGGCTCTGAATTTGAGCTTAGCATGTTTGTATTTTTTCTTCTTTCTCTCTCTCTCTCAATTTTTTTTTTTTTTTAAACCCTGATTTTGTCAAGAATAGGCAGGAAATTTTGCCTTTTCCTTACATATCCCCTCTGGGTCTTAGAATCTGAGACAAGCATTGGTTTGATTTTGTTTTTCCTCCCATATTGATGGTTTTTAAGAGCTTCAGTCAGTAACTTCATATTTCCAGAGATAGTGTGTGCCTAGTAGCTAGAAGAATAAGTGTTCTTTTTAGACCTTCCAGAGCCCAGCTGTAAGCAGCTGAACTTCACTCAGTGGGGTCTACAAAGTTCAGCACAATGGTAACAGCATTCATTCTTTGGGTTTATGTATCAAACAATATTCAAAATACCCTTTTGCCTTTCTGTCACTTTCTGGCCTAAGTCCAGGCAAATTCTACTGTAGTGGTAACTTCATTATGTATTCAGACTAGGATTTGTTGAATCCTAATTTTTTTTTCATTTGCCTATCAATGTAGATTGTATTCAAAAATAAGGCCAGTCGACCCTACAGCATTTATTTCCATGGAGTGACACTTGCAAAGAATGCAGAAGGAGCTGATTATCCTCTGGATCCCACAAGTAAAAAATTTGTGAAGTATATTTTTGCATTTCACTAACTGTTATGGATGGTTTTGTTGCTTTGAAGGAGGTGCTGTGGCTGGGAATATGCATGACTGGGAGACCTCAGTTCTGTGCTCTGCCTCTGCTTACCTGTTGTGTTGCCTTATAGAGAAACCAAGGTATTATCTGCAAAGCAGAGACAAATACCCTCCATTAGTTTAAGTTTTCTGTTCTTGTTTGTGATTTTAAAGAGACAAAAGTTCTTGCTGAACTTCAGTTATCTCAAGGTAGCTTTTAATGGCCAAACTGCACCAATGTCGTTAGAAGGTGCAGCTTTATATTAAGATCTGGCTCTGAGTTTGTATCATTACTGTTCTTGTTTTCCCTTAGGCAATGGCACCCAGAGTAGAGGAGTTGAACCAGGGAAGACGTACACTTACGAGTGGAAAATTGCTAAAACAGACCAACCCACTGCACAGGATGCACAATGTATTACAAGGCTGTATCACAGTGCTGTAAATATTGAGAGAGATATAGCCTCTGGACTGATTGGCCCACTTCTGATTTGTAAAAGTGAAGCACTGACACAAAAGGGTGTGCAGGTAACTTGTTTGGGCAGATTTTGCTCAAGTAATGTTATTTGGTCCACACTGAATTTCGTTTTACTTCCCTTAGAGAACTGTTCTGTAGAGGGCAATTAAACCAATAGGCTCCTGAAGAAACAGTCCCCTAACTGTCCACAGCAGTAAAGGAATTATGTTCTGTGTTTCTTAGCAAGAGCTAAGAAAGATCAACAAAATGTCAGCCTGACTCAAAAGTCTATTTATTGACTTGATAATAAATTTTCCTGCTGCTATTATATTTTCGTACTCTGAAGATATTCAGATCTGACCTGGTCCCTTTTTGTAACAGAGACAACTCCAAAGCATGTGACAATCCCAGGCACAATGAATCTGGAACAACAAAAACAGCATGGGAGTGTTCTGGGAGAGGGCTTCCCTTTACCAGTTATTGAAATCTTGCTTGGTAAAAATTTAAGCATTACTTGAGAGAAAAAAATGTGAGAAGCTTTGTCAGGTCAAACCAGAAGTCTGGTCCTGTCACAGAGAGCCCAGTCATAAACCACCTGTGCATCAGCAGCACTAGAGGCTTGCTCAGTGTTCCAGCACAGGTTGGTTGCAGTAGTAGGATTGAAGTCTGGAGCCTCTACTCCCCCTCATCCTTTGGATCACATTTACCAGGACTTATGTTGCTTACATAAGGAAGAGATTGTAGGACTGAATTCTTAATACAGATGTCTGCTGCTAAAATTTAACTGCTGTGGTTTTTTTCAGAAAAAGGCAGACGAGGAGCAGCAGGCAATGTTTGCTGTGTTCGATGAAAATAAGAGCTGGTACCTAGAGGATAACATCAAGGAGTACTGCAGCAACCCAGCCACTGTTAAAAGGGATGATCCCAAGTTCTATAACTCGAACATAATGCACAGTGAGTGGGATACTGAGATGAATAATAGGAAAGCTTATATGAACCTGAGTACTCAGTGATTGCTTGTTCTCAAAAGTGTAATTGGGGAATCCTCCAGAGAGTCAGTGAACGTCTAACCATGCCAGGTGGCACTGGACAGAAAGAAGAAATATCATAGCATTAGAAAGGTTGGAAAAGACCTCCAAGATCAAGTTCAACCTCTGGCCTAATACCATCATGCCCACTAAAACGTATCACAGGGTGCCACGTTTGCTTGTTTTTTGAACACTTCCAGGGATGATGACTGCCATTTCCTTTGGGAGCCTGTTCCAATAGTTAAACACTCAGTGAAGAAATTTTTCCTAATATCCAACCTGAACCTCCCCTGGTGCAACTTGAGGCCATTTCCCCTTGTTTAATTGCTAGCTGCCAGAGAGGAAAGGCCTATCCATACGTTGCCTCTAGTGGCTAGGCTGGCTCTGGACCCTGAAGCAAAGACAAGGGTTAACTAAATTTTGATGCAGCGCCCTGCCTTCTTAGAGATAGTATTTTCAGAGATGGAAATTATCATAGTTTCAGCCCTGTGCCAGTCTCTTTCCAGTGCAAACATGTGTCCAGTGGACTGACATCAAATAACTGGAAGTTTTAAAATAAAAATGCTGAAACCACTTTTACTTTGCTTTCCTTTTAGCAATAAATGGCTATGTGTCTGACAGCAGTGAAATCCTTGGATTTTGCCGAGACACTGTGGTTCAATGGCACTTTTTCAGTGTTGGCACTCATGACGAGATTGTCTCTGTTCGCCTTGCTGGACACTCTTTTCTGTATCAAGGGAAATATGAGGATACATTGAGCCTTTTCCCTATGAGCGGAGAATCGGTCACAGTGGAAATGGACAATGGTGGTAAGTGCTGGAACTGTAGTGTTTGACAGCTCTTCTAAGACATTGTAGACATCCAGTCTATAAGGACTTACCTAAATAGGAAAGAAAACCCTTTTGTTAAACACAGTGCTGGAAAACATAGAATCAGTTCCCCAGTGCAAGTGGTGTGCATGGAGCCTTACTGGCTACACCAACTTAGCCTAACTGTATGCTGTATTGAGGCTCCTCTTGTTGATCATCTTGTAATTTTTTTTTCTTCACAATTAGTACTGGGATTAGTAATGGTAATTTTAAGGCAAGATTCTTCTTGGAAACCGATATCAACTCCATTGTACGATTTTCAGGTTTGCTGCATTCTTGTGTATCCTGAGCAGTCTAAAATGTGCTAAAACTGTCAAATCCTGCTGGTCATTACTGGGGAAAAATGGCTACACCTGACCATAGGCTTGTGGTCATTCAGCAGCAGTAAAGTCTGCCTGCCTGCACCGGGTCACTGCTCTATGGAATGCATCTCAATGTCTACCCAGAATTAGCACCATGTCGTGGAATAAGGGGCACCAGAACCCATGTAGTCCATATTTGAGCGATTACTTCCAAAAGCACAGATTCTTTGTCATTAAAGTCTGTGCACTTTGAGTGATCATTCTAAAATAAGGATACTAAGGTTTTAGTATCCTTATCCCATTAAAAATATATTTTTTAAAAAAATATATATTTTATGTATTGCGCAGCATCAAGACCTCATAACTTAAAAATGTTTGAGTGGCTTGTATTGTTCAAGATTGGGGAATCATTAAAACTCTATTAGACTTTATGGAAACCTCCCCAGTAATAAAGTTGTATTTTTGCTTGATTTTGGCATGCAGTCTATTCTTTCCATCTATTTTCTTTGCATATTTTCTTTAATAAATTTGCTGTTGTTAGAAATCAGGAAAGCTGTGCAGGTTACTTCAAGCAGATCAATACAGGAAGATTTTTTATGTGGCCTTTTAAATAAAAAACCCTGTTTTTTAGAGTGTTAATTCTATCTATTCTGTCATTTCTGCTAGTTCCAAAAGCAAGGTATAACTAGCTAAGAACTTGATTTGATGTAGTTTAGGGAAACATTTTATTTTCTTCTCTGAAGATTCTAGTTTCCAATAGAGAACTTACCTTGTGACTAGGTTTTGGTGGAATTATTAAAATCTTTAAATTAATCTGAGATGTCTCAGATTGGCAGCTTAATAGCTTGTGCCAGATTGAAAATTAAAATTTCTTTATTCTTATTATAATTATTATCATCCATAAAGGTCATCTATTATTCTTTCAAAAGCTTTTAAAATACTGTGTTTGTCAGATGCTTGGCAACATTGCCTCGCAGTGTACTTGCTTTGCTCAGAATGTTCTATCTATGTAGCAGTGCATGCACCAGTAAGGACAGGATGAAATTGAAACTTTATCTTGAGAGGTCTCACTCTTAGATCCAGATCTAAACACAGAATCTTTTAATTTGTTTCTTTCTTTTTCATATCCATCTCCTTCATGGGTTATTTTTGGCTTCAGGTTCTAGTTACAGCTTAATCTATGGAGAAGAATTCCATCTCCTAGATGTATTTATATGTGCTCTTATTTGTCTACATTTAATAATTATTTTTCATTGCAATGAGAGCTCACGAATATCTCAGATTAAGATTAGCAGTCTGCTATAGCAGATGCTGTAGAAGCAATCTCATCTATTTGCCTTGGCCACTTACATGATAGACAATGTCCACTCTCATAACACTTTTATTTTAATTGCAGGTACTTGGCTTTTGGCATCCTGGGGCACTCCAGAAATGAGTTATGGCATGAGGCTGAGATTCAGGGATGCTAAATGTGACTATGAGGAAGACGGAACATTGGATGTTGTGGATTTAACTCCCACCAAGACTGAAAGGCAGGCTGTTCCCACCTCAGCTGAGGAAGGTGTGCAAGAAAATGAGGAAGGCAAGGATGATTCAGATTATCAGGATTACCTGGCTTCTTTTTACTCCATCCGAGGCTCAAGAAAGGCAGCAGGTGACGAAGAAAAACAAAATCTTACAGCACTGGCCTGGGAGCAGTATGAAGACACTGACGCCATGAGCTCTGAGGTGGCAGCTGGCTCAGGTCTAACAGCTATAAATAGTAATGGAACGACAAACAACCCTAAGTTCTTAGAAACTCATATCACTCCTCTTCCTCCAGTCAAGGCCGAAACATTCCAGTCAAATCACACATCAGTCACAGCAGAAGAGGATTTATTTTTAGCTGCCACAAGCGGTAGAGAGGCTGACTTGGTATTTGAGAATAGAAGCCAAAGCAACTATGAAATAGCTCACAGTAACATGTCTGCAGGTGAACACGTGCTGAGCAATGGGGAAGGCCCAGTGAATGTTGCAGAAGAGCTTCCAGCTGGTGGAAAGGACAGTAAACCTTTTCCAGACAAACTTCAAGAGGAAAGCACAGGAAGCAGAAATTATACCACTAATAAGAAAAGGAAAAGGCGAAGCTCACTGGCCATTAAGTTTTATGCTGTCCAAAAGATGAATGCCCTTCTAAATCATGTCCGAAATAAAAATGCCTCGTTTTCTGACAAGACTGATGCACCTCATTCTGTGCATCATACAGAGAATACATCCAATGAAGCTATGGTGGGAACTGGGGAACTGCCAAATGAATATGAGGATTATCTGGAAGAGGAGGGAAAGAAGATGGAAAATGCTACACGCACACTTAACTTGACACTGGATTTGGGCCTCATAGTAGGAGATGGATCTAATGTGTCCAGCCTTTCTGAACCCAGGATATCCAAAGATAAACCAGCAGATGCTTTTTCTTTAGAATATATGTTAGACAATATAAACCCTAATTCCAGCCCTTCTGTAGTGAAGAAGTTTCTAGAAGCATCATTGCCCAGGGTTGGGAAATATTCATCTAAAATGACTAGTGAAGAATGGAATTTGGTGTCTGCAAAGATGAATCTGGGATTAGAGGCAAGCTTAGGTAAATCTGCTGCTGGAAAATTAAATCATCATGACAGAAATGGTACAGCATCCGTAAATAAGGAGGATATGAAGAAGTTTCAAGGGTTCTCACATCTAATGGGGGAAAACCAGAAAGGAAGCCACATCCACTCAATTCAGAAAGAAAAGGAGGGAAACAACAATGATACCTTGACTTCGTCTGGAACCGTCATCAAGATCCGTAGGAGAAAGAAGGAAGGTGCAAAAATTACCTACTTGCTGAGCCCAAGGAGTAGAAACCCCAAAAATCCCAGCAATTCCACAGCAGGGTTTGGCCGTGCGTTGTTTCTGGGTGGGACCAACCACTTGGACACCACCAAGGCCCCCAGTGAGGTCAGCCAGAGGGTGGATCTGGGCAGAGCCAGGCATGGAGAGTCGCTGAACCACACCCTCACCCCACGGCAGTTCAGGCCATCCATCACCATCGGGCTTCCCCGAGCCGATGGGGACTATGAGTATGTGATAGGGGAATCCTACAGCTACGAAAGCTCTGGTGGGGAGTACGAGTACCATTATGTGAGCTTTGATGACCCCTACACGACAGACCCCAAGTTGAACATCAGCAGGCAGCGGAACCCTGATGACATTGCTGAGCACTACCTGCGCAGTAGAGGCAATGAGAGGAGATACTACATCGCAGCTAAAGAGGTCTGCTGGAACTATGCAGGATATAAGAAAAGGTTTGCTAAGTCCTTTTTTTTTTTTCATTTGGCACATGCAGAATGTTGATTCACATGCTGATAAACTTAAAAGTGTCCATATTGTGCCATCTGATTTTCGACATTTCAGTGGCAGAACCGTAAGAACTTTCCCCAGGAGACTCACACCTCTTAGAAATATCAGTGAGATTACTGTACTCAAGGACAACACAGCTAAGAGCTCTTTTTTTTCCTTAACCCCCTTTTGTAGACTCACTAGAAGCAATCTTCAATATATCTGTTAGAAAAACTCACTGTAAGAGGTCAAGAGGGGTTCTTGCAGGTTGTTTTGTTATACTTGAATGACCTGTTGTACTTCGTTCTTCAGTTCTTGGTACTGGTACACAGAACAGAGACCTCCTTGTGCGAAGTCTTTCCAGGAATTCAATGGACTAACTGATGGAATCTAGGATGGGATGTGCTTTTAAGGCAGATGAAATCAGTTTCCAGCACTAGCCGGAATTGGTTCTGGTGTCTCAGTTCTCTGCTGGAAAATGGGATAACAGCACTTTCCAGCTTCACAAGGCTGCAATATTGAAAAGTGTATGAAAGCTGCAAGATGTTTCACCACACTGGTGACTGCCTTATATTAAGAGTAAAAAAAAAGCTACATAAAGTATTCTTGCTGCTTTTCCTGTTTAGAGAAATCAGAATCTGGATCACAAACCCTAATGTTGAGGGATTTTCTCACGTTTTGACAGGGAAGACTGGCTACTGTGCCACAGCGAAGAATATGTGAGAATATACCGAGAGAAACACTGTACGAAAAATTCACTCTCTAAATTGATACAGGTTAGGATCAGTGCTCATTCAACAAGTAAGAGAATTCTTTGTCACTTTTCATCAGAAAGCTGAACCAAAACTTGCACAGCTTTGGATTTTTATCAAAAGCAGCCGAAGCAGGAGCAAGAAAAGTTCCATTATGCAAAATAAATCTCCAAACACAGATTATTTCTCAAACTGAATTTCCATTTCATTTGACAGAAAAAAAAATTGAACTTTTTCAGTATTCTCCAGGTTTACTCCTGCCTCATCTCAATCCATATAAATGGCACTTGCAAAATTAGCAGAAACAAGACAGTTTCCTTGGGCACTGTCAAAATGAAGAATTTTTTTATGCTTCAACCTCTATATAGGTCTCTCTAGAGATGTTCATCCTCAGCTGGTGTGAGCTGCATAATTCCAGTGAATTTAACAGAGCCCATGGCATATCCTGTGTTGAAGAGCTAAAACCCAGCCTTTTTCTTATGTAACTTATGTTAAATTTCTGGGTTTTGCAGATTTGATAATAAAGCAAGAGTTGCAGGGAATTATAATAGCATTTCAGTGCTTCTATTTAAGATCTGAACAACAGTTTTAATGTCTAAAATCTTATTTTACCACATCAGCTCTGTGATGCAAAATGCAGATATTATCAGATGAAAAGTTCTATGAGACAGTAGGATGTAGGTGATAGGTTCACTACACCCAGCCAAGCTCCAATTCAGATTATTAAGGCTAAGAAAAAAAGGAAAACAGAGCTCAGATGGGTTTTGAGAGATGTGGAATTTTTCAATAATAGTTGACCAAATGGTGGAGAGATCTCTTATCCAACTGTAGAACTAGAATTTCTTAAACATTGCAAGCCACAACTTTCAGAATCACCTGACACTCATTTCATGAATTCACACAAGGTTGGAAAACACCTTTAAGACCATTGAGTCCAACCTTTAACCCAGCACTGGCAGGTTTACCACTAAACCATGTCCCTCAGAACCACATCTGTATATGTTCTAAACACTTCCAGGGACCAACACTCACCCACTTCCGTGGACAACCCTTCCTGTAAAGAAACTTTTCCTAATATCCAATCTAAACCTTCCCTGACACAGTTTGAATCCATATGAGTGTTTATTCTTTATATTCACAGGATTCTAAAACATTTCTGCTATATGAGTTCCAAGTTTCATCAAAGCTGTTATTTCTGATTCACTGTGTGGGATTTTAATTGGGGTTTTCCTTGCAGTACAATGAGGAATGACAAAACCTGTAAAGATGGCAGCAGACGTAAGGTGGTTTTCCAGAGCTATACAGACAGTACCTTTTCGACTCTTCAGGATGAAGATGAATATACAGAACATCTTGGCATCCTGGGACCAGTTATTCGGGCTGAAGTGGATGATGTTATCCTAGTAGGTTAATTTTTCTTTTGTGTGAAGGATAAGATTCTTACAGTGATCTTGGAGTGTGACAGAATGGATCTAAAGATATCACAGCTTTTTAAAGGATGATGAAGGGAAAACAGTTTTCAAAGCTAGAAATTGCACTGTGGACATGTAAGCATTGTGATGTGTTTCTTTGAAACACATCTTTTTTCTCTCCTGTCCCCAGCATTCTGTTTTCCTTTCTTATGTTTCTCAGCATTAAATACTGGCTCATTGATCTACTGTGGAATAAGATTTAGGTTTAATGCTAATGAAAAATGGCTTTTCTAAACTCAAAAATTAGTACATATGTGTTCAAGATTAATATATACTTTTTGGGAAAATACATAATTTCCTCTAAAAAGTTTTTCTATGTAAATGTGCAGGATTTTATTAGAACTATCAACAAGGATGAAGAAGAACCATATCCCTGGTGCGACTGTGGTATATTTGTGTCAAGAAGCACACTGCTGTAAAATTTCCCTTATTTCATTCATCTTCATCCAGTCTTCCAGCACACAGGGATGGGCTTAGATAGGGAGAATAGATCTCAGTGCTTTCTGCTTGTTTCAGTAGGAGTGGTGTGCAACAGGAACACACTAAGCTACGTTTAAATCATGAGTAAGAGAAGAAAAAGATTTTGTAGCTTGGAAGCATTGTTCTCTAAGGAGAGGTAAATATGTAATCCCACTGTCCTGGTGTTTCTCTGGGACAAGTGGGAAGCACTGATTTCAGCAAAAATGATACATAAAGAGGTCTAGAGTTACTATATTGTAATGACTGCAGCAAAGCATAAGAGGTAGAAACTCCCCATTTCCCTGCTGGCAGTGACGGGGCAGCAGTAAATGTCCTGGGAGACTCAACTTGGTGGAAGACAGGGAGCTAGACTTGTGCTTTCTGATCTTTCATTAACTACCTGCATCAAAGGTGGAGACTTTGCACAAAGATGTCAAAAGCTCTCTCTGCTGGCTTTTCCATGTACAACCTAGGCTGTAATCTTTATGCAAATCTTGACCCTGATTTGAGGTCATGGGAATGTAGTGTGTGGGGACTTTGGTATAGACCCGAGTTTGCTGAACAGATTCTATTCTGGTTTTTTTAGGTTCATTTTAAGAATCTGGCATCCAGACCATATTCCCTCCATGCCCATGGAGTTCTCTATGAAAAGTCCTCTGAGGGAAGTGTTTATGATGATGAATCTACTGCTTGGTTTAAGGAAGACGGTGAAGTTCAGCCAAATAACAGCTACATATATGTATGGTATGCAAACAGGCGCTCAGGCCCTGTGCAGTCAGGAGCAGCTTGTCGGTCCTGGATCTACTACTCTGATTTAAACCTGGTAAGGAATGAAAATAGAAGTGGTGGTGTTGCTGGGGTTGATCACAGAATCACAGAAACACTTGTGTTGAAGGCATCACTAGAGATCATCCAGTCCACCACTACAACTCAAGCAGGGTTGGCTGGAGTAGTTTGTCCAGGACCACTGTTCAGTTGGGGTTTGAATATCTCCAAATGATGTATGGCTGTAGAAGTGCAGGCTGCAGATCACGTTTTTTGATGGTTGTCCTTTCTTTTGGGCTCGATGTTCCCACTTGACATTTAATCGCTTGCGCTCAGTTAAAGCAGAACATAAGGTATGAAAGAATTTGGATTGGGCAACTCTGGTAGAGCAGGGGAGAGTAAAGATAGAAGGGAGCAATAATTCTGGAACCTGCTTTAGATTTTGGGGGGCTGATGCATTCCTGCAGAATGTTATGGGGTTTTTTTTACATCTTTTGGGAATTCCACTTTTACCTCTAATATGAGTTGATTATCTTCTAGGAGAAAGACATTCAGTCTGGTTTGATTGGGCCAATACTGATCTGTGAAAAAGGAGCCTTCAGCAAATCAAACAGCAGCAGGACTTCTACCCGAGACTTTTTCTTGCTTTTTATGGTCTTTGATGAAGAGAAAAGTTGGTACTTCGACAAACATTCTGGAAGGCCTTGCAATGAGAAGACACAAGAAACGCAGCAATGCCACAAATTCTATGGTACTTATTTCATTTTGCCAAATATGCAGCTTATTGGGGTAAAGATGTCAGGGGAAGTATCTCAGTTCACAGTCATTCTCAACATGCATAAATCCCACACATTAGTTACATGAATTTTTTTTGTTGTTATCCATTGTACCCGTAATAGTCATGGGTTTACATGTAAAAATTAGCAATGATGGGAAAATTGCTATTAAAATTTAGAAAGGACATATTAGATTGAAACTTTCAACAGAAAACTTCTCTCTTGTATTCACATACAAATTCCCCCCCCATTAAAAGAAAAAAAGAAACAAAAAAGTCTTCTTTGCAGTAAGAAACTAGTGCCCTAAAAACTTCTTGCAAGAAATTTAAAAAATATTTTAATAATTTGACAAATCAGGTAGTTCTACTGACAAACTTGAAGCAGCTGTAGAACAGCCCTTCTGTGCATATATACCTCTTTGTGGATATAGAGGTACATCAGTTGTGACTGTGTGCGTGTGGAAATGGGAGCTGCAGATTGCAGAAAGAGTTTTGGACAGCTGTCTTTTCTTTTGGGCCTGATATTCCCATCTTACATTTAAATCTTTCTGTTCTGCTGGCTGCCATGTGTTGCTGTGCCCAAGTCTTCTGGTGAGGTCCCTAGATTTTCTGAATTGATGTACATAAAGTGTGTTGCATTTTAAATTGGAAAAAATTATGGTTTTGCCGGGCTCATTACTTCATTAAATATATTTCTAATTTCAGTAATTACTTTCTAACACTTTGAAACCAGTTTTGTGAGCAGTTTTCCTGACTAACAATTTTTTTTTCAGCCATTAATGGGATTACCTACAGTTTGCAAGGCTTGAGGATGTATGAAGGTGAAACAGTCCGATGGCACTTGCTGAATATGGGTGGACCAAAAGACATTCATGTTGTTCATTTTCATGGACAGACTTTCATAGAACAAGGAAAGCCAGAACATCAGCTTGGTACATACACTCTCCTCCCAGGTAAGCACCAGAGCAGAGTAAGTTCTAAGGGTGCAGGGTGACCTCTGCAGTCTGTCATCATTATACCAATTTAAAGGTCACCATATGGTTTAGAGTTTGGGGGTTTTAATGTCTGGGTAAGTGATACAGAACAGAAAGAATAACTGTGAGCCCTAGGAGAATTCTTATTCTCTCTCCAGGGAGAAATAGGCTGTAAGTATTCCTTAGGCTACAGGATGAAGTCCTTTGCCCCATCACTGTGAAGTCCTTTGCTCCAGCAGTGCCAGTGTGCAGCAACAGCACTTATGAAGCCAGTGCATATTGCCAGCCACAAGAGTTCAAGAAAAAAAAAAAAAAAAAAAAAAAAAAAAAAAAAAAAAAAAAAAAAAAAAAAAAAACCAGATAACAAGGAAATCAAAATAGTGGGACTGACTTGGAATATTGGGAGTTTTAGTGAACATTAGGGGTAGTTTATTCACTATTTTATTTCATTATTTTCAAGGTAGTGCTTTTCACTGTGAAATCTACATATTTTTGTTTAAATGGGAGCCAGAATTAGCTGGAATTACCTGAAGAATTGTCTTCAGTAACTAGGAGTATAAGAGAAGCAATGAGAACATGTTCTATGCTTTCTAAAAAGTGCGGCGAGCAACTGAAACCATATCTACTTCCTGCTCAATCCTTGGCACCCCTGGGGCATGCAGAAAGTGAGAGGAGGGCCCATACTTCTGATTTTCCCATTTCTCCTTTTGGCTTCTTTACATCCATCCTTTTCATCACTGAACAACACACTAGCACACAGGAATAAGCAGCCACAGAATTAACATCCTTGCATTTTGTAATAAACACTGTTCAGCACTGTAGTTAACGTGTGGATAATCTGTCGTTACATACAGGGAGCCAAGGTTTTGTACTTTGCACCAACAGCAAAGGTTGGGTTTTGATCTGGCTACTTGATTCCAGGCTCAGTCTCCAGATAGAACTGGCTTGCTAAGAAAAAAACTTACTCATATGGTGAAAGTTACTGCTCTTGCTGCATTGTGTATTTAAATTTTCTGGGTGAGGTTGTAGGAAGGTATTTGCTTTAAAATTCAGCCTTACTGACATCAGCCTTGTAATGTCAATGTTTCTCATACATTTCATTTCCTTTTTTCAAGGCTCGTTTAGAACAATTGAAATGAAACCACAGAATCCTGGCTGGTGGCTTTTAGACACTGAAGTGGGGGAATACCAGCAAGCAGGAATGCAGGCATCCTATTTGGTTATCGAGAAAGGTATGAACTACAGTGGGTTTTGGCTGGAAAAGTCAAGCTATGGAGTCTTCTCTACCCTTTCAGTATCACTGAAAATAAATTTAGGAGATTGTTCTGCAAAAAACACTGACATAGGAAATTATCCACATTCAAGGACATAGTGGAGTGGTTACTGTAAATTTGTTCTAGAAGAAAAAGTTTTAGCTTCCAGAAATGCTAGCTTTGAATAATTTAGCATACTACCTTTATTCCTTTAGCTAGCTTGGAATTTGATGTTTCCCTACAGTGACCAGGGGATTAATCTGTTGAGAGAAATTGCAAAGTTTAATTTAAACTTCTCTGGGAAGAGAGTGGTGTTACAGAATTACTAGGAATTGTTCTGAGTGAAGTTGTCTTAGATTTCACCAGAATATGTATTGGAATAGATCTCATTTTCTTTAACAACAAACTTACTGTGCTCCCTTCAGAGTGCAGGATTCCAATGGGCCTGGCAAGTGGAGTTATACTCGATTCACAGATTGATGCTTCCCATCACATAGGTGAGTTTACCCTTGAAAAGGTCCATGCATGCTCCTGAACACGCCCAGCAAAGTGTTGCAGTTCTATCTTCTTTTGGTATCTTTCACGTCTTTCAAGATCAGTTCAGCAGTCAATCAGCTGTCAGGCTAGAGGTCTCTCCAGTGCTGCAAGCTGAGACTAGGAGCTCTGTTAGGTAGCCATCATCATTGTATTTTAAGTGTCACAGATCTGATATCAGTATCACAAGCTTGAGGTCAGGGAGTGTAGCCTGCTGGATGATCAGGGACAAATCCAGCATTCCTTTTGTGCCTTGGAGTCCTTGCTTGAAAATGAACACCAAGCATTCAAAAAGTTTTTGAGATTTGCATGTGGTATGAGATGTGAAAGGACAGAATATCTCCGTTATGAAAGACTTGGGAGCCCTGGCATCCAGAGCAATTACAGTGTCTTTAATCTGTCAAGTGTATCTGCGGTACAAAAATGGGATCAATACATAGAGAATTTTCTTAGAATTTTGCACAGTGTCAAATCAAGGTGTACAGGTTACGCACACATGCAGGAATGCCCATCCTTTCCCTTGAAATAAAAAATAAATTACTTATTTTGTAAACCTGAATTTTTTGTGCATTTGATTTTCCTTCTTTGTTTCCTCATAGAGTGTTATGAAGGCTTGAAAGCTGTTTTGTGATATATATTCTATAACAGTTTTTAACTTGGAAACCTTGTTATGCAGATGGGAGCTCTCTTCCGTGAATGTAGAGCACATTTTGTGTCTGAGCCTGCTGGGGGCCAAAACTCATTTAGCAAACTCTAGACCCTGGTTCCAATTTAGCAGACAGTATATTACATAAAAGACTATTATTTTTTTCATTTTGCCAACTCTAAAGCTTTGCAGGGTACAGATGACTTTCAATTGCTGACTATGTCCAAATTATCCTAGATTATGGTTTTAGAGTCTCTTTTTTGTATTTCCTTTTCTTTTTTTCTTTTTTTTTTCTTTTTCTTTTTATTTTTTTATCTTTGGGGTGGGGAGTGGGAAATGGAGCGCTCAAAGCTAATTACAGCCTCAGTTTAAGTTTTTTCAATGCCTCTTAAAATTCTTGCTTTATTTGTATTTTCTGTCTAGACTATTGGGAACCTAAGTTAGCCCGATTAAATAATTCTGGAACATACAATGCTTGGAGTACAACAGTGGAGGAAGAATTCCCTTGGATCCAGGTTAGTTACGACATCATTGAGTTTTGATTTTCTTACAGCTTATTTTAAAAGGTCAAGCTGTTCTTGTCACTGAGAAGACTGCAGGGGAAAACTGAAAAGATGTGGCAAGATTGCTGATGCCATGAACTGTTCTTCTTCACTGGGGTAACCCAGTCTCTACTGCTGTTGAGGCTCGTTGGCTGGAGAGTTACCCTCACTATTTAGATTGTAACTATTTTGTTGGAAAATTGACTCATATTTTATAGGCAAATGGACTCATTCTTTCTACTACTTTATTTTTCCTTTGTCTACCTAATAGTATGTATTAGTATGTATGCGTTTGTTGAGTAATCATTTAAAGTGTAATATCCTCAAGCCTTGCTTCAGGTAGTTTTTTGCTTGATTGGTATGCCACCGTCCCACTTAAAAGAGCTTAGTTGTCTTCACAGGGAAACTAAGCTTATAGTTATGACATCAAGCACTAAATCATTTAGTCACCTCATTTCTGTGTTTTTCTTCTATCCCAATGACTTTTGCACTACATAGACAGTTTGCATCCAAATTTGGGGAGAATAGCTGATTTCTTATAAAAATCATTAAAATTGGTTGGAAGACAAGAAAGACTCAAGTTCAGCAGGTGGCTGTTGCGTTTGGCTTGGTAACATTTGACATACTAGCAAGTTAGTGAAAGTGAAGTAGGAGGAGAAGGTTGGGAGATCTGATATGGAACTGGAAATAACATTGGAAAGAGAAAGAATTTAACAGGGGGCTGTGGTAGTGAGAAGCTGAGGTTGCTGCAGTGAAGCAGAGGTGTGGAGAGCATGTCCCAAAAAATGAGTTTCACTGCTGATAGGCACACCTTCCAGATTTGTTTTTATGTGCTAAGTTGCTTAGATTTGCTATCAGCAAGAATGGTGGCTTTTCAGCACTTCAGAATGTCATATGGCTTTCTGCAACCTAGATATTCAAAATTAGAGGTGGTTTCTAAAAGTGTGAGCCTTTAATTTCTCTGTGCTCCTTTAAGCTATCTGTAAAATGGGGTGGGGGAGCTGTGCTGCCACAGACACACAGATACCTTTGAGGTGCCTTTGTGGTGCAGTGCTGAACCCTGTAAAATGGCTTCTGAAATTAAATGCACACACAAATACACAAATGAAACAAGTGAGCATTAATTTGGACTCGGGTATCTATTATTTCTTTAGAGAATGTTAGTGTTGTGCATGTTAAAATGCAGGGCTCAAAGCTACTGTGTAAATGTCAAAGAATGATGAGGGGTTTGCTGTGCATTATTGACTTTATAAACACTCTTTGCTGTTCCTAGGTGGACTTTCGAAGACAAGTTTTGCTCACTGGGATACAAACACAGGGAGCCAAGCGGTTTTTTAAGTCCTTGTACATCCAGAAGTATTGTCTCATTTACAGCAAAGACAAACGAACGTGGAACACCTTCAAAGGAGACAGCTCACCAACAGGAAAGGTTTGTCTGTGCCACCGTGGTTGCAACAACCTAGGCAGCATCACTGAGTGATACAGTGAGTCTTGTTTAATGTTAAGGAAGAGTGGAAAAAATTATGGCCTTTAGAGCCTTAATAATTACAGCCCAAATGGGTGTTCTCCAAACAAGTGAAATTCAGACTAGAAGACAAATTGTGAGGTGAGGAGCTATCTGGACTGTGGTTTGGATTAACCTTGTGACCTTGACTGTGTGGAGTCTGGCTTTCTCACAGGCATCTCTCCCTACTATTATTTCCTAAGCCCATGGCAGCTTTTTTGATGGAAGCAGGAAGCTGGACTAAAAATCAGGCCCTTACTTCCTTTGGGATTAGATTCTGCTTCTCATCCCTTCCTTGATCTGTCCCAGCAGCTGAATGTTGAATGTCTGATTTGCCTGCAGAAGGCCTGTGTGGTGAGTGTGGCTGTACACTGAAAGAGGTTCATCTTGTGCCCAGCTGCTCCAGCCCTACCTATTACAGCTCCCTTCAATTTACACTGAGCTTTCTGTGGTACAAATCCCAAATTGAAAGCTGTTGTCTTTTACCTCTCCTTTTGCCTCTTAGCTCATGTATTCTTACAGATTTACATTAGGTTACATTAAAGGTTGCTTATTTAAACTGAGGCCTTCAGACACTTCCAATTATGCTAAGATGGGACCATAAGGTATTTCAAGTGGCCCTGCAGCATAGGGTGTGCTATCATTGTGGATGGGACTAGGAGCATAAAAAAGACTACATTTGTAACAGAGCAGGCTTTCAGCATCCAAGCTTGTGTTTGCATTAAATTAAGTATGTGTGGGGTTTTTTTCTTTTTTTTTTCTTTTAAACAGATTTTTGATGGTAATTCCAATGCCTATGACATAAAGGAGAACATCATTGATCCCCCTATTGTTGCTAGGTACATCAGACTTTACCCCATCGAGTTCTACAACAGGCCTACTCTTCGCATGGAGCTTCTGGGCTGTGAAGTAGATGGTAGGAATTAGTCAAGTGTTGATACTTTCATTCTGATCTAATTTTTTTACCTAATATTTTAATATTAAATATTTTACCTAATACTTTAAATGAAGCTAAAACTGTGGGTCTTCTCCATTCCAACATTTAAGCTGCTTTCACTGTGGCGACCTGGGTGTACTGGAGATGACATAGTGCTCCTCCCAACAGGTTGCTCTTTGCCACTTGGAATGGAGAGTGGAGAGATCAAGAACAGCCAGATAACAGCCTCATCTGCTAAGACATTCTGGCTTAGCACATGGGACGCTTCACTTGCTCGTCTCAATCTGAATGGAAGGATGAATGCCTGGCAAGCCAAGGTAACAAGACAAAAACATGGAAGGCAGCAGGGACAGCTGGTTAATAATTTTGTGCTGCCTGTGGGGTTATGGTGCTTTCTGTATGCTCTGTCCAGTGCTGACAGTGATAGGGTCACTTCACAACCATCCTTTGGGAAGAGCACCACTCTTCAGCAGAAAACTTGTTGAGCTTCTGGTAACAGCAGTGAAATACTTTGAGACATGGATGGTCTCCTCTGGGCCAAAATCTGCAGAACTTCCCTGTGGGAATAGCCTGTTTAATTTCAAGAGATGAGTATAACTTGAATATTTGTCTCAAAGAGTTTAAAGAAACCCATTCTGGGTTGGCTTATAGGCACTGCAGCCTAGTGGATTTGGGGGTGGGTGACCTTCAGCAAGGTATGTGAGCTTTGTGTCTTTGAAGTGGAGCTGCATTTCTTCACAAAGAACCTTGAGATTTGCTGGAAGCTGCTCTTTTGTATAAGCATTTGGTATTAGTATTATGTTTTAATACTGGTGGTAAATCTCTGGTATATTTCATTATATAGTGGAAATTAAAGTGTAAATCTTAAGACTTCCAAGTACACTACCTAAAGTGATGAAGTTAAGGCCACTAAGAATGCTTGTGACTTGCCACAGCTTTACTCTTCTGGACTTCTTTGATACAGTTTTGATGTATTTTGATACATTTTTAACTACCTGTAAACAAGATTTTTCACTTAAGCAAATACATACATAGACAGTCTTGCTAATGCACAAACTTTTTTATCAATTGTAGTTGAACAACAACCAACAGTGGCTGCAAATTGATCTCCTCACAGTTAAGAAGATAACTGCTATTGCTACGCAGGGGGTCACATCCATGTCAACTGAAAACTTTGTGAAAACCTATGTTCTTCTGTACAGCAACGAAGGCTCTGAGTGGAAATCCTACACAGAGGGGTCAAGCTCAGTGCCAAAGGTATCACTGTCAGCCCAGGCAATTGAATTGTTGTTTGGCTTTAGGTGCTAGACACAAAGGCAGAATGCCCTGCCAAATTGATATTCTCACTGGACTGTAAAGTGCTAGGGAGCTGGGGTTACTACAGATAATGCCACAGTATCAAGCTGATTTTAGTGATCATAATTAATCATAATAAAAGGAATGAATGCTGTATCTGCAGAGAATCCAGCCAACAGTGTGATAAAAGGAGCTGACACTCTTTGTAAAGGAGGACATTTATTTGAATCCACAAGGACATTTAATTTGAGTGAACAATGGATTCCCCAGGGCCTCTTTTAGGGTTTTTTTATTTCTGCCCTGATTTTTTAAGTGAAATTAATGTTAGTGGGCACTATTGCTATAGCAGAGCTGGGTAATTTCAGGTACCCACAGAGCAGACACACTATTTTGTATTTCCCGAATTACCTTACACCAACCTAACCCACAAGGGCTATCAGCAGTAGTAATATAAAGGAAGTTTGGGGGTTTGATGCATTAGAAATTAGAATTGCAAATTTTCTGGTGTGGATGGAAACAGAGGCTGTTTAATCCATTTAAACTCAGCTATTTCTGGCTGTAGCACGGCCTGAACTACTTCTAACCCAGCACGTTAGGAAGAGACTTGTTGTAGTCTCGTTCAAAACCAGAAATGAGCCAGTCCATCTGTCCTGGGTGTGACTAATGCAACAGTCTGGAACTGTTGTAAAGAGAAAATGCAGGGGTTTTTTTTCAAGTGCCATCTTTTAACTAATTGTGTTTGTGTGTTTGCAGGTTTTCTTGGGCAATGCAAACAGCAATGGGCATGTCAAGAATTTTTTTAACCCACCCATCTTGTCCAGGTTCATTCGCATTGTTCCAAAGACATGGTACCGTGGGATTGCCCTTCGGGTAGAACTCTATGGCTGTGATTTCGGTGGGGGTCTGGCTGTGAAAAGGACTGACAAGTTTGGGAGCTCTTAACCTGCCAGCAGTCATCATGCAGAACAACGTGGCTTGTTAAGAAACCCTTAAAACAGTCATGCTTAGTAGTTTGGATGTGTGCTTCGTCAAAGGAACATAATGTTTTACCAGCAGGAGTGAGAGAGTTCTCTGGCAGATGTTTCTTTGCTACAAATACACACTTCAGAAAACAGCTTCTTTTCTCTGGGAAGAAATAGTAGTCCCTTCTGTTTAGTATTATCACTTCTTCCTTATAACCAGTACTTTGCCTTACTTTTTACTTTATTTTAAGTCCTAAATCCCTAGGAATGGAGACTCTGGCCTTGATCCTGCGCCCTGGCTATCTCCATTTTGTAATGCTTTTGCAGCACAGATGAGGAATAGAAAGCTATAGCAGGTGGATGTGCTCCATACATAAGGCTAAGAAGGAAAACCAGTGCTGATCTGGAGCTGTGGTGCTGCATTCCAGCAGTGCCTTGGTGAGAAATGATTGCAGGGGTGGCCTCTCTTCCATGTCTTTCACCTACACTGTGGCAAAGGCAGGACATGTCTCAGCACTGAGGTATGTGCAACCCCTTCTCAGAGAATGTGTGCTGGCATTATTGGTTTGGTTCTTGCATACCCAGCAGACCTCAATGCTGTGGATTTCACATAATTCATCTTCAGTGCCCTGGCAAGGAAAAAGGGGGTCAGCAGTGCCTTTCCATCCTATAAATGAGAAGGGAAGTGATTTAACCTGGCAGGTCACGGAACAGCAATGGGAGAACCAAAATGAGGATTCAGAATGCCTGATGCTCAGTCCCATAAACATTTTCAGGCACAGGGAGCTCCCTTGGGAGGAAAGCTTTGAGAACTGCAGCTGTTCAGTGGCAGTACAGCCTGGGGGTGGCAGAGGAGGATTAGATGAAACTGGGTAGCAGAAACATCTGCATCTTCTCTTACAATTTAATAGAGTTTTCACTAATGGAATACTCTTGTGCATAGATTTTTACATGGATTTTTCCCAGGATGACTAAATTTGAAAATAGATTCGCTGTCCATGAACTCATTATTCCTGCAGAATTTTAGCTGAGCTTTCAGGAGTGTTCTGGGCTTCTATCCTGTAAATTGCTTATTTGCAGCACTTCAGTCACACTAGGTACCATTCAGCAGGCTGGATTTTGAAAGTAGTTTGTCTTTGAACTTTGGATGGTGTTAGCCAGTTTTATTCCAGTAGTTTTTAATTTCTTTGACTTACAGAACATGCATTTTAAAGAGAAGTTATAGAACAAGAGTGAAAAAGGCTAAAAGCTAAACAAATATTTTCTTTTTTTTTTTTTTTTTATTATGTAACAAAGTTGTAATTTTCCACTGGAAAATAAAGCTAATATTGTAGCATGAAAGGCGTCAACATTTTATTTTCTATATTTACCTCTACAGTAGTAGCTCTAGTAATAGTGAAATTTTGCAACAGGAAAGTAAATTTTTCAGTGCTGATTAGAATTAATTTCAAATGGTGAAACAGTATGAATAATTGCTTCATCTTTAAAGGTCGGTTTTTTAGTATTTTGTGATAGTGCTTAATTTATTTTTGTTTGACACTGCCATGAAATTGCAACACAAGCCATATCCACTAAAAGACAAAGAAAGAAATGTAGACTTTGGAATGAGGAAACCCTGGAATGATGATGCTGGCAAGCAGTCAATAAATGCTTGCTAACTTCAATAAGAACCAGGTTTTTATGTGATAACTGTGAAATCATTTATTGTTTGGAAGGCAGGGATCTTTAATGTTCTAAATAAGTAATTAGTTTTTTATACCTAGATAGATATAGATATATAGATACGTAGATATAGATTATAGATTAGATATAATATAGATCTAGATTAGATATAGATACACACACATGATCCCATGTAATGTTACATAAATGCAAAACTGATTGCAGGAGCATGACTCAGTACATCTGCATCAATTTTATGAGTTGAAGATTCTGCTTCTACTTACTAATGATCAGTAATTTGGTCAGCTGTCCTGCTTGCATTTCTTCCCCAGCCCCTTGTCCATGCCCAGCCCACTCACTGGCAGAGCAGAGAGGTAAGAAGCAAAGGCCTTGACACCATGCAAACACTTAAGTGTCACCTAAAACACCCCTGTGTTGTTAACACTGCCCTAGTCACAAATCTATGCCACAACACACTGTGGGCAGCTGTGATGGGAATTAACCCCATTCCACTGGTGTTCCAGCCTGCCCAGTAGAGCAGGGACATCTGGGCCCTGTTCCAGCCCATATGGAACACTGGTGACCACTGCTGGTAACGAAATGTTCCCTTGCACAGCAGAGCAAGATGATAAGTGCTACAATAAACAGCAAAAGTCCAAACCAGTAACTAATGTGCCAGACTCTAATGTACAGTAAGGCAAAAAGAATTAACCTCTACCAATAACAGCTATAAATTCTACCTAGTTCACTCTGATCAGGGGTGTTATCTCAAAATCCTCTTGCCTCACACTGGACACCAAAAAGAACTGCAGTGGATTTGCCCTAGCTGGCAGCTAAGTCCCCACCCAATCACTTGATGGCTTTCCCCTGGCAGGCTGGGGGAGAGGACTGGAAGGGCAAAAGAAAGGAAACTTATGGGCTGATATATAGGCAGTTTAATAAGAAAATCAAAGCTCCACATGCAAGCAAAGCAAGATAAGAAATTCATTTGATAGTTCTCATCAAGAAGCACGTGTTCAGCTGCTTCCAGGTAAGCAGGCCGTCAACACACCTGACAGTCACTTGGGAAGATAAACACCATAACTCTGAACATTCCCTTTTTGACCTTCCTTTCTCCCTCCATTTCTTGCTGAGCACAATGTCACATGATCTGGCATATTACATGCCCTGGCTCAGCTGTGTCCTCTCCCAACCTCCTCACTGGTGGGGCAGGGTGGGGAAAAGAAAAGGCCTTGGTGCTGAGCAAACACTGCCAGTACCAGCTAAAACAACGTGTGTTGTCAGTGCTAGTTTAGTCAAAAAACCAAAGCACAGCACTATACAGGCTGCTGTGAAGAAAATTAACTCTATCCTAGCTAGACCACGTACACAAATTTATTAATTTTATTAAGCAACCATCTTAGATTGAATTAGCCAAAGCTTTTGAAAATCTGTAGTTAAAACAGTCACTCCTGCACAGCCTTTTACCCACTGTGGAATGAAAATCTGCATGTGTTGAGATTATTTACAAAATACACAAGAAGAGCAAGAATTTCTGCTGTTTTCTCAGAGACTAAAGATGCACGTAACAGCATGAAGGTTAGCAAACACAAGCTCTCTTGGACCAAGGGAGAAATGTGGTGCCAAAGTACTACAGCAAATAAAACTACAGTTCAGAGTACTACAGCAAATAATTCCTCCACGAATCTGGATGGATGCCTTCACACCAGCCTTATGATCCAAAGGTCCAAAGTTAACTGCTTTTAGCCTCGAACAGCGTCACAGTGGAGTTGCTGCCCTCTAATGCTCATTCCAGCTTCCAAGAAGCTGCAGGGTGTCCAAAGCTGACTATCTGCAGGTGAAAATAGCACATGGGTGGCTGTGCTTGAAGCCTTGTGCTGTACTCACAACCATCTTAACTTGGTGCAGCCAAGTGTTTCCATTTTCTTTACAGAGATGGTGGCTCTACTCCTTCACACAGACACTGAAACTGGTTGTGTCTGCACTTGGATAGGAAAGGAGTTGGAAGTATGTGTGCAGACAGTCGAGCAGCTCTGAAATAGATACTGACAGCAGCACCACAGTAGTTTCTTCAGAGCCTGAGGCAGTAGTCCAGTATCCAGAGAGGTTTGCAGAGAGTGCCCTGTACAGTCTAAAGATGCAGGCAGTCTCATGTGGATGGATATAGACACCTCTGGGGTTTAGAGGAGATGTAACTTCCATTTCTGCCAGTTTTTCTGCTGGTTGTTCTGAATGTAACACCTGCACTGCAGGGATACCTGGGCCAGCTCACCTTCACCAAGGTTCCCAGGAGTCTGAAAACTGGATGGTTCCCTCCACACTGCTGGCATAGCAAAGCATGGTGGAGACATGAAGCTGTATATTACCCATGGATTAGAGCCAATGCAAATCCCATTTCTGTATCCACTCAGAAACCTGAACTGTGCATCAGCACAGATGCAAAGGTGAATCTGGGCTTTGGGCCTCTTATATTAGAGACATCCTCGGAGGTGCATGGCAAGAGTATGTCTGAGTGAAGTGCCAGGAGAACTCTGCAGAAAAAGCATCAAGCGGGAATGTGGTCAGGACTCCAGACAAATAACCAATTGTCTGAGCATCTTCCAGCACCCCCTGAAATGGCCATGAACACTGGTGAGTTGATCAGAATTTCAGGATGGTGCTAAGGGAGAAAAGGAGGGCTCGCAGCACCAGAAGCACTCACACTCATGAGCTGTCTATCATGACAGGAGATTTTCTTTTGGCACGTACCTGAGAGAGGAAGATAAAGGCTCTGCCCATGCCCATGTATGTGCTAGGGAAGACTTTATCAATGTTACCATGAAGCACCAGAGAAATGAGATGCAGCACTGTCCTGTGTGGACCAACTGCTGTTTAGTATGAGTCAGTTACTCCTCTTAATCAGTGTAAAATATTCCTCATCTTGCTGTGTTTATTTGTGCTAGCTCTGCATCATAACCAGTTTATCCACCTACACTTTCCTATCATTACTGTGCCCCATTCTCCATTTGTTTGTTACACTCAGTGTTTGAATCATGCTTTAATTACAGTCTCCTCCAGGTAGGGACTCCATCTTCTTGAATGTTTGTACAGCACTCTCCAAAACAGGCCGTGGGATCACTCTCAGGGTTCCTGGGCACATCTGTAACACCATTCCCAATGGGAGAAATTCTGTGTTAAGCCCACTCTGACCTACATACACCAAGCACCAAGTCATTCAGACCAACCTATTTACTCCTTCATTTAATAAAAGTACATGGTATGTTTCTTCTAGGAGCTTGTTTTTCTTTGTAACATCACTCTTTGTACTCTCTTTTTGCACTTCCCATGGAAAATTTTCCACTGTTTGTAGCAGACTTAAGTGCTTTTCCATTTTTTTCCTCATATAGCTGACCGCAAAATATTCTAAACTGTTACATCCATAATGGAAATATATAGTGCTGTACAACATGACCCATCTTAGCTCAGGAGTTATTCTGATATCCTGTGGCAAGTAATTCCTTAAATTCAGCCATGAATGCCTCGCTTCTAGCAGCTCTCTGCTTCAGTCTGCATTGGACACAATGTAGAGCCTGCTGTGGTGTGTGGGGCAGAAGGGAAGTTCTCTGCCAGAGGCTTTTAATAGTAACCTGTGTCCTAATGACTCCTATATTTTAGAGAGATGGCTGTTTGTCCTTATGCTTCTGCAGGTCTTGGAAGCTTGGATTTTAGACTGGGCTCTGTATCAGCTGTGCTCCAGTGAACTACAATGCTGTGTTTTCCCCCTTGTGCACAGGGGTTTTAAATTGACCCATTATGGCTGCATATTTATGAGTTTCCCCTTGAGAGCCTTCAGATTATCAAAGGATCAACTGAGGGTTGGAAGTAGAAGACACAGGCCTTCAAGGTTATATCCAGTCTACTGTTCTAACAGATTGCTATCATCTATAGGCTTTGATCTAATTATCCTGCATTTCAGAAATAATTTGGATTTTTTTTTTTGTCCTTGCTAATTCTGTTTCATTCCAAAATAGATACTAGTTAATGGAGGCTACTTCCCCAGATTAGTCACAATGGCCAAAATAATAAAATAAAAGAAAGTGGGTGCTGGTGTTTTTCACATTTCTGCCTTTGTTTCTTCCATGCTCAGCAAAAGACAAATCTGTTTTATTCTCTCCTGGATACTTTCTGAAATATTTGTACCATCTTAGTGCTCTCACATACTGGGCAAGCATTCTGAACAACAGTTTCACAAGAGTGCAGTTTTACAAGTTTTTAATTTACAGAAGATTTTCTCCAAACAACTTGGCAAGACTTTGGGAGAATTTTTTATGCAAATATATTTTATTAATTCCTCCACAATACACTGCAGGCCAGAAGCTGAGAGAAGAAGGAAATAGGTAAGATTAAGGAAAGTGTGAGAAACCCTACTTTTAACAGCTTGTGTCTTCCATCTTAGAAAAAATATTGGAAGCATTGAGGTTTTTACTATTAGACATGTTTAACCTTTCTTTACTTTTTCTAGTAGAGTATGGAGACGGAAAGAAAAAACGTGGAGGATTGCTAAGAAAGAAAAGATAGAAGTAAAAAAATCAGGAAATAAAATTTTTTATTGTTCCCAAAGGCTGAACATATTGCATGAAAACAAAACAAGATGAGTTCTTTTGATAACAAAACTGAAACCCTGAGAAAACATAAATCAAATGGAGTACTTAAATCAAAATTCTGCAATTCCTTTTTCTGTTCCAGTTTTTGGAGGAGAAATCTAGGTTACATGACTGATTGTGTATTTTTTTTAAGGGAAAGGGCTGAGCGGATGTAACCCGCTGGAAACAGCAGTTGAGCTCCAGTGGCACAGCTCTAAGGAGTGTCGTTTTGGAAAAGAACCATGGCCACCCATCAGATCCTGTGAGCAGCCTGGAAGTTGTGGGAACTGTTGCCTCTGGGTAGGGCACACTAAGAACTCCAAGGTTTTGTTCTTTCCTCCCGCACCAGAGGGCACGAAGCGATGGCCCCGATTGGTCACAATGTGCACAACATCTCGCTAACAGCCCAGTCCCTTTGTCACCTGCTCCTGAGCCACATACCAGCGGGACAGAGGCGCTGCTACGTGAGACGGAGCCCATGGCAACGTGTTTATCAGTCCTTGTTTCAGCTCATTTCACTCTGACCATGCTGTTTGAAAAGATCAGCCGTTCCTTGCCTGTGGCTGAAATGGATGCCAATATTAACAGGAACAGATCCTTTGTATGTAGAGTTTGGTTCAAGTTACTGGGTAGTGAAATGGCAATATCATTATTTTTTTATAAATGAAACCTTACAGGTTTTCTACAGAAGAGAACGTGGAGAACGATAGAAAGGAAACTTTGCTAGACCCAGAAAGCAGCTAACCACTGATGCCAGATGATCAAGACCAAAATATTTAGCTCTGTTTCACACACATTTGAGTAATCTTACAGCCCAAATCCTCTTTGTAGCTGTGTTTACAAAGGTATGATAATGGTAATAACAGCAATAAAATAGTAATAAATATATAAAAGTAATAGACAGTAGTAAAATCTTGTACTGCAAGGAATCTCTTCTGAGGCTGAGAAGAACTTGCTCTTTCCCACTCAACTCTGTATATCCAGATGTCTAGGAGGCAGGATATGCAATTGCACAGATGGGAGGCCTGATCCTTGGGGTGAATTCTCTCTGGCATCAGCCAGTTTGGAGAAGAAACTGTAGGTATAAAGTAGGAAGCCCTGGGAGCGGTAGCAATGTCGTGGGAGTGCAATGCAAGGGAGTGGAGCAAAGGGAAAGGCAAATCAAGTAGACAGAAAGGAACAGATTGAGAAGAAAACCAGCAAATAGTTCGGAGGATTGGCAAAGCTCTAGGAGCGCTAGTACCGGGCAAAACTTTAGATAATGACTTCGAATGTAATAGTTTTATTTTCCCCGCTTGTCTAGTGTTTCTTCTGGATGGACATCAAGGTGCTGCTTTATTAAACCACAGAAGTGATTCAACATCTTATCTCGCGAAAGGGAGGGCGGCGGCAGAGGTCAGCGGCCGAGCGCGTCCGGGCCAGGAAAGGCCGAACAAGCAGAGCCGAGCCGGCAGGGATCCCGGTGCTGAGAGAGCTTCCCGGGTTTCCAAGCTCGGACCTGCCGCCGGAGGAGCGGAGGACGAGGAACTCCGAGCCGAGCGACCAGCGGGCGTTCCGCCCCTCCCCGCCCCTCCCGCCAGCGCGATCGCCGGCCCCGCCCACGGCGGCGGCTCGCCCAATCCGAGCGCGGTGCGTGGTCCCGCCCCTCGCTCGCTGGCCAATCAGCGTGGGGCGCAGCGCCGCGGGCCGGGGCCGGAGCGGCCTCTCGGGAGGTGACCCGGACGCGCCCCGCCGGCCACCGGCGCCTCCGGCCCCGGGAGCGCCTCCGGCCCGGCCCCGGATGGAGGACTCGCACGGGGGGCGGCCGGCGCGGCGCTCCGCCCGGGCTGCCGGCGGCGGCGCGTGCTGCTGGGCGCTGCCCACGGCGCTGCTCTGCGCCTACGGCTTCTTCTGCAGCGTGCGGCCGTCGGAGCCCTTCCTCACCCGGTACCTGCTGGGGCACAAGAACCTCTCCGAGACCCAGGTACCGCGGCCCTCGGTGCCTTTCTCTCCCCACCCGCCCCCACCCGCGGGATGTCTGTCTGTCTGTCTGTCTGTGCTTTTTTCGCAGTACGTGAGTGCTGGCGGTCACCGCCGTCTTTTCCCTCCCGCAGGTGTTCAACGAGATTTATCCGGTGTGGACTTACTCCTACCTGGCGCTGCTTTTCCCCGTGTTCCTGGCCACGGACTACCTGCGGTACAAGCCTGTGGTCCTGCTGCAGGGCCTGAGCCTCATCGTCACCTGGTTCATGCTGCTGTACGCCCAGGGGCTGCGGGCCGTCCAGTTCCTCGAGTTCTTTTACGGGATGGGGACAGCCACCGACATCGCCTACTATGCCTACATCTACAGCGTCGTCGATATTAACCTGTACCAGAAGGTCACCAGCTACTGCCGAAGTGCCACCCTGGTGGGCTACACGGTGGGCTCGGTGTCTGGGCAGGTTCTTGTCTCAGTGGCGGGATGGTCCCTCTTCAGCTTGAACGTTATCTCCTTAACTAGCATATCCGTTGCCTTTGGCACGGCGTGGTTCCTGCCCATGCCACAAAAAAGCCTTTTCTTTCACCACCTCACAAGTCAGCAGCTTAGATGTGAAATGAAGGTCATGGACTGTAAAAATGGAGCGGCTGTCCAAGATCATCCCGATGTGCAGAGGGCAGCTGGCTGGGAGGAGGAGACAAAAGTTCCCTTAAACGGGGAGGGTCATTCAGCAGAGAAACAGGTGAGTTTACATGTGTGCCCTGAGTTTACGTGAGTAGAAGATGCCATACCGATGTGGTTGTCACACATGCAAATATGTATGTAGCAGTAGAGATGTAATATCTAACAGAAAAAAAGTATCCCTTTACTTATCCCACTTCCTTATTTATGGCACAGGGAAAATTATTCCTGGCATCCTTTTGCTGTTTGAGCATGGTAGGTTGCTCCTTAGTTTTTCTGAAATTGCTCTTAATGTCTCACCAGGCTGCAGTTTTAATGCTCTGGGCATCAGATTGCCATCCAATGGGACAAAGCAAGGGACATCTCTGGGACACTAAACACTGAGCATATGTCCAAACTCTGTATGTTTGGATACAAGCAGAAAAAAAAAGGCAATTTTTGTTGCACTCACATTTTGACATTTTTATTCCGACTGTTGTGCAAGTTAGGCTGTAATATGCTATGTAATAATTGGGGTTTATCATATGATCCTGGCAGGAAACTGGTCTAGGAACGAAACTGCAATAGTTCTTGAGAGCACTTGGAAGCAGACATTGATAGTTATAGAAAGGCAGAATGTGGATAAATTGGAGGAAGCACATCAGCTTAATATCATCTTAATGCAGCCCCTGAGAACACTAAGGTAGTGCCCTGACTTGTGGCTCTCGTGGGCTGCATAGCTTGGCAAAGTTATTTGTGTGGAAACAAGTGCAGGGACCCTTGCTTGGTGAAGGGACATGCTGGGTCCCACTGTGAGTGAGCAGCCTCCAGTTTTGAGGCCCAGTGTGAGTGTGTAGTTGCCTGCTGGGCAAGTCCCTGCTGGACACACTGCTCCAGGGAATGCAAACATGAGGAGATTCCTGGCAGGGGAGCTCAAGGCCCTGAGAGAGGCCAGCTTTGCTCCTCAGACAGAAGGAGCTGGTTCTGAGGACAAGCCAGGAAGTGCATGCAGCTGCTGGATTAGTCAGCAGTGCATATTTCTTAGCAAGTAAGCCACAGGTAGCTGGTTTGGGGGAGGCAGCATCCAGGGCTGCTTTCTGCTTCTCCTGCTACAGCTGGGAATTAAAGGTATTAACATTCCAGGGACTTAATCCTGCCCCATCCAGCACGATCATGTGTGAGCAAGGATATTTTTACCCAAGCTACGCTTGTGTGCTGAAGGGTATTTGTTAAGAGAAATTCTGTGCTATAAACATAAATCTTATCCGTCCCTTTTGTTTACCTTACTCCTCTCCTGTGAAAGTACATGTAGTACCCAAGTAGGGGAGTAGAAAAGGGACAAGTACACCTGCCTGACTCCCCAGAGGTCACTTGCAGCAGGTGCTGAAGGCTGACAAGCACTGGAGTGTGATGATTGTCCTTCCTTCTGAGGTAACAGCGCCCATATTACACAGACACGGATGGCTGTAGGGATAACTGTACTGAGGCAGGGCAGTGGCCCTTTCTGCCTTATCAGACACATGCTCAGGGCTGAACAGCCACATCTGCTTTTTCATTGTGTGTGACCGTTCCCTTCTCTTGTTTTCCTGCGCCTAAATTTGAGCTTTGTGTGAAATTGTCTGTGTGGGAGTTACGTGCTAAAGTCACATTTTCACAAGCTCACCTCTCCCCAAGTTGTTCTGTTGCTTTTTGGGGGAATGGTATCCACATGCAGAGCAAGAGTTATGCCATTGGCAAAGCACCAGTGGGACTCTGTGGTGTTTAATAAAGATGCTTAGAAATCAGTGACACTTGAAGGGGTGGAAGAAAGGAAGTTCAGGACAGGTTTCAGGCTGTGGTCTTTTGCGGCTTTAGTAGAAACCTTTTGAAATTAATTTTATTGCTCATGGGAAATAGCCTTACCCAGGCACACACACTGCATGATTCCCCCAGGGAAAAGGCATAATGCCAAGAGCTCAAAGTTGCTGCTGCTGTCTGGAAACCACTCTGCAACTGGACGTGTGACAGCACAATGTGCAGTAGCTCAGTCCTGTGACAATGCTGTGTGTTTCCCTGCAGGGAATCCAAGTTCACAAGCGCCTGAGGTGCTGGGTGGGCCTTGGGGCTCTGCCCAGTCTCTCCTGAAGTAACTGCTCCTCTTACTCAGCCTAGGAGGGTCCTGCCCTACAGTGTCTACACTATGTCTGTACATGTGTGCATGCAGCAGGTGTAACCAGGAGCTTTTGTCTACAAAGACATGCCCTTTTCCTGGTAAAGAGCAGGACTGTAACAGCCTGTATGTAAAAAGCAATTTTGATTGTTATCATCCCCTGTTGCTAGAATTGATCTGTTTTCAATTATTTTTAAGGGTCTGCCCCCTTTCATGCTCTTTCTAGAAAGATTTGGAGTGGACAGCTTCATTTTTTTATCTCGTGCCATTTGTCAAGGCACTTGTGTGTGCAGGAGCTGCTGTTTGCAACAGCAGTGTCTGGTGGAAGTAGCTTCTGTTTCCCTTTAGATCCCCCAGGTGACCTCTCTCACCTTCTTGAAGCCTTGGTGAGCTTCAATAGGGGCAGAGTATGTGGTAATGAGATTGCATCTTTGAGTATTTATAAACTCCCAATGCCTATTCTAAAGAAAATCAACGTATCTGGGGACAAATATCGTTCTCTGTGCTACAAAATTTGGTTATATTTGAACCAGGACTTAAAAGTGTCAGTGATATTTTTTGCCTTTATGACATAAATAGTGGGCTTCTGATCCTGTCTTGTCGAAGCGGATATTGTGTCCTGTTTTCTGGTGTTTCTTCTCTGGTATCCTTTAGTTGCTCACATAACATTGGACAGTCCCTGCTCTCTGCTGGGGAGAGCCAGAGATGGAGGGGTGCTTGGGACTGAACCCTTCCTCTGTGTGTAGAGATACGTCCCTGTTTGGCACAGAGACTGTGGGATAGGAAAGCTTTTTCTTCATTACACTGTGGGGGTTTGTGTCCAAGAGCAGGATTGTCACTCACCAGTGATCAGACCACCCGAAAGGGGCAATTCCGTGGAGCAGTGTGACGTATTCAAAAACAAAGACTTAACATTTCTCTCCCCTTCCTTCTCCAATCTCTGCAGAAGCAGAAAGTAGACATCGTAAAGGTGCTCAAAGATCTCTGGCGGGACTTCCTGCAGTGCTACTCCTCCAGGACCATGCTCTGCTGGTCCGTGTGGTGGGCACTGTCCACCTGTGGCTACTTCCAGGTCATCAACTACGCTCAGGGCCTGTGGGAGATGGTGCTGCCTGCTCCCAGCGCGGACATCTACAATGGTGCTGTGGAGGCAGCCTCGACCCTCCTGGGTAAGCTTCTGGCTTAGCTCCTGCTCTGCTGGTAGAAATGTCTTGTTTCCCACAAGGTCACTAGAGAATGATTTGGAAGTGCCATGCATTCTCCCAAGCATGCAGGAGAGGCATTTGGGGTGAGTCTTCCCTGATGTACACAGGTAGCGTGCTTAGTGTGAGTTAGTTGCTGAAGCAGCCCTGATTCAGTATGTAGGTGTTTAGAGGAACCTCCCAAGCCAGTCTTCATTCTGAAATACTTGGCAGAAGGCTCCAGACGTGGTTATGTGTTCTTGGCTGTCACCATCACAGTGTGGTTATGTTTGTTTTAGCCACTCAGAGTCAGACATGGGGTCCTGTGTGTTTGGTTTTCCTCCAGGAGCCTGTGAAGGTTTCCTGTGTGCATACAGCATGCAGTGAGCCATGGTTAGTCATTTCAGCACTGTTAGGAGCAGAAGCTATTAAGATGAAAAAAGCTGGTTGACTTGAAAGGGACAGGTAGGTCAGTCAACACAAGCATTTGTTTATGAAGTTGTTTAATACTGTTTCATTACCAGAACTAAGACAACACCTTTTTAAAATACCTAACATACCCTTACATAGGTTTTCTAGATGTAACTGCAGCATGCCCCTTTTCTTTGATGGAGTCATTGTTCCATCATCCGCTCTGGACATCACCTACTTGGGGGGCAAAAGAAACCAAGGAACACAAACAAATTATTAGTGCTTCCTTGGGCGTGCTCAGCCCCTTTTTGAAGTTCAGTTGGAAGCAGTGGCTGATTTATAGTTCTAAATCTGCTCCGAAACCCATAGTTAGGAGGGTTTGAAACTGTTGGCAACCTGATGACTTTGTCTATCCAGTCCTTGGTGTGCTAAACCTGCCCTTAAATAGCTTGCTCTCATACACTGTTTCTCCACTCTAGCATGAGCCTGTGGGTCTTATTTCTTGTTTGGATTGGCTTCCTCTGCCATCCTACCTTTGTCCCAGAAGGAGAAGAATTGATGTCAAGGAAAAAAAGACACATAATGTGGCCTAATAGCTGCACAAATTTAAAAATTAAAAAAAAAAAAAAGGGAAAGGATATTCTTCAAACCTTATCATGAACATCTTTGATAACAAGGTCCTTTTTTAAAAGGCCTGTGAACAATGGATCTAAACTCCGGTAAAACTGAAGTTTTTAGTGTCCCGTTTTGATTTCTTTCCTCAAGTATCATATTTATAAATAGTTAAATCATTTTGGGTGATGTTTGCAGGCAAATTAACCTGAACTGCTCAAAAGACAGAATCCTTCCAGTTGATAGAGATTAATTTCTTGAAAGAAGCAAAGTTTAATGAATTAATAGTCACAGCTAAAAGCTTGAAGTGTGTGACAGGATTGGAAGTCCTAACACCTATTAAGAATGAGCATGCAGTGAGCTGACTTCCTAGGTGCTAGTGCAAATGCTCTAACTTCTGATTTCCAGTTTGAATTTGTTACTGAGCGGTTTATATATCTCTGATGTCATGCCAAGGTTGTATTTTAACACAAAATGTTTGCTCTGGGCCAGACAAGCCAGGTTTTTCTAGTTGTTCTTTGGTAAAGTTGAGCTCTTTGTTCTCATCCTTATTAGCCCGTCTTTGCACCAAACCTGGTTTGAGTTACATCCTTTTTGAAGGTGGATAATCAGAATTGCACTCAACTTTATTCAGTGAGGCCTCAGACTTACAGAGGAACATGCTGTTTACTTTTTTGCTGTACTAGAAATACCTCTCCTGCTGCATCCCAGATCTGGTTTGCCATTTTCATTGCACTTAGTCATTCCGTGCTCAGTTAGGAGGAACGTTCGGCAACCTTTGCATAAGGTGCTCTTCCCATCCCATCCCTGCCCTGCAGAAGAGTTTAAGTTGGCATGGTGACTCATGTAGCTGTCAGCTCCCTATTCTGGGAAAGAGAAATAGTATTCTTTCCAGGGAGAGCAGATGACTGTTAGGTTGCATCCCTGCACCTTCTTTGGAGTGTGGCAATCCTTTATCAGGTTGCGTTGTGAAACTACTGGATCAGTTGAATGTGTCTCATTGAAAGACCAAGACTGAATATCTTAATTAGGTGATACAGCCATGGCACACAGGGATAGTACAATTTCGTGAATTGCCATGAGATCCTCATGTCTGTTCCCAAATTTCAGAATTGCTGAGACAGTAGGAAGAATGCTCTAGGCCTTAGCTTCTTTTTGCATCTCAGAGTTTTGCTACTGGGGAAGCCTGACGTTCAAAGAGCAAGATGTTAGTCAAGTCGTGTCACAATAGGCACCAAGAAGACTTTATTGAGGGAAAATAAATCCTTTCCCTTGGCATAGTCTTCTCACCACTCTGCAAGATTGATGTAAAATCTGACAGGATTGCAGGCTTGTGTAAACTGGTGGTACATAAGGAATCTTGGTGTGCTTGAAGGTTTTCTAAGACAGCATGCCAGCTAAGGTCTACAAAGAGCTTAGATACTGCACTGTAGCACTTCTGTGCAGTGGTCTATTCCTGAACACAATCCTGCTTTTCAGAGATGTTCTGTAAACCTCCCTTTGTCAGTATGCTGTTTGTCTGGTTTGCTATGTACAGCCATTATACTGTTGGTTGCTATTTGGCTTGTTTGCAGAACAAGGCTTACTTGGAATGGGAATTTTCTATTAATGTAACATGTGTTTAGGCTTCTCAGTAGTTGCAGCTGTGATAGTGCATGAAACACACCTTGTCTGCTCATTGAATTGCATGAAATACCATGTGCTTTCCCATCCTATGATTTGCCTTTTATCCCCACCCCCCCGTCATAAAATCCAGGCAGAGTTACAAACCTGTCTGGGTTGTCAAGGATTGTTCTTGCACAATCAATAGTGCATGATTATAGCCTGTGATTAGGCTGCATCCCAGGAGATGTGGATTTGGACTCCTCGTCTCACTTACTCTTACAGCCCAGTGTGGAGATGACAGTAAATGTAGATTTTTCTGCTTCCTGGGAGAGAGTTCTAACAGCTGTGCATTAAACTGAGTAGTGTCTTCCTCCCTCCTACCCTCTGCTAAAGCACTGTTAAATGATTAGGTGAGTGCTTTTGAGGATCAGGGTTTGCATTTCTCAACAGAAATGGCCCAGTTATTGACAGCACTGCCACAGGTAAGCACAGAGGACTGAGTGGGAGTGGTCTGAGCCTGGAGCCAGAGAGAAGACTTTAGAGGCAGTCAGCATTGACCTATGTGGTTTTTTTCCCTGTTTCTGTAAAAGTAATTGGGAGTTTACAGCAGGGTTCCAGGTGAGGGAGGGATCAGGAAGGAGAGCTGCTGATGTGTTCCCATTTGTGTCCTCCACTTCATTCATTGGCTGTTAGGGGCTATAGAGCTCCCAGTGCAGCATCTCCAAACTGCTTCATCTGTAATTACTAAGATTAATGCTTTCCTTCCCCTCACAGGAGCTGTTGCAGTCGTCGTTGTGGGTCACATAAAAACATCCTGGGCAATGTGGGGTGAAGTGGCACTTGCCCTGTTCTCCTTTCTCATTGCTGCTGCTGTGTATGTCATGGACACTGTTCGTAACATCTGGGTGTGCTATGCATCCTATGTCATCTTCAGAATTATCTACATGATGCTAATCACAATAGCAACGTGAGTATCTCTGGAACGTAAACTGCTCTCAAGGTTACAGCTGGTGTGAAAGCAGTGTGTTTCCTGCGTAACAAGAGTCTGTTGCAAGGGTTTGTGTTGTGATACAGGTTGGAAACTAAGGCATTAGCTGGCAGTGTGCCCAAGCTTAAAAGTCTTGTGACACTGAAGTGACTACTTCTAAATATTAGATAGTGCTGATTGCTAGGGAGATGTTTTTCATAAACTTGGCTGGACTGAAGCGTCAACAGATGAGGCAAGGACAATGCTTTGCTTGGGTGGAAGCATCAACTTTCCCTAACCTGTAGGAAAACTACTTCAATGTTATTTGCCACTTTAGGGAGGAAAGCATAGCTGGTTTTGAGCCACAAAATCACTACAAGACAGCTCAAGTGCAAGAAGAGGGATGATGCTGAAACTGGCAACTGCAAAGGGAGTTCTGGTTAGAAGGATGCAAAAGGTTATGGACCATACAAGAACAGACTGAAGCTTTGAGGTTACCAAAAACTCTCTGGGGTCAGAGTGCACTGTATCTTCTTTGTGTGACAAGACTCTTTACATCAGAGAGCAGGGCTGCTTCAATATCACTGAAACCCACAGAGCTCTCTAAGCGGTGTGTTGAGTTTTGTTTTTAAAAAAGGGGTTTTTTACACTACTCAGCATCTGTCTGTGGGTTTCTTCTAGCTTCTGAGTTAGTCCATCATGATCATATTTAGAAAATAACACTATCTGTGCAAGGTAATTTAGCTGTGGAAAATACTAAACCAGTCAATGTAACTGCTCAGGTTGCATAGTCTTTCTGTCCAGAAATGTTCCTGCTGTTCAAGCATTCCCCTGCTTTTTCCCTTATATTTCTGGTTGTCCTTTTCTTTCCAGGTTCCAGATTGCCACAAATCTCAGTGTGGAGCGGTATGCCCTGGTGTTTGGGGTCAATACTTTCATTGCCTTAGCACTTCAGACCCTGCTCACTGTGATTGTTGTGGATGCCAGTGGGCTTGGCTTGGACATCTTCACCCAGGTATGATAGATGCTCTTACCTTGATTGGTCGGAGGTAGGGAAGGGAGGAAGATAAACCAAGCTGTAAAGCTTCTCAGCTACCTGCTTCTGGGTCAGGGGTTTGACAGAGAAATAACCACTGATTCCTGATATTTTAGAAGTGGAAAGGAACTAATTTATTTTATTAACATTCCTATAAATCTGGTAACTGCTTGTTTTAACCACTTCTTATTTTCTTTTCCTCTTTTCTGCAGTTCATGATTTACGCCTCTTACTTTGCGGCCATCTCACTGGTGTTCTTGGTCAGTGGCATCTGCAGGATTGTGAGAGCTTACACAAGACTAGAGCAGGTGCAAAGCAGATCTCCTGAAAGCCAGTAGTGCACTAAGCAACGACTCTTGGTGACTACGTATGAAGATAGAGATCTGTTTTTAATCTCTGCCTTTTCTTCCCAAGGCAATCACCTTTATGGTATATGATGCATATTTATACTATATTAGTAGCACATTTTAGAAGGTGAATGTATTAGCTCTTACGTAAGTAAGAACAAATATCTTCTTTCTAAAATGCCTTTTGTTCTTTTGTTGCATGTACAGATGTGCAGCAAAGAACAGCAAGTTTTCTCAAAGAATGAGAACCTTGGGAGGTTTTAGTCTAACACTGTCCATCTGCAGGCAGTTTTGAGATTGTCTGGTCAACTGCTGCTGTCTGCCACGAGGTACTGCTACAGGGCAGAAATGAGGGCACACTAACAGACCTGGAGAGCCCCAGGCCTGGGATAGAGGTGGGGTGAGGACTGTTCTCTGCAGTGTGGCTCTCACTGAAGCTGCCCTGTGATGCTGGATGCTCTGTTTTGAGGACTGGTACACTTATGTTTCTGCATACGCACATGCTTCCTTGAGGAGCTTGTACTGTTTCTCCTGTTCCTGTCTGTCATCCCTGCTGCCAGAGGTTTCCCTTAGCTGATCATGGTGCTTCCCCAAAAACATAACTGTGTGCTGGGGCAATTTGTAGCACTGGTGGGTAGGCTATCAGCAGCACTACTTGTGCCACAAAGGCCTGTGCCCAAGGGACTATAACTGGAGAGGAAACGTAGAGGGAGTTGAGATAGGAAAAATGGTAATCCAAGAGACCCTTGGATAACTTTGCCTTTGTCCCTTGGAGTGCAGGTTCCTGTGATTACAGGAGTCACTGCCTTACAACCCACGGGCTGGACTGTTTCAGGGGTTGGTGTATGTTAGTACTGAACTGAGAAGGAAGTTAACTCACAGGATTTTAAGCTACTCTTTGTGCCCTTAGAGAATTGTGATTGTAGTGATTAAATTGACACCTTCAATTATGGTAGTTAGCCAAATGGCTGCCCAAGGCTTTGGAAAACGATGATTTATGGTCTGTCATTTTTCTACCATTCTTTCAAAATGCCTTTATGCTTCTGGTGGGTCTCTGTCTACTAGTTCTACCTCTTCTTTCCACATGAGCAGAACAATGAATGTTTAGAGTGGGCAATTCTTTTGTTTTGTCCAGTTTAAGCAATTTGGGACTTGGTTCATATCTGTTTTTAAAAATAATTTATTTTTTCCAAATTGCTTCAACACCAAGGAGGAGTTGCCCAGAGTTGTTCTGGGCTTGGGCACCTGGATACTCAGGCAGCATGACCAGGACAGTAACAAATGCCTATAGCGTGTCCCTGTTACTATGCAGGTTGGGGCGAGTTTGTGTGTAGGAGAGCTGGCAAGGGAGAAGGTGCAGTGCAGCCTTTCCCTCTGTGCCTTCTCTCTGTGTTCATTAGAGCTCTTTTCTTCTTTCAGCTGAAGAAGCAGCTTTGGTTCATCATCTGCTTTTAGTGCCATGGAGGCTTCACAGAAGGTGTTTTCCCCCTGTCTGGGACATTTCTCATCACTTTCTGTGAGCCTCAGCCTTGACCACACAAGGTGTGTGATTAAAGTGTTTGGCATGTGCTGCCTGGGACCCAGGGAGCCCTTCCAGGCCGGCTGCTCAGGGGAGCCCACTCTCCAAAGTTTTTCTTTCTGCAGGCTGCCTCCTGAAACAGCCCCCTAAAGAGGGGCTCAGCTGCACTGCCATTTACACATGTAAACTTAACTGCCTTATCCTGAAATGCAAACTTGAAGCCACCCATGTATATATTCCTTTCTCTACGGTTTTTTGGTTTTTTAAAAAATAAAATCTGAAGCCATGAATAGCTAGCTGGTGAGCTGTCCTGGGACAGGGGTAGTCTGTCCTTTGAGTTCCTTGGTCTGATGGCAGTTGGAGCAAGGCAGGGGTAGTAGGTGTACAGCACTCCTGTCAAGTGACCAAAAGGAGCAGCTCAATATTAACGATACTTTTCATACAGACATAAAATCTTTGATGGGGAACAGGCCAGTTATTTTAACAGCAAGTCACAAATCAACTAATGACTTACAGCAATATCAGTGATTTTTGTACCAAAGTAATGAAACTGCGGCAATACAATAGAAAGGCTTGCTATGCTGTGTATGTCCTCAGGCCCACAATGTGTGGAAGCCACAGCTGGATGTTGTTCAGGCTCTGAGCTGTGCTGTTGCTGTGGTGATGAGGTGACTATAGAGCCTGATTGGAGCTGTATGCAGTCAATGATGCCTATGAAAATCTGTAACCATGTGGACACTGTTGGTTTCTAATTAAACAGCTATTTTTGTTAAATAAAAATACTCTGAGATATCCTGTGTGGACAGTTTTTTTTTCTCTCTTTTGAGACCCTGCTAATCCACAGTGCTGCTGTTACAGGTTGTTCTGAGAATCTTTGTAAGAAAGAGATAAACAATTTAGAACAAAACATGCAAAAAGAAGTAAGGCTTCAAGAAGCTGATAGTTGCTGACTGGCTTGTGTAGGTTTGCATAATTCTGTGCAAATGTCTTGTATTGGGAATTCTTAACTGCTGAGCAATCAGTAGCACCACTCTAATTCCACTGCAGACTGGTCTGGTGAGGGAAATGATCACTCACTGATGCAGGGCAGCTCTGGTCTAACTGGAGGTAACAGTGAGTGAAAGTAGGCGGCTTTGTCATGCAGGAGGACCTTAATTGACCTATTTACAAAATTGAGACCTTAAGGGAGAAATGCTATAAGTTCCCCAGCCTGGCACACCCTGCCTTGGAAGACTCTCCTGTGCTGTTTCTAGAAGACATGCCTGGTACTTCATAGTACAGGCTAGGCTGGAGGGCATAGTGGTTTGTGTGGGTAGTAGCTCAACAAGCACAACACCAGAAACGAGAGAAAAGGGGTGTTCTGGGGAGGAAAGGGGGAAGGGAGGCTTTCTTACACATGCTTCCTTCAGAGCTTTATTGCTGAGTTTTATTGCAGAAGGACAGACTGTTGGCATGTCAGATCTGTTCTGAATTTCATTCATCTGTCTTCCCTGGGTGCATACAGGAGTCAGCTGTGGAGGGATGAGTTTCTCGACAGTGTGGGGGATTAAAATCTCTGCTTGCGCATCTCAGGAATATAAGCAGTAGGTCATACGAGTATAGCATTACCCTTAAGGTGAGTTCAAGTGTTTCATCTGCTGCTGGTGAAAGGCTGCTCTCCCCTGCAAGTAAAGCAAGTCCACGTGAACTGTGGTAATCCTTGCTCCTCCCATTGCCTCCTGCCACATCGTGTAGAGCTGTGAGAGCTGAAAGGGGCACACAGCTTCTGAAAAGGAGCAGAATTTCTGTGCTGGAGATAGAGCACGCAGTGCGGTTTGGCGGTGATAAGTGCTACACTTATCTGCAATCTGCCTGGGATTCTGGGGCTGTTTCTTTGTTCCAGTTGATGCTGTGAGCTGCTGGAGGTGAGTGTTACAACTGAATGTCTGTTCTGTACTGGGCTTGCTATGATGCTGGTAGGATGAGGTGTAGTTCCTGGGATCACTGCTACAGTGAGAGACTGGGTGCTGGGCTTGTTCTGTCCAAAGAAGCAAGGAATAGTAAGAGCTGCCAGAGGCTGCTGTTTCAGGAGCAGCACCCACTGCTGTCCCCCTGGGCTAGCAGTGGCTGTGAGAGGCCGCCAGGGCAAGGCAGGGTTACACTCAACCCCTGCTGTGGCTGTTCCGGCAGTGCTCTCAGGGAAAGGGAAGCGCTCCGTGTGGAAGCTGTTGTATTTTCTTCTCTCAGTGTGATTGTAGCCAAGTACTGGGAAGGAAAGAGGGACTTTAGCTGTGAAAGGGGCAGGAAACTGGATGCTCTGAACCCTGTTCCCAGTGGCTTTTGACAGTATCAACTGTTTCCTACGCTACATAAAAAGGTGTTAAGGTAGGAACTTGTTTAATGCTACTCCGGAGTTGTTATGCAGCCTTTCTCTGTGAAACACACTCACTCTACATGAATCTGCTCCCTGAACACAGTGTCTGATGCATTAGTGACTTGGAAAACAGCAGCCAACATGTCGGGGTCTGTCCTTGGAGCCTTGCAATGCTTTACTGTTGTTTTCGTTGCATTTTTCATGACTCTGCAGCTTCCTCACACATGGGAATATCTGAAAACCTACATTTAATAACATGTGGGTTAATGAATGCATAGATGAATTTTGATTGACCTTAAATCATTAAGTTATTATTATCATACACCACAACTTGACATCCCAATGATGGGGTCTAATCCTTGTCTTAATCACACTGATTTGTAATTATTCACATAAAGCATCTCTTGTGAATGAAAAGGATAGCGCTGGCTTTTAAGATGAAGGAGAGAGCAGAAAGCCTTGGTATTGTACCCAGTTCTCTGTATTTTAGTCTGCTATGAACTTGTCGAAATGTGGAAAATCAGAAAAACGGCATATTGCCTTCAAGGGTGGGATAATTTCATGCCCTGGGCAATGTCACTGGTTGAAGTTTTTGCCAGGTACAGCAGGAACCATTGGCAAGCAGGTAATTGAGCATTATCTCTGGTAAGCGTAAGAGAGCCCTTCCAGCCCACTAGAACCAATGTCAAAACCTGGTTTTCTTTTTCACTGTGTGGTGTTGAATGAACAGAACTGCTGAGGTCATGGACTCCAGCCTTCTCCTATGGCATGTGGCCTATGATGACAGATGTCTTCAGAGAACTCATGAACCCCACCTTGAAGGGGTTCAGCTTTTCTGTCTCCTGGGACTTTGAGTGAAAGGCTCTTACTTGAGTTACTCTGTTATCAAAGCTCTGGCTTCGTGGCTGTTTTCTGCTTGTATTTTCTTTCATTAGCATGAACCCTTTATTATAGGGAAGGTGCTGCCCTCTGAGGTGTGTGGCCTGTAGACAGTCATCCTTTGCTTTGCCAGGCCAGTGTATTCAGAGCCTGGGGCCACAGCCCTGTGAGGGACAGTGTGATGGGCAACATGTCAGTGCTGCCAGTGAGGAGAACTCCCTCCCTCACTCTTCCCATCTTTCCCCTCAGATGGGTTCATGCCACTGCAGCCTTGGCTGGCAGGAGGGCTGAGGAGAGTCATTCCCCAAGATGCAGTGCTGAGAATGATTTTGTTCAGGGTCATTTTCATGACCCTGAATGGCCGCTGGCAGCTGCTCACCCTTGCAGTGAGCTCTGTGTGTGCTCTGTGGGGAGTCTTGTGGTCACACAGCTCTTTGGGGACCTGCTGGCCTCAGGGGCACAGCATCCCCTAAAAACCTGTGGGGTGCTTGGTCCTCTCTACAGGAGACTGCAACCTGCCCCTTCCCTCCAGCTCCACTGGGGAGTCTGATCCTTCTCCCTCTGCCAGCCCTCCAGCCCCACAGGTAAATCAGGGTGGAGGTTTTTGGCCTTTTTAAATTTTTTTTTCCCAGATGGGAATTAATTCAAGGCATTCCCTCCCCGCCCCTCCCTTTTTTTTTTTTTTTTTTTTTTTTTGTCATTTCCAAGTTCAAGGAGTAGTGTATGGTTAACACGGAGAAGTATGTCTCTGGAGATTCAGTGCTGTCTTCATTCATGGTAAGACACTGGACCGGGTGAAGAAATTGTGGATGTCCCATCCCTGGATGTGTCCAAGGCCAGGCTGGATGTGGCTCTGAGCAGCCTGGTCTAGTGGAAGGTGTCCCTGCCCATGGCAAGAGGGTTGGAGCTTCAAGATCCCCTTCCAACCCTAACAATTCTATGATTCCGTGATTAACAAAAGCCCAAATTCTGATACTGCTGCCTCTTGGGCTGATCGGATTGCTCATTGCCAGCCGGAGCATGATGAATAATACAACACGCAAAGTGAGTCTGTGCATAATTTAACAGCATCAAAGGAGGGCATTCAGCTGGACAGGGCGAGCCGCCTGCCTCACTCCAGCCCCTCTCCTGGCAGGGTGTGTCTTCCCCCGCCACCCTCACCACTCCGCCTCCCGACAACTTCCAGGCCTTAGGCGGAATTGTCCCACACGGAGAAAGGGGCAGGGAGCGGCGGCCTGGCCAGGAGGGCCCGTCTCCATGGCAACGGGGCGGTGCGGCCCGGCCTGCCATGCCCTGAGGGTGTTTGTCCCTCGGGAGGCGGTGCTCGTCCCTCGGGAGGCGGTGCTCGTCCCTCGGGAGGCGGTGCTCGTCCCTTGGGAGGCGGTGTTTGTCCCTCGGGAGGCGGTGCTCGTCCCTCGGGAGGCGGTGCTCGTCCCTCAGGAGGCGGTGCTCGTCCCTTGGGAGGCGGTGTTTGTCCCTCGGGAGGCGGTGTTTGTCCCTCGGGAGGCGGTGTTTGTCCCTCGGGAGGCGGTGTTTGTTTGTCCCTCGGGGGCCGCCGTGGTGCTGGCCGGTGCTCCTCGCCGCTGTCACGGTAACCGCCGCGCCGGGTGGCGGCGCCTCGTCGTCCCCGGCAGGGATCGGCGGAGCCCAGCGTGTCCCTGGGGAACAGGGAATGCTGGTGAGGATGTTCCCCGCCGCCCCGCGTGGGGTTGGGGTTCGTGGGTGTGTGTATGGGTGTATGTTTTAGAGCAGAAGGACAAAGCGACAGAAATCCGTCCGTCTGTCCCGCCTTTTGTTGCGGCCGTGCCTGAGTGTAACCGCGTAGAGGTGTTACTAAGGTGTGCAGAACAAATGGTCACAGCGCACACCCCCCCCCACAGACACGCCCCAAGTACAACAGAAGCAGGTGAAAATGAACATTTGAGATCTTCTAAATACTTTCGGTCCCTCTTAGTGCTGAATCACTTTACTTCATAATATCCAACCTCGAATAGGAGCTGATTGTAGCAGTTCGCTGTTTCTGCCACAGTGGAGGCTCTGGTATCTAGGCATACAGCACGACTTCCACTTTACTTTCATGAGTGGGTCGGGTCTTGTAACAGACGCATGGTACCAATATGGCAGACGGTTACAAAAGACGTTTATTAAGTAAAAAGTTCAGGTTTTATACTTCTTATCTACTACTACGTCAAACAGGATATTGCCACACCTCCTGGGTTAGTAGTTGGAGTGGAAAAGTACTGGCACATGTTAGTAGAGGGTCTACATTCCTTTCAGGGGTAGCTTATCTCGAGAGGGGGATGGGGCTTGCTCTTATCCTCACCGTTACAGTCCGAGATCTTCCGGCCGCCTGTCCCTATCCAACCACATCTCCCCCCCCTCTCTCACAAAAGAACGAGGTAGTTATACGCATATATATATATATAGATATAGGCACTAAATGAGGTAGAAGGTTAGGACTTAATAAGGGAAAAAGGAGTTTATAAACTTGAGTAAATTTCTGCCAGGCAAGTTTGGAAATCTTGTGACTGGCAATTTTAAATTCACAGCATCTCATGTTGGCCTATGAACAGAATGTTAGTTTGATCTAGGCGAGCTTTGACAAATGAAACTATCTTGTTCAGCAGGCATGGTCCGAAGGTAACAGATAGAAGTAGCATTGCCAATGGGCTTACCAAGGTGGAAATTAAAGTGGTTAACCATGGGGATTGGTTAAACCAGGATTCGAACCAGCCTTGCTGAGCTTCCCTATCTTTTTGTCTCTGAGCCAGTCTGTTTCGGAGTTCGGCCATGGAGTCCCTGACGACTCCGGTGTGGTCTGCATAGAAGCCTGAAAGCGAAGAGACTGACTTCTCCAAGTAGGAAATGGACTTCTCGATCTTCTGCAGGTCTTCATCTATAGTTATTTGCAGCTGAGACAGACTCTGGTGTTGTGTTGCCAGGGCTGAGACACCTGTTGCTGTGCCGGCTGCTCCTAAGCCGAGTAGCATTGCGATGGTAACACCTGTCAATATCTCTCTTTTGTGGAGCTTGTTGGATTCTTCGAGAAGGCTGTACATTTCTTCCTCTGAGTGGTACAGGACTCTAGGAACAATCAGAACTTGGACACAGAAATCGTTAGAATCATCAAACTTGGGAAGAGATACACACGGACTTACTCCAGACCTCTGACAAACCCACATTGCCGATGTAGCAGGTATTACCCACTTGTTATTCTTTCTGTTAGGCTTTATAACTCTGGTACAGACATTCCCTTTTCGCTCAGCCAGGGTTGCATTACCAAAGCATTTGCCTCGGCCTGAGACCTGGCTTAGGGTGATGCCTCTGCGAGGTGTGTCCCATCGGCACTGCTGGGGTGCATCAGCGGCTGAGTAACTGAATGGGGTGTTTAAAGCAACTCCTTCATAAAAAGGTGGTTGGACATCATAACAAAGCCAACAGGAATTGGTTAGGTTAGGGTTAGATTCGTTCAGGGATAGGAAGGTAGCTTCTAACATACGAAAGATTGGATCGGGATCTGACCTAGCTAATTTATTCATCTGAAAGGCTTCTGCATCACTAGTTGGGGTCCTGCTGACACCTGTAGGTGCAGCCCTAGGGTAGGTCATATTTCTTTTTGTCTGTGTGCTTTTAATTATCTTGTTGGGCCCTACAGCTCTGGGTTTTGAGGGTTGAGACTTGGTAATTTGCACGTTCACCTACTTTTTTGACCTTTGAAGGACCACTGTCCAGGTCTTGCCCACCGTCCAGCTAGGATGAGTGGGTTGCAAAACTGTCATGTTATAGTATATGCATTTTCGGATTTTTGGAATCTTGTAGCTATATCGATAGGAATTCCCGTGTACAGAGAGAGGTGTTTTACAACCTGCGGGTGCCCAGGTGAATTGCAGGAATTTGTCAGGTTCTTGTGGGTCCCACCCAGGCCCTGACGGCCTGGCGTCTGTTACAATGGTCTCACATCCCCAATGTCCGCAATATCCCCAGCCGGGGTTATTACAATAGCTTTTTCCTGCGTTTGAAGCTGGGCACCAATAGGATAGGTATGTGTGTGATGAAAATGGAGAATGAGGGTCTACCTTTGGTTGTCCTGGAAACAAATCGATAATACGAAGCACGAAGGATGGACTGTTTGGTGTGGTGATGTCTCTGAGCACCTTACCACTGGTAAGATGTCTCATGACCCACCTGAATGGCTGGTGTGGGTAGAGATCTGAGCTGGCTTGTCCTCTGGCGACAAACCCCAGCAACAAAATCACACAGGCATATCGTTGGTGCTTGGATCTCGCCCGCGTGGGTTTCTCTGGTGCTTTCTGACGGCTTGGTGGTGCGTCTCGTTCCTCTGGGAGAGGCGTGTACGCGTTACGTGGTCGCCCCACCAGCATGTCCTGTAAACAGAAACTCACAGTTTTCATTAGTCTCATCCTGCTCACTGTGGAGATCAGGTTTAATTGATTTAATAGGACACCACCTGATTTTCCCATCCCTTTTGACAGCTGCATACCCTCGCCCTGTAAGCATTAATCTCCAGCCCCGTTCCCATTCACCCAGCTCATTTTTAATTACAACCTGCGGGCCCTCCTCTAGTGCTCTGGAGGCCCAGTGCTTTTGAATGGGATTATTTGCTTCACTTCCTCTGGGGAATTGGTTTAATGCTATCAGTGCGGTTGCCAGTATGCGTGCCTGTTCTCCTGAGGGAATGGAATTGTTAAAGCCTTCTGCTTTTGCCAACACCTCTATCTTAGTTTTCAGGGTTTGATTTGCCCGCTCGACTATAGCTTGACCAGTACTGTTATATGGGATACCTTGCACTAATGTGATCCTCCATTTGGAGGCGAATTCCTGCACTGGTTTAGAAATAAAATTGGAACCATTATCTGTTTTGATCTGCTTGGGGATACCAAGCCATGCCATAGCTGTCAGCCAGTGCTGGATTGTGGCTTTGGAGTTGGTCTTGGGATGCTGGGTGGCTACAATCGTTCCACTGAACGTGTCCACTGTTACTGCAAGCCATTGCATTTGTTAGGGTATGAACCGCTGCCTGCATGGGTATTAGGTGTTCTTCCTTTACCACATGTTTGATCATGTCAGCTAAGCTGGCTCCTGCAGGCAGAGACCGTAAAATTTCCTTGGTTACAGTATTACACTGTTGCTTTAAACAGTCTGTCACCACCGGTCCCCTTGCAGCTGCAGGCAGGGTGGATGAATCAATTGCAGCCTGTAATCGGTCCACAAAATGTGTAAAACTCTCACTTTCCCCCTGTTTGATCGTTGACCACGGCGTGGACTTGTCCACAACCCGGGAAGCTGCCCTTATTGCCTCCCTAGCTGCCCTGGTTGTTGCTTTCACCTCCTCTGCTGTGAGGTGTGCAGCTTGGTTTTGGGGCGTGGCCACATCGTCATGTTTGCCAAGCAGCCTGGACAGAGTAGAGCCATGTAGAGGCTGTCCCTGCCCTGAGGCTTGAGCTAGGGCAGCTGTGCATGAATTGGACCACTCCTGCTGAAATACAATCAATCCTGCTCCATCAAAAAACATACGGGTTATTTGTGAGATATCAAAAGGCAGCATATCATCATTGCTAAAAAGACCATCGATCAGTGTGGACACCAGGGGTGAATTAATTCCTTTTTCCTGCACCGCTTTCACCACAATCTGCACTTCTTTCGTACTGAGTGGGGTATAAGTTCGTCTCTGGTTCTGCCGGTTGCCTGAAACCCGTACCGGGAACGCATGTATTGCAGCCGCAGGTTCCCACTCTGCACAGGCTAATTTTATCTTCCCCCAATCGGTTAATTTGCCCTGAATTTGTTCCCTTACATTGTTAAAAGCTTTGCTCGGTTTCGCTGAAAACTTTATAAAATCTGTTATCTCCGTTTCCGAATCGGACTCGGAGCTCTCTGTAGAGCTCGTCGTGGAGTTGTAACTTCCTTCCGTATCGGAAGTGAACTGGTGGTAAGCTTCCGGTTTGCTATGCTTTTTCCCCGGACTCCGCCCCCGTCCCGCCTTCGGCGGGTGGGCTCGGATGTTCCCTCTGCTTTGACTCCATTCCGCCTCCCGCGCCCGGCCCCCCCCCCTCCGACCGGGGGTGACGCTGGCGCCTTGCGCGGGGGTTGTCCCACGTTTCCCCTTTTTGCTCGCCCCTGCCCTTGGTAGATGACACCGGTAAGGGACCTTGTCCGCGTGTTCGCCCCCCCCCGCTCTCCCGCGCATGCGCCATGTAGGTCGGTGGCTCCGGAATTCCTCCGACCCCCCACGCATGCTCGGTCGCGGGGTTTTGCACTTCCGGGTTCGCATCGCCACGTGGCGCCCTTCCCCGCGCGCGCTCCACGTGGCCGGCGCCATCTTGGCCACATGGCGGGGGGTGTATGCCCTCCGCGGCGATAGCCAATCTCTCTGCGTCTCTCGCCTGCCGCGCTAGTTCTTCCCAGACAGACCGTGCACATTCCTCCGCGCGGCCGCGCCGCGTCTCCGCGCCCGGAGAGGCTGCCGTTTCGGACCGTGCCGGGGAGCCGCCGCTCCGCGCGGGCGGCGCCGCCGCCGGTCCTAGCGCCGTGCCGCCGCTCGGACCCTGGTCGCGGCAAGGAGGGATTATCGGGGAAGCCGCGGTTTTTTCGGGGGTGTTCGGATCTGGGGTCTCTCGCGGGGGGACCCGGGGGTTTTCCGCGTGCTCCGCGGCTTTTATGCATGTATTTTTGGAGGGGGATGAGGCGTCTGACTCCCGCTTTTCCCCTGGGGTCTCTGCTGCACTGCGCCCCCCCCCCGTCTCTTCCGGGGCTTCTCCGGAGGGTCCTCCGCCCCCTCGGTCCCCTTTCCCCGGCTGCTTAGCCGTGAATAAACACGTTTTTGCAGCGTTCCAAGCCTCCTGTTCTTCCATTGCTTTTCGCAACACTTTTTCAACTTTTCCCCATGCTTTTAAAACTTTTCTGCTGCCGGTGGCTTTTGTATCTTCCGCCAGGGCAACTGTATATTTCTCCCACCCCTCTGAATTTAATATATATATTGGGCGTTTTATAACGCCAAAATCCGATAATCTTGCAATAGCAAGAAATAAATCCCTTTGGTCTCGCTGTTTCCAGTGGACCGCATCTAAACTTACGACCATCGTCACGGGCTTTATGTTGTCCGCGGGGTCCTGGGGCGTCCCCCTTTTCCTTCTTCTCCTCAGGAGTTCGGACCGGCCGACTCCTACCCGCTGTGCCTTTCCAAAGCGTAGCTCCCGTCCTCCGAGGTAATCGTTCCCGGGTTTACGGCACCACTTGTAGCAGTTCGCTGTTTCTGCCACAGTGGAGGCTCTGGTATCTAGGCATACAGCACGACTTCCACTTTACTTTCATGAGTGGGTCGGGTCTTGTAACAGACGCATGGTACCAATATGGCAGACGGTTACAAAAGACGTTTATTAAGTAAAAAGTTCAGGTTTTATACTTCTTATCTACTACTACGTCAAACAGGATATTGCCACACCTCCTGGGTTAGTAGTTGGAGTGGAAAAGTACTGGCACATGTTAGTAGAGGGTCTACATTCCTTTCAGGGGTAGCTTATCTCGAGAGGGGGATGGGGCTTGCTCTTATCCTCACCGTTACAGTCCGAGATCTTCCGGCCGCCTGTCCCTATCCAACCACAGCTGATTCAGGATTTTCTGTGCCCTCAACGTAAGAAGGACATGGAACTGTTGGGGCAAGTCCAGAGGGAGGCCGAGAGCTCTCCACCTCCTATGGAGACAGGCTGAGGAGGCTGGGGCTGTTCAGCCTGGAGAACAGGAGGCTGTGTGGGAACCTCATTAGAACCTGCCAGTGTCTGAAGGGGCCCACTGGAAGCTGGAGAGGGACTCCTGGTCGGGAACTGCAGTGACAGGACAAGGGCAAGTGGGTACAGACTGAAAGGGAGGAAGCTTACGTTACAGATTAGGAAGAAATTCTTTACTGTGAGGGTGGTGAGACACTGCAACAGATTGCTCGGGGAGACGATAGATGCCCCGTTCCTGGAAAGCGTTCAGGGCCAGGCTGGATGAGGCTTTGAGAACCTGCTCTAGTGGGAGGTATTCCTGCCCATGGCAAGAGGAGTTTGGACTAGATGATGTTAAGGTCCATTCCAACCCCTTAAAATTCTGCGATTCTATGAAACAAGTCATTGAATTGGAAATGCTCTCTTCAGCCATGCCTACTTTATCTTACAGCAGAAGAAGTTGACTTTTATGCTGCTCACTATTAATTACACTTAACCCAAATGAATTAAACAGTGTGTTCAATGTGTTTGTATTGAGCCAAACAGACTGATGTGAACATACTTTTTTAAAAACACAATTCATCTGTGCAGCTTTTGCATCTGCTTATCATAATAATGAAATCACAGATTTCATTATTATGATATTTTTATTATCATTATTATTATTTTAAATATTTATTTTGTGCTGAATATGCACTAGAGCAAAGTATCTCCATTAAAATCCCAGGTACGTCATCACCCAAACCAAGGATATTTGTGAAGGAAGGGGCATTTCCCAGCAGAAATCATTACAGGTCAAAGAGGTGGTGCAGGAAAAACATGATGGAAATAGATACAGTGTGGAAAGTCAAGGCAACATTCTGAATGAGCTCTAAAAATTTAAATTCTGAGAAATCTAGCGTGAATGAGTGATTCCAGTGGCAAGTGGTAGCTAAAAAGAAGTGAAAAAACTGCCAGGTTTTCTTGAACAAAATATGGATCAAAGAAAATTAAAAACTTTTAAAAGTTTCTGTGCAAACAGTTTTGCAGCAAAAATTGCCCAGCTTTATTACCCCTTTAAAACAAATCTTGACTAAGTTTTGAGGTTCAAAAGAACCTCACTCTTTTCCAGCATGAAATACAGAGTTCTAAGAAGCAGAGCTGGTATTCCTGAGAATAAATAACTGAGAACTCAAAGAGAATGCAAAACAAAAGCTTGGAAGAATTTGAGCAACATCTGTTAGATGAGAGGGTTTTTACAAAATGCGTAGATGGATTTGACAGTGCAGGTGCAACCCTTGTTGATTCAGGATTCTCTGATTCTGTGGTTCTTGTCTGGAAGAGCAGGATGGTCACACAGCAAGAGCTGTCTTGCTGTCTTGCTGTTCTAGGGCCATCCAGAGTCAGAGCTTTCTCTTACACCCTATATTGTCTTGCCATATCATATCATAGAATGTTAAGGAGTTGGAATGGACCTTAAAGAGCATCAAATTGTGACCTCCTTGCCATGGACATGGACACCTTCCACTAGACCAGGTTGCTTAAAGCATCATCTAATCTGGTCTTGAAGACTTTCAGGAATGGGGCAACCACAGTCTCCCTGGGAACCTGTTCCAGTGCCTTACCACTGAAACAGCAAAGAGTTTCATCCTAATATTTAACCTAAATTTCCTCTCTTTCAATTTGTACCCATTACTCCTTGTCCTGTCACAACAATCATGACCTTTAGTATATTGAAAATGACACTTTAACCCTAATAGAGACACATAGAAGTGGCACCTTCCAGCCTACAGCAAATGGTACAAAAAACCCAGGCACTTTTGAATAATTGATGTTTTCTTATTCTGTGCTGCTTTTGTAAAAAGTAATAAACAAATTATTGAAGGAATGGTGAGGGGCTAAAGCTATAAGTGGAGCAGAATCAGCTCTCTAGGCTTGTGAGTGTGTCCACATCTTTAAACTTTTATGTCTTTAATGCCTTGTACTGAGTGAGCTGAGCCAAGGGGCAGCAGGCAGTCAGCCTGGAGCACCAAGCACTGGTGTTTAAGCAGTCCTTAGGAGCTAGTGGCACCTGTGTGCTATGCAGGACAAAGATTTTTTTAAAAAGTTCAGTCCTTATAGTGGCTCATCTTCAGTTTTGTCATGAGCATGACTGTATCCAGCCTGATTAACAGGTTAATGAGTGTTTAAAGTTACACTGCATTTAAACAAGATACGATACAAACAAGGTAAGATACAAGCAAGAAGTTCGTAGCATTTCTAGCTGACATAAGATAGTGGTCTCTTTTACCAAGCACAAGGCTAACTGTTAAAAGATCATGAGTTCTAGTTTAATGTCTCTGTCATAGACATTAAATCACCTTGATTTGCTTCCAGAGCTGGAAAGGCCAAAACCATTCATGTTTATGAGTCATTGGTGATCCTTAGTCCTGAGATGCTGTGGCACCATCTAACATGCTTGTATTAATGCTGCTCACAAGTTTGATGTGGGTGTCACAAGAGATATCAGTATTTGTGTATCACTAGAGTTTGAAAACATTTTATTCCCTCTCCTTTTTGTTGTAGAACTCTAACACACCACCAAAATGAGTGAAAAGGAAGATCAAGGAGATGTGGGTGATTTAACAGAAAAGGCAGAATATGAGGATGATTTTGAAAAGGACCCAGAATCCCTAACTGATGAAGAAGAAAAACAAAACCGTGGTGACAAAGAGGTATTTGTTACATTAAATGCTAGTTGTGTTATTTAGAAGACAAAATTGAGTAATATTTGGAATCAGAGACACAAATTCAGTATTGCTTGAAATGTGTAGGTGCATTCACTGAATTTTGCCAAGGAAGGTTATTTGGAATGATAGTGAAGAGCATTTCAGTGAAACATTTCAGTTTGGCTATAACATCTGTAAAGCAGGAAATTCAAGTGTTCATTGAAAATGATACATTTTATTCAAAAGTACTTCCAGGTTCCTTTAAGTGTTTGTGCAATGCTTCTTGTGGTTTTATGCTGTCACTAATAATTTTACTGGTTAGTTAAACTTGGTGTGATTGTGAACATGAAGAAAATGAAGAGACTTGTTTGTGCCAAAAAAGCTGTTAGTTATGACATGCACTATTTGACAGCCTGATTTAGTACGCAGGTAGTTTGTACTGCTCTTCTCTCTCACTCTTTCTTTTCTCTTTTCTTTGATAACTGTTCTTTTGTTGAGAGAAAAGACTAGTTTATTTTAATTTTTTTAGAATCCTGATGAAAAGGATGCTGAAGCACAAAAAGATGCAGACCACTTTCAGGAAGACAATGAGGAAGTGAAAGAAAATCTAGATCAGCTTGCAGAGGAAGATGTAAATGTGAAAGTGATATACTCTAATGAAAAGTACTTGGAATCCAGGACCATGAAGGACCATGAATCTGAGAGAGAAAGCTCTGTCCAGGAATCAAAGGAGGAAAATGAGCAGGACGAGGATAAAGAAATGAAGCATCATGTCACGGGAAAGACTGAAGAAGACAACAAAGACCTGGAAAATCAGAATCCTGAAGATCGAAACAGAGAACAGAAATTACAATTTAAGGATGAGATGGGTCATCAGGCTCCTCCTCCAGAAGATGCTGAAGCTGGTAAAACTGACCTTGCAAGGAGAGAGGATGTTTCAGTTGGGCTATCTCAGCTGCATATTTCTGATGACAAGGGACCCATATCACTTTCAGAACTTGCTGGCCCAGATGAGAAAACAACAGATGGTAAAATTCTAGTAGAAAAAGATAGAAAGTTTGAACTCTTAAGTTTATGTGATATTGAAAGCCAGGGTATTTTGCCCCCAATAAGTGTTTCTTTTACAGATACTGAAGCTCAAAAGTCTGGTTCTTTGCCCGCTGACTCTCAAGTGGAAGAAATGCCTCCATCTGACTCTAAGGATCATCCAGATTCTGCTCTGAATGGTGCAAAAGATCAAGGAAAACAGAAGACTGCGTATGCAAGCAAATCCGTGAAAAGCTCCACTTACAGTCTTACCCCCAGACAAAAAGAATTAAGGATGCAGATAGAACTAAGGAAGGAAAGACTGAAGAGAGAGGTAAATATACAGAGAAAAGTAAATCACAGTGACCGTCCTATTCCCCTGCTTCACAAAGTCCATATGCTCAGAGTATTTACTCCATTCTTCCTTGAAAAAAGAGAAAGCAATAATAGATGTAATAGTAACAACAACAATAATAACAGTAATTCTCTGGGGTTTGTATAGAGTCTCTCAAAGCTTCTTTCCCAGAGTGGCATAGAATCATGCCTTGCTCAGAAGAGAAATGAAGTATTTATTTGATATATCCTTCTTAAACAGGCCTTCTTCTGTTCTATTTTTCTTACTGCTTTTGTTTCTTGACTTTTTCTACCTAGGTTCTGTTACAGTCCCACAGTTCATGGAATGTAGCACATGGTGTCACATGCATATATTATACTGCAATGCAGGAAGTTTACATTAACCACAGTAAGGCTAGGGCACATTTGGGTAGTCAAGAATGGACTAGGCAATGATCATATGGGACAGTGTTCAGTCATAATATAACATTTACACAGCAAAGCGACTGTAAGAACCCTTTTAATTCTTTCCCAGCTCTTTATGCAGAAAAAAGTATATTTAAATATAAATATTTTTGTATTTAGTAGTCAGCCTCCGACAGTTGTAATGGGGCTGATTTTTCAGAAATCTTTACCAGAGAGTTAAAAAATGTTTTTCTTCTAACTTGCTATGTGTGTTGCTCTATAAAAGGAGCATGAGGCATCTGCCATTTTTCTGTGCCATGATGTACTAATTAAGCTGGCTAAGTAGCTTCCAAGGTTACTTTCTATCTGTGGAAAGAGCTCTAGCCCGCTTTATTTGAAAAGGTTGCTGAGGCTCAGCTTAGTAATGAGGGGTATAAAAACTGATGAGCAGTTGAAGTGTTTTCTTTATGCACACAGGACCAAATCTCTTGAAACCATGGTCTGTGTATTGAAAGTAAAAGGTAGGGTAGTGAGGGGAAGGAAGGTTTTCCTTAACAGTGTGTGCTAAATTCTTCCTTTGTTGGCTGACTTATGGAAAGGTAAGGATGTGTTGTAAGGTAAGGACTTATTTATTCATTCTGGAATGTAATTCTTCCATTCTGTGATGGATTTCCCAGGCATGAAACATTTCTTGACATTACTAGAATCCATCTGCTTCATTTTGGTGGAGTTTCTTTCATTCCAGTAAATTAGAAATGTTAAGTTTGGAGGATATCTGAAAGCTGTGTGTAGGTGGGAAGAACATAATCTGTTTGCAAGAAGATTAGATTTCTCGAAGTATTGAAATGAGTAGGAATTGTAGCTTTTGTGTCACAGTGAGTAAATCCTAGTAAAAAATGTCCTAGTCAGCTTTCTGAAGCATTAATTGAAACTTTTTCTCCTCCCTGTAGATACTTATCACTAGCTAAAATGTAATTAATAAATAATGGAAACTTTTCTCAATTTTGTAAATATCAGTTCATTTTGTACACTTGTAAAAAGCTTGAAACTATTAATACTCCTTAATAAGATCTCCTTAAGTAAATATGTTGCAACTTCATGTCCAGAAAAAGGTCCTTATTTATAAGGTAGTGCCTGCAATCCATATGTTGTTAAACACAGAGGTCCATCAAGCCTGAGAGCTGCATTTATTTTTAAAATTTCTCCACTTAAAGTGATTCTAAGCTAACTAGAGATATCGGGCAGACTTAATTTTTAGAGTTTTCGCCTGTTGCTATTTAAATGTCTGTGAGTCGAGAGGTGTCATGGAAATGGAGGTAATCACAAAAAGGATTAGACTGAAAGTATCTGAGTATATCACAAACCACAGAAGTGCTCCAAGCAATTTCTTCCTAAATGTAGTATCAGCTGTGATGCAGTCTTTGAGTATTCTTGTTTCATCTGTATTTTATTTTCATCTGTATTTTACATATGTAATTGTCTCTCATGCAATTCAAATGGCTTATTTATTGCCTGCAACAGTCTTTGCAGATTAAGATCATTCTCTTAAAAACGAAGTTTATTCACTTTTCTTTCCACCTAAGGAAGAAGAAAGGAAAAGGGAACTTGAAGAACTGAAGAGAAGAGAGAATGAATTAGTTTATAGAGCTTGGTTACTGAAGAAGAAAGAACAGATAAAAGAAGAAAAGCGAAATCGTCGTGCAAAGCAGTTGGAAGAGCTGAGAATTAAAGTAAGGTCTCCCTAGCGTGGAATTGGGATCTATAGGGCTCTTTTTAAATAGGAAAACCAAATTCTAAACCTGCGTTCTTAGCTAAGTGTATGAAAATTTACAGCAATGGAAAATGCTCTTGTTACATTGTTTTCAGTGAAGAGCTAGACTTGCAGGTATTAGGATTGATCTGCTTGGAAGGGTGGCTTGCAGTGTAGAACAGCATACATGAACTTAACTATAAAATCACAGGGGATACAGTGATGCTCCCATATACCAGGAGAAGGACTTGATTGAGCCCTGCAGTGAACAAGCAGCCTTCTTTGGAGTGTGTTCCTTACCATCAGAACCTGTTAGCAAGCAGTTAATGCACGTGACCTGATCAAAACCTGGGGATTCAGATGCTGTTCTAAAGTTCTTCTGCCTTAAAGTGATGAGCTTGAAAAGCTAAATTCAGTACTTTTTTAAACATGATGCTTTGAATGCTTGCTCATGTATATAGTCTATGCCAGATTAGCATATGCTCTAGTGTGCTTTTAAAGTATATTTCATGGAGGGGAGATGACACCAGAATGCAAATAAAAACCTATTATAATGTGGTTATTATAAAGGTCATTTACTGATAACCCTTGTAACATGTCTTCTGTATTAACTAGGAAGTGAACAGGGATCCAGAAGAAGCCTACAGATTATGGCTTAAAAAAAAGCACCAACAATACATGAAAGAAAAACGGATAGAATATTTGAGACGCCAAACTGAGGAAGTGGCCTTTTTTCCAAGTGCAGAGGAATGTGACAGAGCTTTTAGAGAGTGAGTAGGGTCATTCCAAAGGGACCACATTTGAAACTTTTGTAGTCTATCATCTCGAAACAGTAGCTATCTTATGGTACATCTTTGCTGCTGATGTCCTCATTGTTTTGGAGGGGGTTTTTTCATTGTTTTTTTGGGTTTTTGTTTGTTTGTTTGTTTGTGTTTTTTTTGTTTTTTTGTTTTTTTTTGTTTTGTTTTGTTTTTTGGTTTTGTTTTTTTTGGGGTTTTTTTGTTTTGCCTTTTTTTTTTGTTGTTTTTTTTTTTTTTTGCATGATGAATATGCCCTTTTTAACTTACAACCTAGCAAAAATACATCAGTTACTTGATGTTGTTTGTTCACTATTGTGAAATTATTTGTCAGAACCTGAGTTGAAAAGAGTGAATTCCTTTTGCTGAAAAAGGGATCTCCTCAAACCCTTGTTGCCTGTTCTGGAGCAAGCTTGGGTTGATTCAGTCCATGAAATGAGCATAAAGTTAATGCAGTTTAACAAAATGGAGGAGGTAAAGGTGGGTGCAGAAGCAGGGGAATTGGGGTGGGAAAGCAGTGCTTCCTGTGTTTGGGTGTGGCAACCTGTTAGACTGTCTCAGCTGTTACATCCAACTTCACCCTACAAGACAGGGTGGGCTCCAGTTAAGTGAGGGACAAATCTCCTTTGAATGGGTGATGTAAAACTTGAAATGACAACTGCCAGTACTTCTGGTCCTCTTTTTCTCTCCACAGCTGGCTGAGAAGGAAGAGAGAAGAGAAACGAGCTGCAGAACTAGATGCTAAAGAGAGAACCAGGCAGATTAGATTAGAAGCCAGAAGAGCAAGGAAGATGCGGAACATCCACTATATTTAATTCACAGCCAGAATCCTTTTGCTTCATAGATCATTACAGTTGAAAATTTGATGTAGCCACAGAGTTCTTGGTGACAATCTTCTTCATTTTTATGGCTTGAGTCTTTTGTCCTTTACAGCTACTGACTTTTTGTGATGTTTTTAAAGCTTTCAAGCAAGTTTAACAATTACCTTCAGTGACAATGATTTTACTATCTATTTATTTGTAATTTAGTTGAAAAGCCTGCTTTAATGCATAACTCAGGGATCTTCTTGGTTTAACCAAATCTAAATGAGTGCAAGATGTATATTTAAGGGTGGCAAATACATTTTCCCTTCTTTAAAAGGCACTTTATACTCAGCTCCATCATGGATTCCTGGATGCAGGCTACTGTGTAAAATGTTGAATTTTTGGTGGATTAATATTGCTGTTTGATGCTGCTAGTGATTAAGATTGTGCAAGGTGTTATGTTGGAAAATGTTATTTCTTGTACCCCTTCCTACTGATCTGTTGACCAGCTCTAGACCAGAGGAGTGTTCTTTTAGGTTCCTGGAAAGTGGCCATCCAAGACTAATGTGTAGGTGATCATGCAAGAGGTTTTGAAACTTTTTTCTGTGAGTCATATTCAGTAGTTTTCTATTCTATGGAATTAAAAGCTTGTGCAAATTATGACCTTTTCCAGCAGTAAGGAAGCTAGGTTCCTTATATAAATGTTAATGTTTAATATAATAAATCTACCAAACTACATTACCTTACCCAGCTAAATTGTGAACTCTTGACATGCCAAAGTCACTCATGAAATCATAAAGTCAGTGAAAGAAGAGAAGCATTCTGTCCAACTGTATGATCCAGCAGATTTCATGATCCTGGCATTGCTCTTGAATTTTTCCACATTCACAGTGTTTTCTGGGAGTGTGGAGGTGGGCGGAGCCCCGGCTGCTCTGCCCTGGAGGGAGCCAAGCTGAGGAGTCAAGGAAGAATTTCGCAACTTCACCCTGAGCCCCTAGGACAAAAAGGCAAACCTCCTAGCCATGGCGACCTGTCTGGAGACCCACAAGCCCCCTCGGGATTTTATGTAGATCTGTTACAATTGATTGGTTCTGTACCCTTTTCCTCCCACCCTGGTGTCCCATAAAAACTCGTGGGTTTCCTCTGGTTGGCAGAGGGTACCTCGTCCCTGGACCCCTTTCGCTGGTACCCTCTCAGTAAAGTACCACCTGCGGAAATTCCACACGAAACCTCTCTCTCTCTCATCACCGGCCGGCTAAAAGAGGGGCTAACTCACAAGGGCATGAGCTAAGAGCACTGAGGTGAAATCACTGAGCTGAAAAATCACTGCTCTGCCCGATGCTGAGAAGCCCCTCTGCCAGCTGAGGAGCGCCCTGACCCCCCAAGGAGCTGTTTCTATCGAGACATCCTTTGGGGTGGCTGTGGCTCTCTGGGTCCCAAGCGGCGGACCCCATCCACCAGCTGGCATATGGGAGTACTGCAACAGACAGAAGTGTAGTGGATGCAAAGCAGATTTGATGGTAGTATTTTTCTTGGTTATTTTTGGAGCTAGTTACAGGCATATTGAGAGCACTGGTGTTGGACTGGAGCCTGCTCTGTTGCAGCTTTTGCCAGCATAGAGAGTGAGCAGGGACACAAAATGAAAATTTCACACACTAATGGCACATGTAAGTAACAGGTGCCTTCCTCCTTCCAGTACCTTTCCCTGACACCAAAGGCAGGAAGAGGCTCCTGTGTCCAGTAAGGAAATCCAGGGGGAACATTTGCAAAAGTTCACACCCCCCCCCATCTCCCTAATTGTAGGAAACAACAAAGGTGTTTCTCTGTTCATTGCCTTACACCAGCAGAGTGAAGGGTTTTACAGTTCAATGTCATACAGTTCTGCTTATGCTACAGAGAAAACAGGGTCAGAAATGTGACTTCATTAAATCCAAAACTGCGACTTGAAAGCAAGCAAAGGAAATTTATTGTAGCTTTCTTCATGTAAACCAAAGCAGAGGCAGCAACAGCAATAACTTAGAACTTACATACTCTGATCCATGGATATGAGATTGAAAGGAAAATTGGGTAAAAGCAACCATTTCAGAAATCTTTTCCCTAAACTAGACAGCTTCATATGGTGAATTTGGGGGTCAAACTAAGAAACTTAAATAGGCTTCTTTGGATTTAGCAGATTGTCTCCTAAAAGTTCTCTTTAGACCTAAGTCAAGAACTTCAAATCTACCTCAAGATTAAAAAACCGTACAAGTAAAAAAATACTTTTTTTTTAACAGTACGTGTGCAAACTTAGTGTTTATCTTCATCTTCCCATAATACCCAGGAAGACCTTGGGCAAGAACTGAGTCCTAATGCCAGGCCAGGATTCAATGTTATGTACTAAAGGAAGTATGTCAGTCTGCCTTTGCTGAGGATCAGCTATGCAGCAGCTTCACTCTAGAAGCTGAAACAATGGAAAAGCCATTATTTCAGCTCTATGGAAACAAGAGTAATCTCATCCCACAGAGTTTTCTAGAATCCACTTGAAAGCACTTACTACTTATATATTATAGCTAGAGTTCATTCAGGCTTCATTTCCTTCTTGACAGGAGGGCTGACATTGCATCTACTCTTGCTTTCAGAACTTAGAGCTATGAAGAATCATTGCACATACTCCTTTTTATAACTAAATTTAAAAAGCAGAACATATACTTGGGGACAGTTCAGCACCATGGCTAAAATTAAAAAAAAAACTCCAACATATAACTGACCATTTACCATTATTTTTAAATTAGTGGTCAGCACTTCATTTGCTTTGGTATGGTTACACTTCTGTCTCCCTCTACAGAGAAATTCATTATGATTTGCTAATAAGACTATAAATGTTAAATAGTCAAGAGCATCTCTATGCTCTACAAATTGGACCAGCATAATGTTTTTTGACTTGTCTTTGTATAAGAAAATAAGTTGCTTTCCCCATTAAGAAGTAGTAGAAGTATCCCAGAGACTATGGAAATCCTGTCAATCCCTACCTTCAAGAGGTAGAGAAGCAGAAACTTTGTCATTTCCAATGCCAAACCCAAATATTACAGAAAAAGGACAAAGAGAAGCCTGCTGAACATCAACTAGTGTAGTTCTTCAGAAAGAGTGCATGTGCAGCTTGTCTGGGCTTTTAAAGGGCTATCAGCTCTCCTTGACAGTGATTGCAACAATTGAAGGTGACATCTTCATATCTTGTATATGGGTGAAACCTTCCAATACTTTTCTTTGTGGAAATGAAAGAAGATGGAGAAGTCTCAGAAAAAGAAACTTCTGTTGATGTTTCTGGATGTGCAGCTGGATCCAGTACATGTAGCATCTAAGGATGGAAAGATTGACACTGAAAATATTTTTCTACAGTTCAATGGACTTTCCATCTCTAAGAGCTAGAAAGGATTTCTGCTCAAAAGTAATTTTTCATCTTTTTTCCAAGTTGAAAATGAAACATCTGTTTACCCAGAACCTTAATATAAAGAAAGATTAACATGTATCAAGAGTTCTTACCATTTCAGCCATTTTCTCAGCTGGCGTATTGCAAAACTCCACAGTTGTCGAAGTCTTTTTCGGACTATTAGTGCCAACATTTCCTAGAAGATGGGAGCTTACACCTTTAGCTAGCTTACAATTCACAACTGCCAGCTCTGTTGTGGTGTAAGGCTGGGCACTAGGATAGTATGTCTGTTGTCTCCCCCACTGAAGTGAGACCATGAGCTCCTCCAGCAGCCTGTGGAGAAAGGAAAGAAGCACTGTCAGTGGGGTTTCTATACTATATAATCTATAATATATATAATCTATAAAATGTATATATTATAGACATTTGTACTATATATTATATATAGTATATATAATATATAAAAATTATATCATCTATAACATATATAACTATATAATATATAAAATGTCAGTGGGATTTCTGTACTATATAATCAGCACCTAGCACACTTCAGAGGAATCATCTCTTCCCAAGGCTTACGGCATAAGCTAAATCTTAAACCAAAGAAATGGACAAAAAAAGTGTTTAAAAACAAGGAGACAAATGGGCTATTCTCCAAGGCAAGGCCTCACCAACACAGGACTTTAATACTAGGAACACTAGATGACATCTGGCAGAATAAGCACTGTAAAGTCCATGTAGGTAGAAAAATCTCTTTGATATTTTGTAAGGAAACAGAGAAGACTTGAAGTCAAGACAGTAAGTGATTAAAGAGAGAAAGCCCAAGGATGTGAGGGATGTCAGTTCCACAGTTTATTACCCTTAAGACCTCAGACCTCTAGGGAATGAAGAAAGTATTGTATTACTTTTGCTCTTTCAGCTCTAAGATTGAAAAGTGACCATACTATACATCAGGATAACTGAGTTTTGTTGAGTGTCACTGGAAGAGGGGAAGTTACTTGATTCTCCTCTAGCCTAAAATAAACTGACAAAAATCAAGTTTGCACAGAGGATTAGAAAAATCCTACTTGTGTGTATCAATCATCTCTTGACGAAACTGATCGCGTTCATTCAGCAAGTCCTGGATTGCACTCTGTGCATCCCTGGTTTGGCGCTGAAGAATTGCTCTGGTATTGGTCAGCTCATCAGCCATCACCCTGAAAAGGAAATCTCCAGTCAGTAGTGCAAGCGAACAGTTTGAAAGTCACTGTTTTCTACTACAAACCGTCATTTGCCCAACCTGAGTATTAAACTGCTATTCTCTGTCCCCTCCCCCATGCAGAGCCTATATCAACCTAATCAAGAATAATTTCTGTTCAGCTAGTGCGAACACCAGTGCAAGACTATGTTTTGACTGAGTTTAAACAATCTTAGGTCACTTAATTTAGTAAAGAAACATTTCAAAATAGCTGGGGAAAGTGTACATGGCTGACAAGGATCCTGTGAAAGAAAAAGCTAAATACATTTTTCTTTTACTAACAATTCTCACAAGTATGCTGTAATCACATCTGTTCACTCATCTCTATGGCTATAGACTGCATTCATTTAAGTCTTTGCCCTTCTCAGGGGCAGTCACCAGATACCAGATAGGAGTGTTTAATAGCTACAAAGAAGACAGCTGTTGTCACATTTTTCCATGCCATGAGGCTTGGGACTGACCCCTCCAGCAGGCGTTTCAAATGCCTGTGATATTCCAAATGCAAAAACCAGAATGACATTTAAACAACGACCAGTTAGAAATATAAGATAAAAATTAACCAGAATGTTACAATATTGAAGAGTGTTACCTCAAGCACACTGCTGAGACTGACAGCCCTGATCTCAGAACTCCCCATAATGTAAAAAAACCCCCAAGTTTGCATAGTAACTCTTGCTCAGCTACGACTTAAAAGTACCATTACATCCCATATGTCACACAAGTTACCATTCTCCCCACATTCTGAAATTTCTTAAGAACAGCAAATTAAAGGGAGGAGATTGTAATCTATTGCCATTTCCTTCATGCAATAAGGTCTTTTGTGATATGTATTAAGCATCATCATTCAGTCAGTTATATCCAAGTATAGCAGAAAATCAAAAATCCTAGAACACTATTTACAGATCTGGTAAGACAACCAAGCAAGTTTAAAGTCATTGCTAAATGAGATTTTGAGTTTCAGAGTTGCTTTTATGGTTAAATAAGTAACAGTAGGGTTCTAAGGAGTAACACAAGCAGTGTTTGATAGAGGTCCCCCTACTCTTCCTTCTATATCCCTGGCTCACTATAAGCAGAGCTCTTAAACACATCAGCTTCCTCTCAAATTGATGACTATATCATACTGGGGGTGTTAGGGATGAAAATCAACTAATTATCTTAAAGAAAAGTTAGCTGCCCTAGAGGACCCTAAACTGCATGTGGTGTTATCAAAATTAAGAGCTTCTCTTGCTTTCTTGTCAAGAATGGTAGTTGAGATTTTAGGAGGTTTAGGACTTACTGTATTACCTCTGAAAAGCAGGACTATTCAGATTTACAAGGATCTTATCTTTATACCTCTTTATCTTACTTTCTTTATACCTCTTCTGTAATCTCAGATTTCATAGTAGGTATCAGTATGGCTATTGTAGCTGTCCTCTACATACATAAGCATGCTGCAATGAGTGTATGTGATGAAAGACTGAAGGAGAATGCTGTTAGGACAGCTCCATGAGGAGGAATACCTGCTTGCTAGGAATTTGCTTCTCCACACATCACACTGTATAGACATGCGCTCCAATTGTTCAGACAGCTGAGCCATATTCCGGCCCAGGACCTCATTCTCTAGAATGAGCTGATTCTTCTCACGAGCCATCCGTTCAAAGTGATACTGCAGATCATCCCCAACAGATGCAACAAGTAATTTCTTCAACTCCCGATTGACCTAGAATTCGACCAGACTCTCTTGTAACTATCAATAGAGAACAAACACTCCAAAGAATGCAGTGCAACTTATTGCAAACTGCTAACAGTAAATCATCTTTCTCTTTCCAGAATGGGACGTATCCAGGCAGGCATAAACATTTGAGCCTAATGCATGTCCTACGCATTCTTGTTTAAATTCTAACAGTCAAAGAGGGAGAATGAAAGCCTGCTGCAGGAAACAAAGTTTCACTAGTATTCAACTCCTGAATCACTAAGGTAACAAAGGATTAGACAAGACATCCACAGGTGTATCAAATAGAAAGTTACAGTCAACCCTTCTACAGTATAGTATTTTTCACTTCGTGATTAAGGAGCAAAGTCTTTCCTCATGAAAGATTCATTTCCCTTCAGCTATCAAGTGTGTTTCTCCCAGCTAAGTCTTTGACTCCTCTCATCTGTTGTCAGAGAAGCAGCACTGGAATACTTTGATGTACCGCTACTCTGTATCTTAGCCTATAAGTTCAAAAGGAAACCTATTTGTTTCAAGGCTACAGTGTCATAGCAGTTCTCTTTAGTCACCTTCACAAACGCTTATACAAACCAAAACAGTTCAGCTGGGGGGGGAGAAAACACCTTTCATTCCTTACCTCTGTCTGTATACGCAGCTGATTAGAGAGACCTTCTTTATCCTGTAACAAGCGCTTTTCTGAATTCTTTAGCTTTTCAATTGCATTTTTCAGCTCTGTCTGTTCTTTCTTGGGATCTGTGGCTCCATCTGACTGATGGAATGCGTCTCCTTTATGTCCCACCGATTTGGCTACCTTTGCATTTTTACTTGGAACAACATGGGTGATGGCTGCTTTAGGGACTAATATTCGAATAGCTTCAATCTCCACGGATTTATCTGCATGTACTTTTCCCAGCTGTAGAACTCCAGGACTGAGGGAAGAGGTTGTCTTTTTATGGGGGCTGTGGTGGATGTGATGGCTTGTAGTGTTGGCTCCAGTGATTACTTCCACTGATCCAGCTGGTTGCTCTGTTTCCATGCCATCTCCAGGTCCTCGAATGGGTGCTGAGGCATCATCAACTGAAATTTTGAAAATGTGGAGGAAAAATTTACCACCATCACTTGGTTATAGTGTCATTGTGAGTCTTCCCTTAATTTCTGCAGTTCAAAGTTAGAGATTTTAATTGTACACTGTATGTGTCAAATAGTCCATTACAGCAGTGATAATCAAGCACAAATCAGAAAGTCATAGATTGGTTTGGATTGAAAGGGACCTTCAGGATCATCTTGTTCCAACAGCCCTGCTGTGGGCAGGGACACCTTCCACTAGACCAGGTTGCTCAGAGCCCTGTACAACCTGTTCTTGAACACTTCCAGGGATGGGGCATCCACAACTTCCCTGAAAACCTGTTCAGTGTCTCACCACCCTCATAGTAAGCCCGTACTCAATTAAGTCCTTACTCAAATATGCATTGCTCATTAGTAACAGCAATACAAGACACAAACATTGATCTGAATTGCATTAATTTTAATTTCCTGCTGCCATACAAGATTAAATGCAGACACAAAAAAGAGCTTTTCTGAAAAAAAAAAAAATTCTTGACAACATGACTCATAGGCTGAAAACAAAATCAGGTCTTGGGAGCTGGCAGAATGAGAGCAGTATCATTTTAAAAGCAAGAAGCAAATGAAAAGCAGGTATTACCCAGACAGCTACTGACACCTTAAGAAGTTTAGCAGACTTTCAAGTACTAACATGTTTTACTTGCTCAAGTGAAGGTTTAAAAAAAACCAACAACCCAGTTCTGCTCCATTTCTGAACTACAGACTCCAGCATTCCCAGTAATTCTGCCCTATAGTCCCCAATATGCACAGTATTTACCGAAATTAATTTTATTTAAGTCCACTAAGTTTTCAGACGAATTAATTATTATTGTAGTACAGTTTCCCCACAATGGGTGGTAGATACAAAGTTCCTGAGGGCATGGCTACACATACTGCTTTTTTTCTCATATTGCAGGCAGTAATGTGAGCTTGTGTCCTCTATCCACATATTAATGGATTTCAAAACCCCTGTAGTAACACCATGATATTGCCTCACTTTCAAGTTTGCTGAATTAGTACCAACAGGTTCTAAATACCAGAGGAGGCTGTCAGACAAGTGTACAGACAAGATAGATCACAGTACCACTGACAAACTTATTTTTCAATATCGAGCTGGATCAGAAAAACTTCATTCAATTGCTGTTTCATCCAGGCAGCTCTGGTTTTCACTGCAGTAATGAAGTCACAGAACTACTTTCTCATAGCTACATAAAAGAAGTAAGTTTAAACGAACGGAGCCTGGTGTAGAGTGTAACTCTGGTGTTTAGAATTCTAGTTAAAGTACTTTTTAATCCAGTCTGCTTAGATGTCATATGAACGACCTACCTTTTTCTAGAGATGTCATTTTCTCTTTAGCAGTCAGCTCTTCCTAACTAGGTAAGTCTGAGGAAGAAATAAGAACTAGGTAAATCTGAGGAAGAAATAAGCAGGGGGTTAAAAAAGTATCTTTAGCAAGGTAACAGCGACAGTTAATCTTGGATTATCCTGTTTTCTAGTACAACCTTTAAACTCCAGTTCAGTAGCACAGTAAAAACACCCACACCAAAACAAAGGGGAAAACCACAAAATTAGAAAAACTACACCAAACCCCACAAAGTTAAAAGGAGAAGACTGTGAGTCTTCCGGCACTTGTGTCTTTTTCACCAAGAGCAGCACTTCAGCTCCTCTGCATTGCTTCGCATCTTGTTCTAGTTTCCATTGCTCAATTAGTTGTTTTTTTCTGGTCTCCCTCCTTTATTTCAGTAAGTCCCCATCTTACACTTTAAAAGCCTGTAACACTCCCACAGTACAACTGCATGACTATGCCAAGATAACCTAAAATAATCACAGAACCACAAGAAAAGGAAATCCCACACTGCTTCAAGCAGATCTAAAGGTGAGGAGGAAACAATGGCAACTACACAACCGCACAGTTCCTTTAGTCCTGCTTGCTGAAACAACATTCTTGATAAGGCAAATTCTCAGTCAAAGAAGGAGTCAGTGCCCTGAGTGGGTGCATATAGTTATTTTAACATAACAACAAAAGCTGACTCCCAATTTGGCCCAAACCACCATCCTGGCCATTTCCCCCCTTATCCACCAAAGGTATTGACCATTGCCACCTTCATCCACAGGGCCATCCACTCTCAGTTATACAAGTCACTCTTTCCTCTTTCCTAGGGTCCAGCTATGTTAGTTTGAGATCAGTATACCCTTATCCTGTTTGTTTGGCTTTTTTTCCTTAAGTTGTCCCCATTATTCAAGGGAGATCCCCAGGGCCCTTGCTTCCTTTCACTGTAGCACTAATTAAAAGAGTTTAACTACAGCTTTTTGACTTCCATTGCAGCAGCTCTCTGCCCTAAAAAGAAAATGGCAGCAGTGAGCACACGGCTACTTTTGGGTTTCTAGACTCAAGATCTGCTTTGTGTCAGACAGGTTTATCTTTTGTGATGAACAGAAGACAAAAGAAACATCTTTTTATCCTTGAGCTTTGTCAAACTACAGATACAGAGATGTTTCACCTCTGTTGCTTCTACAACTGGACTTGTGTGTTAGCTTAATTAGTAGCATTAGGTGTTAATCACCACTGCTGTTCGTTCCTTTTGACTGAGGATCTCTATTTACTTGATGAGAACGAGGAGAATGAAAGCGTAGCTGCTCAGGAAGAGGCAAGAATACTCAACGACAGACTGATTAGGAGCATTTGGGCTCATCGGCTCCATCAGACACGGCGATCCCGCTCCGCCAGAGTTCCCGCTATAATCCCGGCCAGTTACGTGCGGGGGCAGCCTCCCCCTCCTCCTCCATCTCCCTCGCTGCTTGCACCATCACCCACCGCCCCTCTCAGGAGCCCTGCAGGATCCAAGGCCTCGCACAGCACCCCCCCGGCCCCGGCCCGCGGCCTCACAGACCGGCCCGCGGCAGCGCCGTCCCCTCAGTCCCCACGGCTGTCCCCTCCGCGGCTTCCGCGTCCGGCGGCGGGCGGCGCCTCGTGTCCGCTCCGGCGCAATCGCGGGCCCGGGCGCGGGGGCGGCGCTTCGGTTGCCGGGGCGGGGGCGGGCCGGGCGGTGTCACCGTCCTCGTCTCCGTCATCGCCGTCGTCGCCGTCATCGCCCTCATCGCCATGGTGAGCGGGGACACGGGCCCGGGCTCGGCGGCGGCTCCGCGGATACGGGAGCTCCCTCAGGGCTGCGGGGAGGCCGCGCCCGGCCCTCGGCTGAGCGGCGCAGCCGCGGGGTGTAAGGGGTCCTGCGGGCTCCTTGGGGCTCGGCTCTTGGGAAGGTGCTGCCGTGGCCGCCCCGAGCTGGGAATAGGCCAGGAGCTCGGGAGACCTAGCGGGAAGGCAGTGGTGCATTTGGAGGGGAGAATACGTGTCAGGTGTCACAGTCTTTATTCTTGACTGCAGCTGCTGTGTAGTAATGCAGGACAAGCGACAGGATGCCCCTGCAGGGGCAATAATAATTAAAAAAAACAAACCACTTTGCATTTTAATCTCGGGGAAAGGCTCTTCCCCCAGAGGGTGGCTGGGCCCTGGAAAAGGCTCCCCAGGGCAGTGGTCGCAGCAGCAAGCCTGGCAGAGCTCGGGCAGTGTTTGGAGAATGCTCAGGCACAGGGTGTGACTGCCCTGTGCGGAGCCTGGAGTTCCACTCGGCAGTCCTTGTGGTCCCCTTCCATCACAGCGTGTTCTGTGTTAGAATGAAACTCAGCTGAGTCCCTTTTGCCCGAGATGGTGTGCAAACCCCAATGTCGCAGAGCTGATTAAAAAATCAATAGTTTTGAGTTGCATTTTGTGCTCAAACTCATATGCAAGACACATGCAGTAGGCAGGCAGATGCACCTGTGCGTGGGTCCACCCTTAAATGCTCATCTCCAGCCCCTCAAATATTCCCTAGCCCTTCCAGCAGCTTGTTTGGCACCTTACTTTTGGAACATAAACTCAAGATTAGCATTTGCCGCTTAAATACAAATGCCACGGGTTTGTTTTCACATACAGGGGTTACAAGTATTCTCTTTAATCCAGGTAAAACTGTAATTTTCAATTCACTTGTTGAATTTATTCACTTTGGCAGAAGTCCTGCTTTGTGAGTTGTATTTTGGGTAAAGTATTTGCTTTGTTTTAGTTGATTGTCACTGAGTTTGACATGTTTCCAACCTCCTTTTATTTCTGAGGTGACACCAACTTCATTAAAGCTGCGTGGAATCTTACAGCAGCCTCTAACAAAATGTTTCATGGCATATTTGATTAATTTCTTTTGAAAAGCCTTCAGTGATAGGAGCTGCATGATCTGTTGAGATAATTCCATTGCATGATGATTTTTAAAGGTCACTGAGTTTTTTCCTATTATATCCTGTTCTGGAATTATTTGTTCTGTTCTTTGTGGATTAAAGATACTGCATTTTGTCTTCTAATTGTAGAAGTACTTGAAGATCTTTAACTTTGCCCTTTCCTCATTTCACATTTTTATTCAGTGAACAAATTTTGTTCTCTATCTCTGCTGATAACTGTGGTTTTAAAATTTAGCCATTTTCCACTCTGCCTGCAGTTTTTCTCTAAATGTGGTGTTTAACCTGCAGGTTTCTTCCTGGCTGCATTGTGTTCCACTGCTGCTGAACAGAGCAAAATATTTGTTTCTTGTATCTTAGATCTTCAGATTGTCAAATTGACCATATTTTTTTTCCCTGAACTGTTTTGCCTCTCCTCTTACTGCAACCTACCATAACTATCAGATTTCCTGTGGTTTTGTTTGGCCAATTTGTACCCTTGCATTTGAACTTCTACTGTAATACTTTGCATTTGTTTCTATAGAATTTTTAGATTATCATTCTGAATTCTGCTTCTAAGATGCTTGCAATCTTTCCCACACCTTAGTTGTCAGCCTAGATTCTGGAAGTGTGCTTTCTCAGTTTCATTTTCAGTGTAGTAAGAAAAATCCAAAATAAAGCAGGTGTATGGCAGATCATTGTGGAACACCATCTGATTCCCAGTTGGCAAGGGAAGTATTCCTAATTACATTTTCATGTGATAGACATAACTGCTCTTTAGTTTGGGCCGTAATGCTTTACTCAGCTTGTCAGATTCTCAGGTGGCAGATTAAAAGCTTTATCAGATTAAAGGTCCTGTTTGTCACAACTGTGGCTTCTCCCTTGCTCACTATGTCATAAAAAGACTTGTTCTTGACAAATTCACATTATCTGCTTTTTATTATGTTGTTGTTGTCTTGGATGTTCAATAAGCAGCTACTTAATAACTCGTTCCATTGTCTCCCCAAGTGCTGCCTCTCTGCCCTTCTCCTGATCCTTGGGACCCTTTTTCTCCGGTCTTTCAAGTGTTACAGAGTCCTGCTTGCTTATTTTATACTTAAAATCACACTAGTTTTTCCACTCATGTACCCTTCATCCTTACAGTTTCCTAAAATGCATTAAGAATAATTTGTCCGCTGGAAGATGATGGAAGAATGAATGTTTGGGAAGGAGTGCTGCTCAGTTATGTGTGGGCACAGGATACTGGGAAAGGGCTAAGCTATGTGACTGTTGGATGCCTTGACTTTATTCACCTGACCCGTCTTAAACCTCTTCAGAACATCTTTTCTCAGGAGCAAAATCAGAATACAAAAGATGCCTTCTGGTGGTTTCTAATACTGACCTGCAAGCTGGACTTTAGCCTCAGGATTTTAGTTAGATTCTGAAAGTGATGAATTTTGGGTTAGAAAGCTTGACCAACCTTTACTACTGTGTTGCTTCCACTTAATCATGTAGCTTTGAGGAAGTTTTAGCATATATACCTACTCAGGAAAAAACTCTTACAAGTCATGGCCACAAAGAGAAAAAGGTAGTAACTTTTAGTGGAATCAGTTTGGAATATATTTGTGTCACACCCTCTACTCCATTCGTGTGCAAGCAGTGCTCTGGAAGTTGTTGTGTGCCCTGTAAAACTGGTCAGGCATATTGCTGTGGTGGCAGAAGCTGAGGTAAAGTGACCTCAGCTTCTGAAAATGTTCTGAAATATCCTGCAGTTACTTGTCTAACAGCACTTTGGCTTTGCAGCCTGCCAATCAGTGGAGGACAGCTTTGCTTGTCATCAAATGGCAGCATTTCAGATCTGTTCCGGTGCATTCTGGTGGCTGGTTTGTGATCCTGTGAGCCCTGGCTACTGTGGAGGGTGAGCAGTAAATTCCCAAACGGAAGCCTGCTTTTCTCCACCCAAGATGTGCTCTCCCTCTTGGCTGCTGGGATGCTCTATTATTCTGTAATGGTACCTTTTGCCTAATCACATACAGAGATGTATTTGTCCATGATCTTATCAACAATAGTTTCTTTTGATTCATGAGTTGGGTGCACTCTGACACTTGAAAGTGTTCCAGATATGGAAGTGCAGCATTTTCCAGAGAACAATGGGCTCTGTTCACCATGGATATGCCCGATTGCAGTGGAAACTCTGCACATAGGTGCAGTTAGAGGATTTCCTTTTCTTCCACCCTTTGAAACAATTACTGTTACCCCTGCAATCTGACAGCTGCATTCTACATTACAAAGACTCTTTGAACAACAGGACAGACAAATTATTTCCTTCTTGTGCAGAAAGAAATCAAGGCACATAAAACCCAGATGACTTGTCTAATTGATGCCATCTGGTTTTGATCTTGTGCACGTAGAGACGTACACAGTTAGTGAAATTTAAGTGTCCAACTACCTTAGTTCTTTTTGCAAAGTTAGGGGAAAGTATATAGGAAATTTGCTCTCCTGGTTGCCAGAGCTTGCAGTCTTGTAATTTTGATAAAAATCTTATATGTGCAAGGGATGAGCAGTTCAGCTCACTTCAACAGAAAATTTGACAACTTGTGTGTTACATGTTTACTGTAATTATTATTATCATCAGTTCATTAGTAAAGCCCACAGCTTGGAGAATATCAACATGGAAATCATCAGTTTAGACAAGACAGGGAAGAAAAATGAGAAATGTTTTAAAGTGCTTTCATTCATCAGTTGAAAATACTTATTTCCTTTTTTGGAAATGGGTCTTAGGAAATGAATCAGGAATTTCTAGAACTTGACAACAGTGAGGCCTGAGTTTTCATAGTGTATCCAGATTTTCAGCTGAAGGATTTATAAAGGGAGAACAGCTCATGGGGCTGGGTTGGTTTACAGGAGTTTCTCATGGGACCTGGTGATTTCAACCATATTGGATGAGCTGGTAAAATGGAATAATTCTGATGAGGATCTGTCATTCAGAACTGATCATACAAACTGACTAAGCTCTTTCTTGCTAGCAGACTTTTCTGAACAAGTGCACATTTATAAAATGACTTTCCATAATTTACAAATTGCTTACTTCCACTTGCAAAAGAACTGCCATTTAAAAAAAAAGGTAATTTTAACTTGTTCTAGGAAAAGATGCAGTATCTCCACTAAAGACACTTTCCTAATGCTTGAGAAATTTTTCTTCTTTGGTCTTAAAACAAGACTCAGTTTCACTAGAGTGACAGCTGGTGATTACATTGAATTTTTCTCAGCTGCACGGTGGCCTGATCCTGTCAGTTGAAAGTTTGCAGGACAGAACCAACACAAAGACAAGTCTCTGTACTTAATGGCCAACTCTTGCTTGCAGCACTTCATCGTAGAGAAAAAAAATTTGTATGCAGTGTGAGGAGAAAATAAGCAAAATGCTATCAGGTAGCCTCAAACTAATTGCATGGTGATCTTCCTGTGATCATCAGGAGTGTGAACTGGTGATTCCAAACAGTGGAAATTTAATTCTTCAGCAGGTAGGCTGTGTGCATTGCAGATGATGTAGCTGATAAAATAACAAATTCTTTGACGCTCTTGTCAGGCAAGTGAAAACTGTTTGAAAACCCCCATAACTTTCCTTTGTTCCAGGAGCTCATTTTGGGTTTGATGCTGACATCTTTATGACATTATGTGCCTTATAAAATACCACGCTACAAATACAAAGTTGACAGGTTTAGAATCCATGGGATAAATTGCCTCCTACTGTAGCCAAGTCTTGGCTTTGGCTTGCAGAAATTACCATCTCTTTAAATGTAATTTTAGATAAATTGATGGCACTTCTGACGGGGTGGCTCAAACAGGTGACATTGTGATAGTCAGTTACCTAACATAGTCTAATGATAAGTCTGATACTAATCTCCCTATGTCACAGAGAGTTGTCTGTCCAGATCCTTTGGGTCGTGGGAACAGATCTTAATAACTGACATGTCTGTCCTAATGGGATGGTGGGGTTTTTAAAATACATATATTGTCAGAAACTCAAGAAGTTCACGATTTACTCAGTGAACCATTGCCAGGAATAAAGAAAAGTTACAAATTTTCAGTTAGCGGTAAAAATAATAGAATTTGATGAAAGAGACAGTAGTTATTTAGAGAGATGTTCCAGGCAGATTTGATGTGGATAACATTTACATTTAACCATCAGAGCTCAGCATTTTTTGAAAGTACATCTAAATTGTTGTTAATACAGGAATCCAGCCTGTAATCCAGGCCTGTGTCAGATCTGGAGCGGCTTGGAAGGGTGAGCATTACCTTTGGGCAGAGAGACACCAGGCTATAATTAGAATCATAGAATCATCATTTAGGTTGGAAGGGACCTCCAACCTGTTCAAAACAGGTCTAACCACACCAGGCTGTTCCAGGCTGTGTCCTGGCAAGTCCTGAACATCTCCCAAGGTGGAGATTGCACTCTTACTCTGGGCATCCAGTGCCAGTGCTTGACCACCCTCTTGGTAATTGTTTTTCTGGTATGTGACTGGAATGTTCTGTGTTTCCACATGTGTCATTTGCATTTTTTCCTCTCACTGTTCACCTTTCAGGAAAAGTCTAGATCCATCTTTTTGGTGGATTTCAGTTCGGCAGTTGTAGACAGCAGCAAGGTCACCCTCAGCCTTCTCTAATCTGAGGAGGCTCAGTTCTCCCAGCCTTCTCTCTCGTGTCCTGTTCTCCAGACCCTGACTGCCTTAGTGGCTAGTGGATAAGCACTAAAAACTGAACCTTTTAGGTTTTTCTGTTTGATAGTTTCTGTTTCCATTAAGCCGAGGGAGTAGTGACCCTCCAGAAAGTGGTTTTGGCCTTTCAGTTGCCCATTTTAGTGTCAGTTTCTAGAAGCCTATGGTTATCTACTATATCCAGGTGGGATACTCTGTTAATCATGAACTGGCTGGTGAGAAAAACAATGGTTGTAGGGAACACCTATTGCTCTAAGTCTGAAGTGTTGCTGTTTCTTTTCTGCAACGGCGGCGGCCTGGTCTTTAGGAACGACAGCACGACGTCCACTTTGCTCGCGTGGCGCCGGGCTTAGTAACACGCTTATGCCAATTTGGTGGACGGTTACAAGCGTTTATTATCTCAAACATGCAGTTTAAATACTCTGGGGTCTTTCACTATGTCAGAGGGGTCTTGCCACACTTCCTGGGTTAGAAGGGAGAATGGAAAAGTACTGGCACATGTTAGTAAGAGCTTACATTTATGTGGTGATAGCTTATCTTTGGGGGGTTGGAGTGTTCTCTGCTCTTCCCGTTACAACCGAGATCTTCCGAGCGCCTGTCCCTATCCAACCACACTGAAGAGGGCTTTTTCGTGAACACTGGCTTCTAACTGTAGCTGTAGCTGCCAGGAATAATCACCAGAAGTACTATTTCCTGCCAGTAAACACTGTGCTTGGCCTAATGTGTCCAAACTATTTTGTGTTCCCCTGTGTCCTTATACAGATGGAAACCAGAGGCTCTGGTGCCTGAGCAACACACCAGGGTCACTCAGTAGTGTTGTTTGGGTTGGTGGAACCCCATAGTTCTCTCCCAGTCAGCAAAATGGAAAGAGAAAACAGCATAAAGTTTGATAAAGGGAGTAAATTATGTGCAGCAGGGCTTCAGAACCTGTTGTCACACTTTAATACTGACAGCAAGTATTTTCATCCATAATGAACATATCTCAAATCAGATGAGCACATACAAGAGGAAGAATTTTTTTTTTTTCTCACACTCTGTGCCTGTTAGAGTTAGGAGATGAACTCTGTGAGGTGCCTTGCTGAGTTGTCCTGGAGTGGGCAGCTCTGATACTCCTTTAAAAACTGTGGATTTTTGGGAGGCTGTGGGCTTGGCACTGGGAGGAAGGCCACGTGCCCACGTGTCTCGGTTTTCCTGTGTGAAAGGACTTCATCACCCTGGCTGTTGTGATCTGTGCTTTATTATTCGGTGATTAATACAGTCTCTTACGAGGTTATTAATTTTGAAGCTCTAGGTGTACTAGGAAGAGATAGCAATGGCTTCTAACTGATCCTTTCAGAAGTGAATTCTTGAGGTTTAAATAAGGTGCTCAACCTGTCCTTGGGCACCAGAGGGTGCTCATGTCTTTGCAAAGTAGTGGCTCTCTCCCGAAATATGTTCCTGAGAGCCTGTTGCATGATCTTTGTTTGCACGGGATCCTTCAGTGTTTGTAACTACTTTAATTATCTTTTATAAAAATCATACTTTTTCTGCAGAATACTCCAGCACGCTTGGAAGGAGAGGGCTACACATGGGAAGTGGGTAGGCATGCTTGAGCCTGTGTACCTGCTCTTCCACATACTGCACATTTTAGTGTGATCCCTCACTAAATTTAGTACCTGTCCTATTTTTGTTCTTTCCTTGTTTTCTTTCTCCCGCTGTAGGGACTGTACCATGCTGTGTGTTTTCTAGTTACACAGGAGCAATGCTGTCCTTGCCCTGTCCCATGGTCTCTTTTACAATACACTCTTTGATAACTGAACTGTAGTGTTTTAATCCTGAAGACTCCCAAATCACTGGAGTGGAGGAACTGTGGGCTGGATCCAGCCATTGGCAGCCACTGACATTCTGGTCTAGCAGTGTTTCCTGGAGCCAGCTACAGGGGAAGTGGGCTGAGCAGCATTTTCCCTTTCTGATTCCTTCCACAGGTGCCTGGTTCCTGTGCTGCAGTGAAGGGTCTGTGGAAGCAGGAAATCATGATGTACTGACTAACCTGCTTCTGCTCTGTTTTTGTCAAAATGAAGGGGGGATTTATGATGCCTACATAGTAAAAGTATAGCCATTGAATCTTGGTATCCTTCTGTGAAAGGAGTGATGGTGGTGTCTATTCCCATTTTACAAAAGTAGGAAAAATAGCCTTGTTTTTGAAAAGATGCTGGACATCAAATGCACTAATGCAGGGGGCAGCTGTGTAGGTGGAACTAAGCAATCTTGTTCTCTTACTCAGACTGTGTATGGGATTGGAATCTCTCAGTCACTGTCTTTTTCCAACAGAGACTTTTGCATCTCAGGGGAATAACATAGTTCTGTTGTGCAAATCTGATGACGGAAGTCCTGTGCTTTGGGAGACAAATAATCTGTGAATTGTGGAACAAATCTTCATAAAGTGAACCTGTAAAAGTCAGTTAGGATTCACACAGTTTGGGAATATGATTATACTCATCCACTTTGCTTCTGTACCCCACAGAAATTCTTGAGTTCTTACTTTACTAATGAGAAATCACTGAACAGCTTTTATCATGAAAACTTCTATTTGCATGTAACTTGTCATTAGTCTGACTTCAGAATAAATTATGACCATGACATCTGTACTAGCTGAAATCTGGATTTAGTCCAACTACTGTATTGGAATTTGAGAAAAAGTAACGCCAACATTTGGTTAAGCTGTAGTGCAGACCAAATACTTGCTTTAAGTTCCTACAGTAATGAATGAGAAATGTGTCAGCAGACTTGTCAGCTTCATAGGACCAGAAATTGTTACTAGACCATGACAAGCTCTGACTGTTCCAGGTGGGTGCAGCATGTGTGGTCTTCAGAGCGTTCATACAAACTCCTGGGTGCTAATTGCTGACGGTATTGGTTGACTGAAGGACCAGCTCTTCCTTAGCTGTGATTCCAAGGCAACCAACTAGTTCTTGGTAAAAAAGCTTTTCAGAAGATTATTATGAGCTGAGATAATCTGAAGATGCTGTAGGCATTATACTGCTTTGAAGTGCTGTTGACAGCTTTAGTTTAGGATTTGTAGGTGTTTCCTTTCAAAGTTCTACTTCCAGCTGCTTGTAACTTTCTGCAATTTTAACCATTCTGTATGAAAATTTCCAGATTGATTCTACAGGAGGCTGAAAATTTTATGGGATACCTGAATAAGAATCTGTGGGGAGAAAATCTGAAAATGTTTCAGAATCCTAATTAAGGAAAAAAAAGAAAAAAAAAAGAAAAAAAATCAGTGTTCCTTTGAAAAGCTTTAGTTCTCAAAATACTGCAAGTTGGAAGCTGGAAATTTGGCAGAGGAATGTTTTTTTCTATTAGAGAAAACTACCTTTGAGTATTGACATCAGCTTTAATGTTAGGCTTAGGCCAGGTTTTGAGCCTTTCAGAGATGTTTTTCCTGTAAGTACCATATTGGTTGGGTCATGTAAGGGGGTGTGCACAGGTAGCTCAGTGTTTCTCTTCCTGTATCACATCGATGCATTAATGTCGTGGTTGGAAGGTGGAGACACAGCGTTCAGCACCTGACCAAGGCAGCATTAGTCCTGCCACTACCAGCTGATTAAGTGCAAAGCACCTAAACTTTGTGCTCAGATGTGATTATGTGGGATGACCTGCATTGCAAACTGTACTCTGAGTCAGGGAACAGCTCTGCTTTTGCTTAAATCACTGTCAGGCTCTCCTGGAGTTAGTGCTTATGTGCTGAGCACTACTGACTGCTCTGAGAGAATTACGTATGATCATGTAATTACCAGTGCAATAATAGATGATCCCATCATCTGCAGCTTTATAAATGTGCGTTAAATGGCTGCATCTTTTCCTAAAGACAAGATGTAGCTGGTCTTCTGAAGCTAAACCTGTCTGAACAGAGCAGTGAGGAACAGTATGGCATCCTTCATGTGTTTTAGAGAAATTGTTTTCCATAATTAGAAAAATTATATGAATCCTGTAACTAAGTGCTTAAGTATGACATGTAATTGGAGAGAATTTAAGCTATTGGTTGAGAATTTCAGTTCTTGATTATTTTATATGAGAGAACAGAGAGAAAAGAAGGTTAGGTTATATTAATCATACCTACTTGCTTCATCGGAAGCTTACATAATTTACATAATCTAGTAGTAAAAGCAGATTTCTTGCTTAGCAAATTGACAAAACAGCCAGATAATTTTGCTAATCTGGCATGGAATTGCCGATTCCTAAACTGGAGAGGAAAATTTGAGGCCTTCAACCTTCTAGAGCTGTGTTTATCACAACACCTGAGCATAAGGGGATGATTCACTGAACTGACATCCTAGTTGAAGAGGAAGATTCCCTTGGTTAGTGTCACAGCGACAGAAGCATCCCCATGCTACTTAGCAACACGTAGTGCAAGCAGCAATAGCCATATGAACATATCCAGTCCAAAAGGCACCTGAGAAGCCTAGGGACCAGCAATATTGGAAGTCTGTGGATCCAAAGGATGTAGCACCAACTGCAGGAGGGTAAACACAAATGCAGTAGAGTGTTTGACTCAATAGATTTCAATTATGATTAAGAATGTTAATAAGTTATCCAATATTTGCTTAATTTGAAATAGTCTAGAATTTGTGTGAAATTTTCGCTAGGCTTTGCTTTCTACAAGGAGAGGATAAAAAGAGATATGCTTACAAAATTCATCAGTGAGCTTTTGAAAACAAGGCTTAGGTTGAGAATTGTCTGTAGTCAAGACATTGTCATGGAAATTGCAGTTGCCAGATGTTTTTCCTTTTGAAAAGTGATCTTTTGATTTTACTTTTTCACTAAAGAAAAGCCTGTTGAGAAAGTAGTGGGAGGTGCAACAGCAGTGAGGGGGCTTCAGAATTGGAATTCTAAAAATTATTCCAGCTTGTGTGTCAGAAACATGAATAGAAGAGGAGGAGGAAAATGAGTTTTAAGAGACAGAGCTAATTGAGTGCTCTATCTACACAGTGTTGTGGATTTAAGTTTTGCCTGGAAAATATCCTGTATTACATAAACTGTGAAGGCAGAAGATGGCTTGAATAACACAGCTTAATAAGCATGCACTGATGAGAATTAATTTTGGGATTTAAGGTGCACTACAATGCTGAAAATTAGAGCACTTTCTGCCATGCAGGATGTTAGACTTCGCTGTTAGTTCAGCCATAGTTACACATCTGAGAATCCAGGTGGGCATGAGCCTTTGTTAAACACCTGAGCTGAAGAGAGGCTCTGGTCACAACAGTCAGGGATGAGAAGCATGAATAGAGAGCCAGGCATCATTATTGCTCATGCTTGCAGAAGTACTTGACTTTTTAGAGAGATTTTTTAGGGACTCTAGTTGTTTTAAGTGTTTTTGAATTTTCTCTTTCAGCTTTATGTTCTGCAGAGGATTGTCACATTTAAGATGTCCTTCCATGAAAGAGTAGCACTCCTCACCCACTGGTTAAGGCTGTCTTTTAAGCTAATTGAAGTTACATTTTTTTTGGTCTGGTGGTCTGAATTTGTGACCACTCGATTCTACGTGGGAAATTTGGCATCATGCAGGGCCTGCACCTAAAAGCATTCAGGTGAAAATAAAGCAGGGCTTGTCAGATGTTAAAAAGGGAGAACAGGGAAGCTAAGAAGTCAACCATTTGAAGCAATTGGAGTATTTCTGAGACTCTTGAGCGAGCCGGTGCTGCTGTGACGGCGCTTCTGTGGCTGCCCTGCAGGAGGAGTGTAGCACTGTCAGTAGCTGCTTCTGCCTGCAGTTCTTGGCTCTTGCTCCTCCGACCAGGAGTTGGTCAGGGTCTGCTTTTTATTTGGGCTGAAGTCCTCTTCAGGGCCGGGAAGTAGCATTAAATCTGAAATGGGCGTTGGTCTGGAAGAGCCATGATTGGAGATATATGAGCTTTGAGGAACTGTTTCAAATAATTCATAACAGGACTTGTCTACCTGGTGTTAGAGGTTGATCATACATTTGTAGCAGTAGCTTCTGGGCTTTGGAAATTGGTGATACGTTTAATTTCTGGGCTTAATTCTGAAAATAATGTTCTTGGTGAAGGCAACTGGTCAGGTCCCCCACTTCACCCTGTCTGAAGAGCACAAAGCCAACATCTGTCTAAGGAGTGCACCAGCACATATGGCAATAGTTGATGGGTTTTTTGTAGAAACTGTAAAGAGGAAAGATAAAGATACCTCTTCCTCTTCATGGGCTATTTCAGCTTTTTTGTTGTTGTTGCTAAACTCTTGCACATTGGTGATTTTTTACATCTTGTTTCTTCCTAAAAACATAAGGAAAGTGGATGTTAATTCATAAGCAGACTATCTGACGTTAGAGTCAATCAGCCTCATGATATCTTTACCTGAAATGTTTTATAATAATTAGTATTCTTATGCTTTGAAATCATCTAATTTTTTATAAAAATGCTCTTGCTCGTCCAAAATGTTGAGAGTTCCACCAACTTGGTTTGAGGGGGGAGAACAGGTTGCGAAAAAAATGTTCCCTTAAAATTGTTTATTTTAAGAATTTTAGGAAGCTTCAGAACAGCCTTTCCAGAAAGCTTTTTTGGTGTATTAGGAGAAATACCCATTTGGTGTGAGAATAGTTCCTGTCTGCTGGTCCATCCTGTTCCCAGTGATTTTCATAGAAACAGCTTGGTCTGTGCTTTACTGGAGATTTTCCTCATGATTGCAGAGTTTTACAAAATATAGAACACAGCTATAAGGATGGATCAGATTCAGCTTTTACCAAGGTTTTTGCAGTCTTTTTATTGCTTCATTAGGAGATGATTCAAATCCTTTGATTCTTTTTCTCTTTGGTCTGATTTCAGAGTCACTGAGAAAAATCGAAGGAGCACATTTAAAATATAGCAGTACTCTGCATGACTAAAGCTGTAATATCTGAGCAATGGGCCCAGAGCCTGTGTCAGATAATGCCATGCATGCTGAAGTTTCTGACAGCCAGCATAACCTCATAGAGACCAGATTGCTAATGGCATGTAAAGGTGCACTTTCTAGATACCTCAGGGATTTCTAATTTTAAGAAATATTTTGGTACTGTTTCGTCTGAAATTCTTCTCTTTTTCTTCTCGTGAGCTGAGAAAAAACCTCAGCAGCTCCTGATTCCCCGTGTTCTCCATTATAAGATAAACTCTGGTATGAAATTTCTAGTCAAAGCCAGAGGAGGAGGAGGACAGAAGTACTCATCCCAGAATAGTACAGTAGTGTGGCTGTCAGGTGGCACCATGAAGCGTGTGGAAAACCAAATCCAGATCTATATCCCTCTTAGGTCAGACCGAAGGGATAAAGTTGTTTCTCCAACTTTCCATGGGAGTTCCTTAGTCCTTGAGCTGCTCTTCTACCACTGTTGCTTCTCATGAAAACCTTTGGAAGATTTCCTTTTGTTTTCCTGTGGACAGAAGCCTTTTGGAAGTCTAAAAGGTTTACAGGACAGGATATTGTGTCCCGTCCAGCTGGTTAACAATTCTGCTTTTGAATGTCCTCGTCAGTTTGGTTCCAAACACACCCTTTCCCTCTGCAGAGTTTTCTGGGAGCACAGTTCTTTGAGGGATGCTTGGATTTAGCTTCTAGAGCTTAATCCCATGCTGACTGACTGCTTCCCCCATCACTTTCAGAAGTAAGTACAAAATTTAGGGTTTTTAATTCAGCTGTACTTCAGTAAGTGTTTCTCATGTGCATACAGCCATCCTACTGCATATTCACACATGCCAAAACAAAAACCAAAAGGTAGCAAAACCCACATGCATTTAAATGTTTCTCTGGGCAACTTACAGAAAGAAGAGGGGGGAAAAACCCTGTTCTTTCCATCTTCACACTAGGTGAACTCTTGACATTGCCGATCTCCGTTCTAGATTTTACCATGGAAAGGAGATGTAAATCTTGAGCTCAAGACAGCTATTCTGGACATATCAGTATGTAAATGTAAAGTGCATAATCACTGCTGGGCTTTTTAGTGGTAATAATTTTTCCACTAATGTGAACATTTGTGAAAAAATATTTCTCCCCCATTGGGTATTGCTTGTTTAATTGCATAGTCATGAGAACAGAGGGTATGTGTAATTTTAATGAGGGAATGATATAGAAATGAATGGAAATTAATTCTTTAAAGCAAGAATTTTCTGAGTTATAATGTATTTATAGATTCACTTGATTTGTTATTACTTGAGCTGTTCAAAGGAATGTGATTTCAGTGGTTACTAACACGCCTGTCTCATTTTCTGAGGCAATGAGGTGCTCTCTGGTCAAGGGCTGTGAAATATTCCTCTTCCTGGACTCACTCTGTCTGGAGCAGTGTGCTGCACTGAACATGTTGTCACCTGACAGGTCATCAGTGTTCTCTAATCACTCTTCTTTGGAGAGTTGTTTTCTTTGTTAGGAGGAGGGACAGAAGCTAACTGTGAAACTTAGCTTGCCTCCCATAGTACTTGCCTCTTCTTGAGACTCCTTCCCAGTTTGCAGTCAGGACACACTGGTGAGGTGATGTGTAAGAAGGCTGTTTGCCATACCAGTTCTGTTGACTGAGTGGTAAACTGCTTGAAAATAAATGTTCAGAAATTAGAATTTCAGGCCTGTGAAGGCTAAAACATTCATCACAATCCTTGCAGTATTTGATGGGAAGTGGACGGTTCTTTGTGTTTGGTTTTTGCCTTCAAAATCCTACTCCATTAAATAAGTAAATGAAAGTTTCTGTTCTCATTTAAAAACATATTGTGCACTTAATATGTACTCACTGTTAAAAACTTAGGTTTTAAAATTGGTTGGCATTTTTGATGACTTGGAGTGGCAGTTTCACAGCATTGCCTGGCAAGGGCTTCCCAGAATAAGCTCACCATATCATGACCGTGTTCCATATTGTATTTTGTGTGTTTTAAGACTATTTGCATGAATCTGCAATAGTAGGATTGGAGTCCTGCTGTGTTTTAGGTGCTTGTTTGGCAGGGTCTTCAGTTTGCTTTCAGTGTTAAATTTCTTCACTTTGCAGTGTCTGCCTCTGAAACAATTGGCATATTCACAAATAGAATGTTTCCAGTTATTTTTGTTTCCCATAAGCTTTGAACTTTGGTACTGTTTCCCATAAGCTTTGAACTGATACAGTTTTCTGCATGTATAAATATTTATTGTAATAATTCTATGTCCATACAGCAAGGAATATTCTAGTTATGGCTCAGGCGAACCTTTAGAGACTTTGTTTTGGTAATTTTAAAAAAATACTAGGTCTCCGTATTTTCTGGATGCATAACAGTAATGGATTCAAGCTGTCCTGCTTACTGATAGCTTTTTCTGGGGGTTTGGGGATTAGCTCTGCAGTTTTTCTCGAATCTTAAGTAGCATTTATTACCTTGCCTTTGCTTACAATGCTGAAAGAAGATATTACAGATTGTGATTACATAATCACAGAATGGTGATTTCTGCTATTCAGTGGCCAACAGAGCTTGCTGAATAGCAAATATTAGTAGCTCAGACACTGAATAAGGTCTTATAAAATGAATTGCAGATTCTTAGTGAAATACAGATTTTTAAACCAAAATTGTGTTAAAAGAAAAAATAAAAAGGCAGACCAGTTCCTCACCACACAAGGCACACAATGCAGTTTCTCACTGTAAGCATGAAGGTGCTGAGCATTGATACTGGTGACTAAGTAAAAAATCTAATGGTGCTTTCTTTGGTTGTTCACATAAATATATTACTTCCTTGAGACAAGTGAGCATTTACAAATTTTGGAAGTTTTAATTAAATGAAAATTGGTAGCTTCAGTGGCAACTGCTACCTGGAAAATAGAGTTGAAAGCAATTTTATAACATGAAAAGGTAGCATGTAGCAATGCAATTATATGTCTTCATGTTATGAAGAGGCATTGATTAAAGATGGTGCATCTATTTTATTTCATCCATCAGTAGTCATCTTCTGGAGGTACTACTTGAGAAATGCCCCATCTTTGGAAGTGTTCAAGGTTGGATGGGGCTTTGAGCAACTTGGTCTAGTGAAAGGTGTCCCTGCCATGGCAGGGGGGTTGGAGCTGGGTGATCTTTAAGGTCCCTTCCAAGCCAGGCCATTCTATGGGTCTATGAAACCAGACTGTTTTTCTTTTTAGACAACCTCTTTGGCAGAGAACTGCTTCTCTATAAAATCCATTCTTGACAAGATGATGGTCAGTCAAATCAGTTGATCAAGTATCTTGTTGTCCAGTAGTAGGAGTGTAAGATCAAAGCTGAAATCAGTCTGACAAACCTTATTCCTGCTCATTGCCTATACAGAAAAATCAGGAGTGAGTTTTGCCATAGGACAGCTTGTTCTGATTTACGTATCTCCAGAATGATGGCAGCAGCAGGAATGACGCAAACACATCCAGCACAAGCAAGGGCCAGAAACCAGGCTAAGTCCCTTGGGAGTTTTCATGCTGGATGCTGCACGTAAAAGATGAGCTCAACTCTTGTCTAAGGCTGCAGTGTGTGCTGTACAGATAATACAGAAGTTGGAGTAGCTGATGCTTATAAGGTTTCCAGTGCTGCACAGACTTCTGCAGAGAGAAATGGATACTTTGCCTCCTTCACAGGCCACTGTGCTGCCCCCATGGTGTAAGTGTTTCTGCAGTACAATCATCCTTTGGTTGCAGTGTGGGGGGTACCATAAGAGCTGACAGGAGGGTGGGGCATTTGCCATGATGCTCTTGACTGGAGAGGTACTCATATTCATCACATAGTAAGATTCTGAATTTGTTCTTTGTTATCTCATTCTCGACCTCTCCTTCTTCTGTTAGGACTTCAACCTGCAAAAGCACTTAGTCCTAAGTCAGTGGTAAGATGAAGATGCTGGAAAATTATGATTCTTTTCCTGCTCGTGTTTTAGAATAGTCATGGAAGCTTACAGGAGCTGTCTTTTTGGTATTAAGTGGTCTTTGTAACAACTGAAATGCTGCCCTTTTCTAAAATCTGAAGTACTGAAAAGGCCCACATGCCTTTAAGTTAAATTCCCAGTGGTTCCTCAGTGTTTAAAGTGTATAAGAAGAGAACAAATATGGGTGAGGTATGGAAATCTGTGATAAGACCATGCTTGCCCTTAGGAGTAGCAGTCAGATTTAGAGGAGATGTGAGAATTAAAAATTTAGAGCTCTATTTAACTATTCTAGCTATCAAATAACTGATATTGCATCAAAAATTAACAAACATGTACCACTAAGAGGAATGAGGATGGCACATCCTCGTGCTGTGCCTCGCCTTTGTGCTTGCTTTGCTGGGAGCTGTTATCCTCTGAGGATGAGATGTGGAGAGAAACTAGCAGGTAGTTACACTTCTGGAATTACTGCAATCCATCTTCCTCATCTGCACTCCTTAGGGGCAGAAAATGAGTTGTAAAAGAGGTCGGGCTATTTATGCTTTATGTAAATTTCAGGAAGTTAAGCAGTGAATCAAACTAATGTTGTCCTTAACTTGAATATGTTTATCTCATCATTAAGAGTAGTTTAGATGTGACTGTTTAGGAGGAGGAAAGTGTCTCCTTGTAGGATGTGTAGAAAATGTGTTAAGAGTCTGTAATTTAATTGTAGGTGAACACATTTTTTTTAACAAAAGAAAGTAAATCAAATACTTTGACTAAATTGAGAAGTCTAACAGCAACCTCAACAGCAGTCCATGTGTCATGACTGATGAAATGAGGGTAAGTTATGGGATTGTCTGGAAAACTGCCATGATCCAAGTTCCATCCTATTTAAAAGATGATCGCTAACAAGTGAAAAGATGTCACCAGCTGTGGTAGGCAGGAGATAATATGCAGAGTGTGCAAGTCCATTTACAAGCGATTTTTTTTTTAATTTTCTCATAACAAATGAGGGAAGTATTCGTTTGTGTATTTTTACATATAGACTATGTGTGCTTTCTGTAATAGCCAGTTTTGCCCCTTTTTCCAGAGTCAAGATGAGAGATATGCTTTCATTGCTGAATGGTATGACCCAAATGCTTCGCTTTTTCGGCGTTATGAACTTCTGTATTATCCAAAAGATTCATCAATTGAAATGGTAAGGATGTAAGAAAAAAAAAAATCTCTTGTCATAAATGTAATATCCAATTAAACAGTTCATACAATGGCAAGCCACTGCCTATGCTTATTAATTTTCCAGGTAAGAAGATTTAATTTAAAATGTATCTTGCTCTGTTTTTAAAACTAAAAGAAAAGCAAAAATATGATTTCACAGTGAAGCATATGGAATAGCTTTCCACATTTATGATTTTTTTCTTTCTTAAAGCTTTCTTTGGTGTGGAGAGATTTAATTTTCACAAATCCGTTTTCATTGAATTTCTACTTGGATTTCAGAATTGAAGCTCAGCAACACTGGCCTACTGCTTGAGAAAAGTAAGCTGAAGCTAATTCCAAACAGGAGAATAAGCTTCAGCAGGAATTCCAGAAGTCTCTGAAGAGTAAAATGTAAAAGACTCTTATCAAAGTAGAGGAAATGGTAAATGTGGTTTAATGAGAGGTAGGACATTTCTGACAGCAGGATCCGAATTACTCATCAGTGATGCTTGCAGAGACCTTTCTGACTTGTGGTTCATACACCTAATCCCATTGCTTATTGACAGTGGTGAAAACCAGCATTTTGCAGTAGCAGGCATGTATATAAAAATATAATATGTACTGTAAAGGTAATCCTCATGCCAACCGATGCTTTGTGCTTCCTTTTAGGAATGAGTAAGTGACATGGACTAGTCTGTTCCAGTTCTTAGTGAAGAGTCTAAGAATAGCCTCGATTTAGATAGTCACACTTAGTAATTTCATGATCAAATTTTAACTTTGCTGCTATAAAAATCAACTGCAGAAATAAGAAATTCTCGTGGAATTTGCCTTTTCTTACCCAAACTGCTCCTCACTGAAGCAATAACCCCCAGTTGTATGAGAAGATGCACTTTTGGCACTGATTACTAAGTTAGTTCTTAGTACAACATCTTTATGTGCACGGTTTTCAAAATGTGAGTTTCTAATTTATATTTCTCAGAGACAGTTGAGCTGATCAGTCAGGAACTGTAATAATCTTCCTACACAACCATGTGTAGGCTGGCAAAATTGTTGTTCGTTTCACCTACACGTCTCAAAACCAAGAGCTTCCAAGGTGTTCTTGAACTTCTTAATGCAGTATCTATGTCTTGGCAGACTTCTGCATTTTGTTGGTGTGCTCTTAGGTTAAAGTAGCGTGGTGTGTACAGAGCCGTAGACTGCATATGGGCAGGACAGGAATTGAAAGAAAAAAATGTATGTGAACACCCTTAGAGAAAGAATATCTCAAAATCAGTTTTGGGGGGTGAATTTGTGGACAGATAGTACATTTAGAATTCGTTCTTGGTTGGTTCTTTTATTTCTGCAGAATTTGGTGATCTTTTCACCATGTCTTGTTGGTGAAACAGAACAACAGTGGGAATAATGAGAGAAGTTCCTAGTTTGCTTTGCATGTGTAAGAAGACAGCATAGATTTTTGTCCAAGGACAGCAAGCAGTGCTTTTGGTCAAACTGGATCTCTTGACAGAGAGGCCCCATTCTCTGAGTTTTCCATGGTTAATAGCTCCCATGAGGAATTTTTGAAGCCCCAATAACTTTTCTTTCTACAAAAGATTTCCTAAAAACAGAGAAGAAGTCTTTAAAAAGGACAGATTCTTAGCAGAGAACTATTTTGTTTTGAGTAATTTACTTCTACATGTACATGTGCAGGAGTGGAACAGTCCAAACAGTTTTATATTTCTTCTGGTGTGCCTTGTAATTCAGTTAATAAAAAAGTCTTTTAAACAGATTCAGAAGTCCACTCTAAGGAAGAATCCTTTAACACAGGTTGATCCCATCTTCTTAAGAGGAGAGAAGCACCTCAGGGTGCTTTTCTAACAATCATTAGTGAAATAATCAAGGAAATACTCAGATTTTTGGTCAAGATATGAAAGAATTTGCTTCTGGTTGAGACAGTTAATAGTCTGCCTGGCAAAGCCTGGGAGAAAGCAAGTTGCTGAATTCAATTCGGGTTCTTTGCTTTTTTTATTTTTTTTTTTAGCCATGCTGTCATTTCATTCCCTACTGCACTTGAATAATGAACACTTAGTAGGAGCATGTATGAGGGACTAAGGACATTTCAGCAGGAAAGGATTCTTCCTTACAATCATGCCTCAGCCAAAGGAAGTATCAAAATTATTTACAAGTCTTTAATCTGCAAAATTCTGGCTCTCCTGAAAACAATTACAATTCTTCTAGCCTTCTAACAGAACTGTATTCACATGTTTCAGAAAATGGGATTTTGCTCTTAAATTTATTTTTCTCTCCAAAATTTGTGGGAATGATGTTCTTTCTTTTAATGCTATTCTAGTGGATACAGCATTGCAGTGGAGGACAGCACCTGTAAGTCTAGACAGAAGAAGTTTGGCCTGAGGAGGACAAAGTTCCTTTCGTAGGCTTCCATTTCTCCAGGAAATGGAAGGCATCTGTAATATCTACTTGCAGTAATATCTAATTGTTCAGCAGGTTGACTTCTGTGCTTTGCCAGCCCACCCAGAAAACTGCACATTAATGTCTGGTTTCTTGCTTGGAATACATAAAGCTGAATTGTCCTGACAGGCTTTTGAGCTTGCAGCTCTAGGCAGTGAGAAGATCTCAGCCAAATGTTGCAATCATCTCTCTGTCCCTAATGCTGAGTCTTACACAGTCAAATAGAGCATAATATCGCTGGAATGATGCCCTGAAGAGAAGACCTGCCAGTGTGTATCTTGATCATTCTGGTGTGAGCCACTGGGCTGTGAAACAGCATGGATGTGCTGGGGGAGCTCTCGGTGAGACTGGGCAGAGGCATCCACCAGGCACCTGAGCCTTTCATCACAATTTGAATTAGAGCAAGCAAATGACAAACCAAAAAAAAATTCAAAGATAGCTGTCAGCCTGAGACTATTTAAATGGAATAAATTTGTAATTTTGGTTTAGTCTTCTAAGCTTTCTTCGTACACCTCTAAGTTGAAGGGCTTGGAATTGAATTGATGAAGTGATGAGATTCAATCCCACAGTACTATGCAAATTCCTGGCAGTAAAGGTTGAGTTTGCCCACAGCTAAATCTCTTGCGAAGGTTGACTTTAATCTTGTTTTTGCTGCAGTACGATGTGAAGAACCGTCGCACGTTTCTGAGGCGCACCAAGTACGAGAGCCTGCATCTCGAGGATCTCTATGTGGGCAGCAAAGTCACCATCTTCTCCCGGCACCTGACCATCGTGGACTATGGCAACCTGTACACCTCCCGCAAGCTGGGGAGCCGCAAGGAGAGGTGAGAAGGGAGCACTGGGGGATCTTGTGGCTGGGGTTTCCAAGCAGATGTCTGCTAGCAATGAGGCATCTGTACTAATGTGGGCAGAAGAGGAGATGGCTGTGTGTTTGCATGCAGCTTGGGTCTGATTTTCTGATGGCCGCAGAGAAGCAAAGTGGTGCCTTCTTGTGGTACCACTACATGGCCAGCTTCTCTATGGTGTCAGCTGCTGGCTGCTCTAGGTATCTTGGGAGAGAAGAAGGGGAGGAGGAAAATGGGTCCTATTCAGCTTTGTTACTCAGCCATGGCAGGCAGCAGGAGGGTTCTTGTGGATTTGTGGATTCTCTTGGGGCAGAATTGATGTGATAACTAATGCATGCTGGGCTTGAAAGGCCTGGACTTTGTGAGAGTTGCAGCTGTCTCTCTGGAATCTGTGCAGAAGCCTAGTGCCTCACCAGTCTGATCTATTCTCTGTTAGTAGTAATAAATGAAAGTACTAGAGGACCACTCCCATTCTCTGTTGTTTTTCCTCACTATGGAGATTTTTTCTGAGAATTTTTTTGAGCTTCTCTTAAGCTCTGTGTGCATGAGGACAGAAAGTACAGTGTGAAGATGTCAGTAAAAATTATAGGCTTGTTTATTAAGACAAAAATTGTTTATCATGGATGAAGATAATAAAGATAAGACTGATACTTTTGATTTAAAGGCTTGCTTTGGAATAGACTTTAAGAAGCCATCTGAGAGCAAATATCAGGACTAAGAATACAAGGAAACTAAGGTTAATTTACAAGAAATTTAGATCTGGTTTAATGGCAGTGCAGGTAATTTCTGAGTTTGCAAATTAAGGCATTTTTATAATTTCCTCCAGCCTTTTTGAAAAGAACACAGAACATTTTCTTAGGTATGATATTCCAGTGAGCCTTAATCACTTGCTCTCTTGCTTCCTCCCAGTAAATGGGCCTGTTATGGATTCTTTTTGGAGAGTTGTACATAACCAGACATAGAGGAAGAGCTGCATGTTTTAATACACATTTTTGTCTTAAATTGCACAAAAGTTGCTGTGAAAATGCCTGCCATAATACCTTTCCAGAAGAGTTCTGGTACTTCTGCAAGCTGGGGTTGGGTGTGGTTAAACAACAGCAAAGGAGGTAGAGAACACAAGGGGATGGATTCTGTGTGTGTGGCTACACTTTTTGTTCCTCTGTGTAGCTTTTTTGTTCCTCTGTGAAGCTTCCATCTTTATAAAGTTGTGCATTTCCTGCGCTGCCTAAACTAACATAATCCCTGATGCTCTTGCAGTGCTCATGCAGTTATACCAGGAGAAGGCAGCTTATGATAAAATGACATTTTGTTCTTGTAAGGAGATGCTGCAGTCTACACGGCAACACTGTAATTGTGTCAATGAAGTGGTTGGTCTTGGGAGGAGGCAAATTTTTGTGCTGCTCTACAAAGGGAAGAAAAGGCATTTATGAGATGTCAGCTGTTTGGAAAATACTTTAGGAATGTTGGCTGAAAGATAACATAGATATTCAAGTGGTGTTACATATTCAGAATAGCCCAAAGGAACAGTAGTGAAAGGCGCCTTACTCAGGCAAGGGATCCTCAAAATCCAGTTTCTTCACAGAAGCTTTCACTGAGTAAACAGGGTCATATTAAAAGAGTTTCCTTGGGCAAAACTGTTGCATGTGAGTTATTTATCTTTCTGGCATGTTCCTAGCAGGTTTTACAGCAGTTATTAGATGTAACAAGATTGCTGCAGTGCATGATAATTCCCCAAATAATCTGCAGTTGGAATGATATTGATAATTTTAAGGTTGCTGTATGAAGCAGAATGTTTCTCTGTCTTTTTTTGCCATTGTACTGTACAGGACTATTGGCAGATCAGTTCAACTTTGGAAATACATTGTTTGGTCACTCAATGTGTGTTCGGACAGGCTTAGCAGAGGCCTTTGAGGGAGACTGGAGAGGTAGTATAAAAAAACTTAAATGTTTTGGGTTAGGAGCCCTTATTTTTGTCATCAAAGCAAGTGAATGTGATGCTAGGTACATGAGATACAAAACAGATGTGTAGAAAAATGCTAGATTTGCACAGGCTCTTTCTAGAATTAGAAAGAATTAGAATTATTAGGACAATTCTTTTTTAGTTTCTATACCTACTTTTCTTAAGTCTTGGGTCAGTTTTTAAATATTGTTGTACTTAAGTGTTCTGCATTTCTGTTCCCCTCTTAGCGTATCACAGGAAAACCATCACAAACCGTGACTAAATGGTTAAGTCAGCATGTGCTTACTTACAGTGTGCCATATAAGGCATCACTGGCATGGGACAGGGCTTTCTCTTTCAAGCTTTTCACTTGTGATCCTGGGTGGTTGTAACCTGAGGTAAACATTTGTCTGACCAGTGTGTCCTGTCTAAGTAGGCTTTACTTAGTCAGTATCACTGGTACTGAAAATGATGTTAAAAGACTTGTGTGCCACCCAGAAATACTTATGTTCTGTTTTGAGTGGGATATGTTATTCTTATGCTTCTATTAATTGACATTATCAGCATTTCTTCCCTTACAAGACATAAGCTACTGTACATTCAGCAGTCCTATTATTAGAAGTAGGTAGGTCTCAAAAGCATAGTCACAGCATGCTTTGTGCGTTGTTCCTTTGATCAGTTCTCATTTTCTGTTGTTTCAGTACTCATTGCAGTACTGTCACACAGTCCCTCTGAAAATGTAAGCAAGTGGGCCTAATTTTCCTTCTTTCTCCTTGGTTATTAGACATGAAACTGTTTTCAAATCTACACTGCAGACTGCATCATGCCAAACCCCATGAAACGTATTCCTAATTAAAACTAAAAATAGGGCACATGAATTGAAATCCAACCTCAGAAACAGTCTTCAGCATCCTGGAGTATGCTTTTTGTGTCCTGCTTCCTTCTGAAAACCTCACACTGAAATGTTAAAGTTTAAATATCAGTGTTAGACAAAAGATATTACAAGAGTTGCTCATTGCAGTTTGTATTAATGTCTTCTAGGTAAATTGCTTTGTAATGCAATATTTCTTTGCAGATTTGTAGGAATTATGCTATTACTAAAACCCTTGAAATTAGAAAAGTAAGGGACAATTTATTTCTAGCATTACCAGTCTGTTTTAAACCATCTGTGTAATAACACAAATTCAGAAAAAGTGTTCCCTGAGGAAACGCAAATGGTGCTGAAGATCCCATTCCAGGGGTTTGTTTGATCCTTATTGTTCGTGGGAAATGCCAGTGCTGAGAACCTCTTTTGCTAGGATGCAGGTCATGCATTCTGTGATTCTCATTGATGAAATGTGCAAATTTATCATATCACCGGGTGTACCACGTGAATTGAGGCCCTCCTCCTTGTGGGCCATGATTCACGGGTACACCCTGTGATACAATAAATAACGGCACAAGATGAGGTGGAGCTGTGAAATCCTTGGGGAAGAGGGAGCAGGCTGTAAGGCTGCATGGAGTGTGCTGGCAAACTGTTCAGTGTTGGTGAGAGGTCAGCCTTTCCTGATCTGAAGATGGGGATAAACCAACTTTAGCCTACATTGGAGTGGACTGAAGCGCAGTCTTGGCTGGCTGCTTTCATGCAGTTTCTGGCTGCAGCCCTGGTCCATCAGTCTTTTTGCATCATACTTGCCAATGGGTCTGAGCCTGAGGTGCTCCGTGTGTCGGAGCTTCCTGGTGCTTGAGGAAATCTGTTTGTTTCTGAGCTCTGAAGGCCATCTACGCCTCTCCCTTAGTTGCAGATAAAATGTCGCATATGTTCAAATCTTCCTGGTTGCATTTCCTGGTCCTAACACCTCCCTTGCTTTACATTTGCTGTGAAATAGTCTGTCTCTTGCCAAAGCATCTGTCAATCTGGGGTCACTTAAGGTTCAGAGTAAATGTAGTGGAAGTTCATGCATCTCCTATAATCTCAGCATATTTGCCCTGGCTGGAATATATTGCTGCTAACCTAAGGGCTGCTTTCCATGCTGTGCTGGTACATAAAATAGGAAATTTGCAATTATTTGGCTTTCGTTCAAGTACTATAATAAAAATTTCCATCTTGGAGAGCCTTCTTTACTGGAAACAGTGCAAAAGATGGAAATTTCACTTGAGGATTGTCAGAGACGTGGCATTTCTGAGATGCAGGGTTGAATAAATCTGTTGGTTTGTAAGCCATGCACATTTGAAGCTGACTCACCACAAGATGAATGCAGATAGAAAATGCAGTTTTACAGACCTTCTTTTTGTGCTTGTTATTTTTGATTAATAATATGTTTAGTGCTGATGGTGTTCTTGGTGCTATGCAAAGCTCACTAATAAAACTGTCCTGGCCCTGGGGATGTACAACATAAAAAGATAATTACCTAGAAGACAGGATGTACTTGGAAAAAAAAAGATGTGGGGGAGAGTGTAGAGATTTTTGGATTGATGTCCCTTAGAATATAGAATATAGCTGTCAGTCAGTATAAGAGATGCAATCCTTCCTCTGCCATCCTTTTATTGTGTCTATTAACAGTGTCAGCTATTTGGCATGCACATTCTATACCACAAAGTTTTTGTACTGTACTAAGCACAAGAGGATCTTCTTCTCACTGAGGACTTCAAATATTTTAAAAATATTAATAAAACAATAATTTAAGTTTGAGTTTTGTGGAAGAGGCACGTGTTTAAGTAATATTTTTAAAGGAATTTTAACAGCTTCAATTTTATGTGTATGATTAACATTAGGAAAAAAGAGAGCTGAGCAAGCACAGGGAGAGATTAACAATTCAATTGTGTTCTAAGCCAGAGTGAGCTATTGAGATACCGATTAGCCAAGGAAGAAGGGGTCAAACTGTGCTCTCAGAGCAAATGGAGAAGTTAGTAAATAATAACTCCTGCTGGAATACTGTGATCTGACTTGGGTTAGGAAGCCGAGGAAATTATAATGTGCAAAGCTTGTTCTTATCAGAATAATGTGTTGCACAGGCATTCAAGAACAGCATGGAAATTGTTGAGACACTGGGACAGTGAATATGTGACCGTGACAGAATTTCTCTCTCTGATGTGCTGGTTTTTAGTCTGAATATGAATCCAACATGCACACCAAATGCTCTTAGGAAAATCCTGTCACCTGTATCTCTCTGCTATCTTTTTTCCTCCCCAGAACGCTGGCTTTGATTAAACCTGATGGAATGCGTAAGATTGGAGAATTATTTGATATCATTATTAATGCAGGATTGACAATAACTAAGGCCAAAATGATGCTGCTTTCAAGGTAAGGAATTTTTAAGGTTAGGTCTATTGTATTTAAATATTTTTGCAATTAAGAACATTCCCTAAAGCTATTCTGTGTTGCTCCATGTGTCAGATCCATTCCAGTGAGTAAGAGAGGTAACTCATGAAACTCATTAGTTTCATAATTCTGTAGGTTTCTGAAAGCTAAGTATTAAAAAGTGATGTGCAAGTGAGAATGGGTGATGAAATATGTCTGGCCTGTATGAATCCAAGGTAGCTACCATGGCTTTAGCAGTCCAGCAGTGTTTGCTACTGGCATGTCTGTATGTCCTCACCTCAAGGCTTCCTCATGCAGATGGTATTGCTGATGATAATAATGTTGTTCCTAAAGTATTTGATTTGCTTGCCCTCAGTAAATCTGTTGTCTTGATTAGTGCTCTCAGATTTGTGCTTTTGTTAATCACTGAAAGTCCTAGGCAAAGCAAGTGATCCTCTGATGGTGCAGGGTTGGACAGGTTTTACTCAGGCATCTTCCTAATACCCCACCTTCAGTGTTCTCCACTTCCTATTGAGCCCCAGGATTTAAATGAAGGCATGCTTCAGAGGAAAGAGAGCATAATTAATTTACCTTAGAAGACTTTCCCAAAGTTACTGCATTATTTCTCCATTGCTCCTTTAGTAAAACATTGCCAAACCTATTAGTAAGCTTTTCTTTCCAAAAACATGTTGCAATCTCTTATATAAAACCATTTTAATATGTTCTTACTGTTTATATGTGAGGTCAGGAACTATTTTCTTTCACTTCAGAACCTTTTTGGCTTAATATAATACTGATAAAATAACTATAAGACTTCCTCCTCTTGTCTCTGCATGCACCTGCTGCAATGTCTGGATGGTACTAGTTCCAGATCCTCCATCCAACAACTCCAATTCATGAGGTCAAACAGGTTTCTAATGTTTCTTTACAATTCATAATGTCTTTCAAACTAGGTGGGTTTTTTTGTTTTGTTTTCTCTCTCCTGCAATCTGAGAGATTTGATTCTGAAGTGTTGTTCTGGGTGGTGCTTTATTTCAGTGTCTGTCTGAGAAGTCAAACTATTAAGCCAAGTTGTGTGCTTTAGAGTTGACTCAGACTGAAGGGAAGAAATGGAGACTTGAACTTTTACTGCCTACTGTATTATAAAAATTTCTGGTTGTCTTGTATAATTGAAAGTAATTATTAATAAGCACAAGACTGAGCTGTGATACTGAATGTATTTAATAGTGTCTTGAGTATTTTGTGGTTTCTCTGCATACTATTTGCTCTGTTTCTTGGGACCGTGCCATTTTAAAATGATAGAACTATGGCTTTGCCAAAGTCTTCTACCCTTAGATTTCTGCAGGTTCGCTTGTTCAATTCATCGTCATCTACTGCTTTCTTTAAAGAGATTATTAACAGCATTTGTCTGTCAATCACTGTTAAGTAGATTCATGCCTTCTGTAAAAGCTGTAGCCAAGATATAAAAGTGTGGGCAGGCACTTGCTTCTTTAGTCTCTTCCTTTAATCCTGTGTCAGTTCAGTCTGTTATACATAGGTGAACACTGTTTTCCATTATTTGAAAACAGAGAACTAATAAGGAAATTAAAAGGGAACTAAGTTATACAACACAACTGCACTTTGATACTTATTTCAGTGGGAATTGTTAACTGAGTAGTAAAGGTCAATTTGTTTCAGAAACAGACCTCTCAAATACTTCTTTGCAATCAGAAATGGTAATACTTAATTTCTTTGCATTCCTTTTTCATATTTGCTTTTCAAAATTATTTGGTGAATTAATTTCAGAAGAGGATTTTCTGGTGAAATAATGAATTGTGGGCAAACATTTTACAGAATGTAGGCTTGAAGTGTGAGAATGCAGGAGTTCCTGTGTCTAGCATAATTTTTACATCATGCTTCTGCCTTAGTTTGAAATGGAAGGGAAGCAAATTTACTGTATGGTTAATAAAAATACTTTGGATTTTGAATGGCTCATACTTATACTGACCTAAAAGCAACAAACCAGGAATTATTCGGGTCATTTTGATAAAAAAGCTGAGAAAAATGTGACTGTTCAAACATTGATAAATGGTTAGAAAATTAAATTCTCCTTAGGTTCTTCTTGATGTTATTTCTTTCCTCTGGCAATATTTGGTTTAAGTCTGGACTGCAAGTGGGAGAGAGACATCTAAAGTTCCATTTCAAATGGCAGAACTATGTCTTTGTTCAAACTTGGAATCTGTTCTTTGAAAAATATGCAGGCAATTTCTGTCAGTAAAGAGAGCTGCTCAAAATGAGCAAACTCATGAAGACCAGAAAAAAAAAAAAGGAAGACTGTGCTGCAGGTAAAAACAACTTTCTGATTTGGAATCTCATAATCACCCTACAGCACTGCTTTGATTATGAACTTTGTACCCAGAGTAGAGGTCAGCAGTATTACTTTCTTTCACCTGTCTATCCTCTTGAAGAGCTTGTCCTTCTGTACAAATTCCAGCTTCAAAAAGTGACACACACCAGGATTTGGAGCAAGCCAAATACTGAGCCTGTGTTCTCAACAGGAATTCTGAAGCTGCAAAATAGCAGTTTTAGAGAAAAAACTCTGTGGATTTTTCTAGCTGTTGCCATGCAGAAGAAGAAGTTCAATAAGCAAGAGTAAAAAGTGAGAAGCAACTGGAGAAAAAGACAGAGAAGAGAAGCAGCTTGGCTGGTGGTAGGGGCTGGTGGGGTGAAAAGCCACAAAGTGGTGTGTCCGTTGGTGGATGGATGGTAGCTCTGCACTGTGGTGGTCCCCAAAACCTGTAGTTGAGTAGCTGAGCCCAGTGCTGGTAGGAGTGTGGCTGTAGCAATGCAGAGCTTGGGAAGGGCCACCAGCCTGTCTGAAAAGGACATTGTTTTGCTTCCAGCACCCGAGGAAAGGCTGAGTAACAGCTATGCTGCACACACACAGGGTATACCTGGTAGCATTTATTTGCCTGGCCCTGTAAGGAGATCCCTCACTGCAGAAGCTCCATTGCTTTGGGAGAAAGCAGTATGTAGTCACTGCTGTGTTCCCTGAAGAGATGTGCAAGACCAAATTGAATTTTGAAGTGTGAAAGTGTGGGAGAAATGCGGTGTTAATATGGAGGGCATTGTGCTGCCTATGCAACTTGTAAGATTTGAGGACACTGAATGGAAACCAGGTTATGCAGTATTTTGTTATGCACCTGTTTAATCAAACACTAGCCTTCATAAAGAAGTGTTCCAGTGGAACAGATAAATTCTTTGTTTATGCTTTGAAACCAAACTTCATTAACCAATATCCCCACTCAAACTGATGGCTGATGAAAGCAACATAACAGCAAATGGCTTGACAAGAAGGTGACTCTGCTGCATTTAATTCTCAGCCTGAGAATGTGGGGACCATCAGTGACCCAGAAATGGGCTTTAGTAATTCCTTCTCAGAGCAGGAGCAAAAGGAGTTGTTAGCTATATTGGTAGCCACACAAAATATGACAGAAATTTAAATATAGTTTCTGTTATTGGACGTGAACACCCAACAAGTTGTCCAGCTTAGGAAGACATTGCCTGTAGAAACATGTTAGGAATGATATTTGAATGAATGATAATTGTGTTTTTTTTGGGGGGGTGTGGGGGTGTGGTTTATATCTCTGTATGTGTATATACATATATATATACAGCTATAGCTGTGTCTTTTTACTTTTCCAGAAAAGAAGCAGCTGATTTCTACGCTGATCATCGAGCAAAACCTTATTATCAGTAGGTATATCAATTTCAGCTTGATGTGCATTAAACTTATTTATTGAATGCACAAAATTCATTTACTGTATTTGATACCACATATCATGAGAAAATCAGAGCTTGTCTTAGTTGAGTGGAGCCCTTTGCAAAACATGCACCTTTTCTTCTTTCTCCAGGGAGAGGTGCGTACTTCAGCTATTAAAGATTTTAACTCACACTTTTTACAACCCAGTGGTATCAGGGGAATGTCTTTTGTCCCTCAGAAGTGAAAATGCTCCTAGCAGGGCAAAACTTCAAAGCCAAGAGAAGGGATATCTTCAGGATTGGAGTGGAGCTTGCAGATAATGAGAATTAGGGGGAGCACTTAGTTGTAAGAATTGATTTAGTAACAAGTACCCCAAATCATAAATAACTGAAAGCATAGTGCATGGGGCAGTTTTTACTGTACTGCTACCTTTGGACAGGTGTCAAACTTCCATGATGCTAGACTGCTCCACCTAACATGAGAAACTGTAGTCTTTCCATGACTGACCAGATGGATGCTTATGACCCAGAGATTGAGTTGTTTCTATTTTCCCTGAAAATGCCAGCAACTTTCTTTTTCTCCTTCTCCACTGGGCATTCTGCTTCTTTTAGGAAGAAGGTGCCTTGTGTTTTTCAGCCATGTTGGTGCCTAGGTTTGCACTGATGAGGTTGAGAGACCTGGTTTCAGTACTGTCATGAAGTGCTTAGAATTAGTATTGCCAGCTGCTCTCCTGCAACAGCAGCTGATTTTTGTGGGTCCAAACTCAAGCCCTTCACAGAGACATGACCCCAGGCTATGTCTGACCATGAGAGGTCAGAGAATGGATGATTTGGAATTGCCTTTTCTTTGCTGAGTAAGCCTGTTTGAATATGTTGATAAATAAGCAAGAATTTTGCCTGGAGTGTTATTTCACAGATGTCTATCTACACTAATTGTAATTGTCTGAGGAACTGTAGCCTTTGTCCACTGTGATGTGCCTGTCTCCCATCCTACAGTCCTATTGGCTACATCTTCTGTATAGAATTTTTCTCTAAATTAGAAATGAATAGCTCTAGAGCATTCCTAATCAAATAGAAACAAGAAACAAGGCAGTGAAGTGTGAAATTTACAATTCAGTTATATTTGATTATGTATCTTATCTTTAAATTCAGATTTAGTTTGCAAGTTCACAAGTCAGTGTAAGTCTAGTGAATAGGAAGGAAAAATAACAATTATATTGTTTGGAAAATAATGGTTTTCATATTAAGGAATTAAAAAATATATATTCAAGGATTAATCTGCACTGTCAATAGTGTTGTAGAAATTGCTTTTTTCTTGGGTGTATGTATGTGTACTATTTAACTGTCCTAAACAAGCAGACTCTGACCAACAGAATCTGACTTTCAACAGATTTTTATTGTATTGTTTCTTTCTCTAAGTTTTCATAGTTTTAATATTGTTTCTTTTTCAAAAAACTACTGAGATTTCTTCTCTGCTCTCTGCTCTCTTCTCTCTTCTCTCTTCTCGACCCTTGATCATTAGGAAAGAGGCAGCTGGAGATGTCTGTGCATCCACAATTATAATTGTGTAACGCTGTTCTTTTAAACAAAATAGTACAAAAACCAGAGTCACTGTTCTCCTTTGTTGGTTCTGTCCAGACTAAGCAGTGAAAGAACAGACTTATTGGTATGCATGTTTTATGAAGATACTGAATTATAGTTATGGTATTTTGTTTAGTTTTTAAATGGAATGTTTGGGTTACCAATTTTGGATGATTGTTTTCTGTTGTGAGGTGGTCAGGACAGGAGGCAGGCTGCTCCTGACTACCTCTTCTCCTTACTTGGATTCATCCCATTACAATCACTTGAGTTATGCCAAGATGTAATAACTCATTTTGTAAGTAAGTGCTTTATCCCATCAAACTTCTCAATTCTTTCTCTCCTCTCCCACTTTGGACTTCGGCTGGGCAAAATCCATGGAAGAGATCTGTGGGGCGGTGGAAAATTCAGCTTGAAAGCAATGCTGACGTTCTGTCAGGGGGTACACATCCAGGTCATGTGTGAGAGTCTTGAAATGCTGCTGTGCAGAAAAGGAAAGCTTAGGAATCATTCTTGTCAGACAAGTGGTTACCAGGGTCTCTCTTTCACTGTTACCAGGACACCTGTACTGACCCTTTAAAAATTCTTTTGAAATCTAAACCTCTACAGAGTAGCTTGAGTGAATTTGGGTTATCTACATGTTGGTTTTTTTTCGACAGCCATAATAAGGGAATGTCTGCACATGACTTAATCTAACCTCTTCCTCAAAGCAGAGTCCACCTCAAAGTTACATCAGGTTGTTCAAGGTCTTGCCAAGTTGAGTTCTGAGCATCTCCACTGGATCATGTTTTTGTTGGTTTTGATTTGTAGCATGGCTCACCATGTGCTGTTTCCATTTTGCAGTGAGCTTCTCCAGCTTATAATGAGTGGCCCCATCCTTGCTATGGAGCTCTTAGGGGATGATGCAGTGAGTAAATGGAGAGCAATAGTGGGGCCAGCAAACCCTACAACGACTGAGAGTGATACACTGGACAGCATTTCAGAGAGCTTTGGACATTACGGCCTCAGAGATGCAGCTCATGGCCCAGATTCAGTTGCTTCAGCTGCTAAAGTAAGTTTTTTACTCCTTCTTTACTGAGTTTTTTTTTTACTTTTATCTGCTAACAACCAGATTAGGAATTTCTCATTTTGTTTCCACACTTGAATTCAGAACTAGTTTACATATTCTTCATGGCTCCTTTTTAGCATGGAAAAATAAACTGTCTGAAAACAGAAATCTTGTTTATCACAAAGGTGAATCTTGGTGCTTTGATCAGGAGAGCATGCCTGGTCATTTTTAATGTCTTCTGTACATCACAAACAGTGAGCTAATTGCATAGTCTGTGTAATCTACATATAGTCTACCAATGTTAGGTCATAAAAAGAAAGGGATTAAACAATTAAATCCTTTTATGCCCTCTTGTGTTTCACGTATCTGTTCTCTTCACAGTTTTCACTTGGGCTCTTTTGCAGCCTACTTTGCTGTTACTGTTCAGAATGAACAATTTTAAAACAGGCCACTTTGTAGTGCTTTGTGCTTTGAGAGGTAACACAGTGAACATGGCTTTCAGGAGTTTGGTTCTGCTTTGCTTTGTAGGCAGTGTTGGTTTGTTTTTTTTTTTCTCAGTGCAAAGAAAAATCCCTGGGACTGGGTAATAGATATTACCATTTCTATAGAATTAAGGTGACTTTTGTGTGCATTGTTGTGGGATAGATATGCTAATAAATAATAGCAAGACTATCTCATGGTTGATTGATGTGTCTCTGTGATGTCTCAGCTGTAGATTATAGACCACTTTAGCTGGGGAAAGATAACCAGTTGTTGCTTCCTTGATTCTAGTCTTCCCTCTGTTTCAATTGGAACAGCTGCAGTAGCACAGCTGGAGAGAGAGACCTGCCTCAGAATACCTAATAAGCTGCCAAGTAGTGTATGCTAGAAAATGTGCCCAGAGATAATACCCTGGTGGTGAGGGCAGAGTTGGGCAGCCTCCTGTTCTGGTGCTGTTAGGCTGTGAGGTGCAGCAGGCTGACTGCAGAGCACAGGAGGTTTTTGGCTGGCCAAGCACTTACCTTGCTGCTCTGCACTCTCCCTGAGCTGCTGGATCCTCTCCCTGTGCCTTGGGTTTTGGCAAAAAATCAGATGTTAGACGTGAAGTAGTTTTTCTGCTGGCCAACTTGATGAACATGTTACAGACTCAGAAGGAGTTTGGATAAAAGTTTTTGGATAAAAAAATTCTGATGAAGGAGAGTTAGAGTCAGCTAAGTCTTTGGAGTTCTGGTTAAATACTTAGATGCCTTCAAATATGAGGGTGGAAGTTTCTCTTTTTTCCTGTGTACTACCATGACAACTGTGCCAGCTTCTGAACTGAGTGTAGAAAAGAGTACTAGCACAAATTCTTGGTTATAAGCCTAAGTGTGTGCTTAGGTTTTAGTTTGTTGTTCTTGTTGCATTTCATTTCATTATTTTTGAAATGCTGTCTGAAGGCCCTGTTCATCTGCAGCATTTTTATGACACTGTCGGTGTGTGCCTCTTTGTGATGTTACTGATACCTATCTTTAATAAACCAAGCAATATTGTGAATTTAGTGCTCCTGTGCCTTTATTAATTTAGTAGGCCTAGTATTATACGGCTGTATAGCTGTTGCTATGGAAACTAGTTGGCTGCAGAAGATTTGCTGAAAAGAAAGAAATATTAGATAAAGGGACCTAAATGAACTCTCCTGACAGAAAATTGAAGTCTCAACCACATTTAATGAACGCATTGTAAGCTGAACGCTTAGAGTGGAAAGCTGCATTGTTCTTTTGATGGCTAAATGACAAGTAAAAGTATGTCTCTGATACACTCTAAGCTGCTGTCTCTCTGCAGGCCAAATTTTGTGATTTCATTAGATCAGGAATAAAGGGTAAGGAGAATTTTTTTTTGAAGGCTCCACAAGATTATAGTTTGACCTTTCATTATGCCTGTCCTTCGGCATTATTGAGTTAATTTCCTTTATGAATTTTAATGGATAAAACTAAGTGTTAAATATTATACACATTTTCCTGCCTTTTTCTGGCAGCTTCTTTTAGAGTAAATGGCAATTAACAGAGTGGGACACGTTCCTTGAATCATGCAACATTTTATCAGTGGAAGGATGTAAGGAATGAACCCTGTTGTCTCAGGTGTGCCCACTTAAAATGTGGATTATTTGCCAGCGGAAAAGCAAAGGCCCTTTTTCCTTCTGTTGAAAGATCCATTGTCCAGGATCCATTGTTCAAGATCCAAACTAGGACAAGTTTGAATTGTGTAATTCTTAAGGAAACGATTACAGAAATTGTTGAAGTTCCATGATCTAAATGTGAGCCTGTTCCATTTAAATTGAGCTGATAAATTAAGGGAGACAATTCCAGGCCCTTAGCCCTTAGCCTTGGCCCTTAGCGCTGCTGCTGTTATACAGGAAAAAAAACAAATATATTTGATAGTAGTATTTCTTGGATGTCATTTTTTCTCTTAAATAGAAATGTATCAATTCTCTTGCTGAATTTGACCAATAGGTATGAAATGGAACCTGTGTTTTGCATTTGTTAATTGGCAGATTGTGTAACATATGTGAATAAATGGTATGGAAAAAGTGTGAAGCTGGCAGTGAACAGTGAAAAAATATCACTGAGGAAACAAACCTGACTGCCAAGTTCACCCCAGTATGGTCTAAGACCCAAGGTATCTGATATCTAAACAGTGATGGTGGGAAGAAAGAGATTGAAGGCAAAAAGATTCCTTTGATTTATCTGAGGTATCAAAGCAATTGAGTTAATCAGCTTCAATTCAGTAAGACTAAAAAAAGTTTTTGGGCCAATAAGGCATGAGAAGTGACTCAGCAATTTTAAAGCAATTTTAATTGTTTAAGATGAAAGGAAAAAAATGTAAACAATTTGGAAGGAGGTCAGTTTTGTATATGGAAAGAAAACATACTGAGGAATGGATAGTAGTGGTATCTTTGCTTATATAGTGGAAAAGATGATTTGAAAAAAAGGAAAAAATAAAGTATGTGTATAAGGGAGTGGATTTGGAAAGATATTGAGGAAAGAGAGAGAGCATTGGTGAACCTGGAAACACCTCTACCAAATGATTGTTGCATCAGCATTTTGAATGCTCCAAGTGTAAACAGATTGCATTGTAGAACTGAAAAGGAAAACATTGCAAGAATTACTACAATCCTGTTTTTATGATTGTAGCAATGGTGCCAGAGAGGAAAAGATACATTTGAGATAACATTTTAGGGAAGAAGTATTTGTAGGAAAAAACCAATCTGCATGGAAGATTTATCTTCTGTGATAATGGGTTCTTCTGGTGTTGTTACTTATGATAAAAACTCATGTGTGTAGCTAGATCAATCTATAATGTGTCTAATTACAATTGTTTTCAGGAGCTGGAGTTATTCTTTCCCTCCAGTGGAGGTCGTGGACCAGTCAGCAGTGCAAAATTCACAAACTGTACTTGTTGCATTATTAAGCCTCATGCTGTTAATGAAGGTAAGCAATGCAGATAGCAGAGGAGGAAGCAGTGTGTGTTCATTGTATCTATGATCATTCCTGTGCCCTCTTTTTGGGAGAATGAGACTGTGTGAGCACAGGGTATATTTCACAGAACATACAAAGCTTGCAGATATGTTGTCTTTCATACACATTTACCATTTCTGCAGTTCATTTCCATGAAGAGTGAGTGGGTCATGTCCTTTCCATGCAGGTACTTGTTCACTTCAGAGTAAGAAGAGAGGTGAAAAAGAGAAGAGTTAAAAGCTACGTGAGGTTGGATGTATCTTACTGTGACAGCTTTCCATGTCCTTGCTCCTGTCTGCCCAGCACAGTCACCTGCTGGAGGTTAGCATCCTCCCGAGAGAGTGAAAGCAGGACACCTGGCCATGAGCCAGGGCCTTCCATTCAGGCAGTAGCACATCAAATTAAAACCACTCTCAAGGGGAGATTTGTGCTGTTACGAATCTTGTTCTGCTGAATACAGTGGGGATGGAAAATAGGCAAGGCTTGTTTATGTAAGCGAGCCAAAGACCTAAAGCATTTGGTGGATTCTGTGATGCTTTCTGTGCTGGAGAATGCCCTGGGAGTTTGCCATATGAGTATTGGAAATGTTCAATGCTGTACTGTTACCATGCAAAAATAACCTCACTTGTGTGTCCTGTACTTAGATCCAGGAGCATGTGTAGGAGCAGTAAGTGCAGTAAAATATTTTGACTCAGGCACTGAAACAGTATTTTTGAATGCAGAATAAATATCACCATGTGAGAGCATGGAGTTTTTTCTTACTAAGATGCAGAGCACACTACAACATTTTAATCACTTCTTTGTGAATAGCTTAAATGGAAACAGCAGAAGTGGCTGGAGTAGTTTCCAGGCCTTTCACACCTCAAGTGGGACATCTGGAGAGCTTGCTGAAATAAAAAAAAAGGCTTTCACAAGAAGGAGTTTCATGGTTGCTACTGATAATGATAATGTGTCTGTTATCTCTTCCAAAACTTGCATGGTACTGATAAGTCTGCCATGCATCAAAGACACAGCAATGTTCCTTTTACAGAAATATGGACAGCAGCTGGGACTTTAATTTTACCTAGCTATGTGTTTGCAGAGGAGAAACTTTTCTGTGGCAGGATTGTTAGGATCCCTCAGGATTGTTAGGATCCCTCATTTGAGTGTAAAAATAGCAAAGTGGATGGCTTGTACTGGTTTTTTTTTTTAGATAAAATTTCTATTACATATAGAGGCTTAGGCTCTTATCTTATTTAGCTCAGGTTTTCTCTACCTATTTTTAATCTTACTCATCTCTGTAGATTTCCTAGTCTGCTGTCCATTCCTTTTTTTTTCTTGAACTTCTCTGAATTTTTCTGAGTTGCCATAAGACAAATTGTGACCCTATTTGCATATCCCTCTTTGAGTGTGAACGCCCTTAGGAGGGTGAGGCTGGTGAGGAGAGGAGGTACAGATGTAGGTAAACAAAAAGTGTATGTGTATATCCAGCTTTGCAGTGTGAGTGCTGGTCTTAATGTCCCCTATATGGTCTTGGCATCTTACACAGCCTGAGGTCTTAGTGTCCCCGGTATAGTTCTTTTTCTCACACCACAGAGGGCTGGAAAGTCAGAGGACAGCTGCCAAAAAGCAGCTAAAATTTGAAAGACAAAAAGTGTATCTTGTGTGAGCATTCTCCCTCCATGCAGCTATGATTACTACCCTCAACAGAAGGAAGACATCTGAACTGACTTTTCTAAGTCAGCAAATTGTTCTAACACTTTGCTGTGGTTTAACGGCAGCTGGGAACCAAACCCCACACAACCACTCACTGGCTTCTCTGGGATCGGGGAGAGAATCAGAGGAGTAAAAAGTGAGCAAACGCATGGGTTAAGATAAGGACTGTTTAGTAGGTAAAGCAAAAGCTGCACACACAATGAATCAGGTACATGGAAACACAGCAGCTGGAGAGGAAAGGAAATCCTATGTGGCCTTCAGTGGGAAAAGGTTTGGCAAAAGCCAGAGGCATGGAGAGAAAATCATGTGGGTCAAAGCAGCAGAGCCTCTTTTGCATTGGAGTTTTGATTTGTGCTCTACAAATATTCAGTATTGAGTATCTAAAAATAAACCTTTTTGCAATTTCCTATGCACTGCTGAGGCTTTGAACTTGGCTATCTAATTACCATAAATACAAGCTGCTCATTGCATATTTACAATTACATGAAATTTCATTTAGATACTTGAGTTTATATGGAGATTCAGTCTTTGTTTCTGTAGAGACATTTGACTGAATTAATCATTTTGATTTTGTGTTTTGGCCCTTTTCCCTAGTGTTTGTTTTTCCTCCAGAGTCTGTTGCATAACTGATTCTTAGAAGGAAAAGTCTTCCTGGTTTTCTGTCCTGGAAGATGATTTGCTTTAATGGCAGCTGTAAACTATGGTGCTTTTCAGTGAGCTTAACTTGCTTACAAAAGGCTGGATGTAATGTCTAGTTTAAGCTGGTTAATTCTTGGGCAGAATACTTTCTTGGAAATGACTTTGATTGCCACAGCTGGTTCCTATCCAGTGATAAAGTAGAGGAAAATCAGTGTTAGTTTTATCTGGCCTTGCTGCCTCTCTCCTGATGGACATACAGAATCGTCTGGTCCTAGCCAGCCAAGCACAGCAGGACCTGGTGCAGTGCCCAGGCACCTAAGAATTCCTATAAGCAGGAGTGTCAGCATGTCTGCCAGCCTGCAGGGGAACCCTGAGGCCTGATAAAGGGTGTTGAGGGACTAAGGTGAAGTTTAACCTCAACTGTCAAGAGTGCTGGTAATACTGGAGTGATGGCATCTCTGGCCCTCTAGGAATGTGTGCCATGCATGTCTCTTGAAGGCCATAGCTATTTTGTCAATCTGGTGTCAGCATAACATCATCTGTGGAGGATCAGAAATGGGTAGGCCATGGAAGGCAGTGTAGCCCAGAGCTCTGGACCAGACAGCTTTAGCTCACTGGTGGCTGCTCCCAGTGGAAGGGGAGAACTTCCCTGGCTGGCAGCAGTGAGATGGTTGTATTTTAACTCTGAAGAGGCTTTGCAAGAAGTCCAGTTCCTCTTCACTGAGAGCTAGAAGAATGCAAAAGCAACCTGATGCTACTTCAGGCAAATTTGTTCTGACCAGGGTTGCATCAGAGAGACATAATGTGGTTTTTCCTGCTAGAATCTGTTACACTTCTCAGTGTCTTTCAGTTTTCTCCTCATCTCCTGAGACCGGTTTTCAGTCAAGGAGGGTTGTAACTAATAAGAACAGCTCTAGGACTGTACAGTTAAGTTGTTTAATAATTCACAATTTTTATTGTGGGTCTATGTGTTTATTGTGGGTCTATTGTGTTCTATGTTCTGTAATCCTCCTGTTTCTTGTGCTTCTGATACTTGAGATAAAAGGTCATAGTTGCAATCACTTAGACATTCTCTGCTTGTCATTCCCCTCATATTAGTACCTCTGGAGGTATTAGCACTGGTGCTCAGAAGCCAAACTTGTAAATTTACCAGAATGGATAAACATCAGTTTAATGCCCTTAAGTTGATGGTTCTGTGAGCAGAAATAGCACCATATAGGTCACTGGGTGGGATTAACTTTTAATATTTTTATGTGTAACAGTTTAGTCATGTTTGCTGTAGGAAGTAGACTTTGGTATTTCATGACTGCTTTTAAGTTTCTTTGATGTGGCCTTTAGCTTCTTCCTTGGAAAAAATTATCTGGGGAAAAATTAAAATAGCGGTGATCAGGCTGTAAAGGCTGAGGTCAGAAGTGTGTAATATGCAGACTGAAAGGTCTGCCTAGAGGCAAGGAAGCCTCTGCGATTTTGAGAGGTCCTAGGCATGAGACTAACTACCCAGACAGGTTTTCTCTCCTTGTATGTGTTAAGCTTGAGATTTTGTTCTGACATGTCTGGTAAGTTAAATCCTTTTTCCTCTTTAATTAAAAAAATACAGTGCTGTCTTCCACAGTGTTCTTCAACTAAAGAAAATTTAAATCTCATAGAAAATAAAAGGAGCAGGAATACATTCTTGTCAAGTGGAAAAGGTATTGTGTAGAAACGTGATTTTAGAGCTGTCATGAGTGGAGGATAAAACTTACAGAGCTCTCCTATATTAATTTAGTAGCTAGTGGACAGCTATGAAAAGTTGTAGTACTTTACACTGATTAACAAAACGTTGCATGACAGGAAATCTTAAGAATTATATTTCTTTCTTTATGCAAAGACAAAAAAATTCCAGTTGGGAGAATAATTTGTAGCTCCAAAGACAAACTTGAATGTGACAGAAAAGAATAGCAAGGATGGTGGTTCAGTCTCAGGCAGGTAGAGAAATAAGGTTTACTTATGTAGGATCTCAAATGAATTTACTGTGTAAGAGGAAATGAGGAGAGGACTGTAAAACATGGGAATCGAACATTTCAGTGGATTTTCTGACTTTCAGACAGCTGAAGAACTGTCCTGACACACAATACACTTGATGCTCTTTGAAAGAGAGAAGGCATCACTATGAAAATGTCCGGTTCACCTCTGTATAATGCTAAGTATACTTACATGTTTGAGGTTAGAAAATTGAATAAGCTGGCAAAGAAAAAAGGATGGTATAGTAGAGATACAAGTATATTATCACTCTTAGCACTATTTCATAGTTTTTTCTCAAGATAATTTGTACTCATTAGATACGAAAACTCTGGAAATTGTTTCCTTTTTTTTACCCTTTTAAGCATAAGTTTGAGTAATTAAGTATTTTTATTTTCAAGAGGCCCAGAATTAGAACAGGCTTTTCTGAAAACTGAGTTGAGAAAAAATGAGGAGTGCAGTTTTCTTATAAGTAATCTGAAAGTACATCTTCTGTCTGTGATAAGTGTGCAGATAATAGAAAGGTGAAGTGCAGATGCTGAGGAGTTTACCTCATTGTAGGCAGAACCTTTCTTTGGATTTTGTCTACAAGACTGAGTGCAGTGCCAGGGGGCATCAGGGCTAGCCTTGATCCACTTCACGATTTGAAGTCTGGAAGGAATTATTTGCAGATAAAACCTGGAAGTGAACAAAAAAAATTGTGGAATGAACACAAATCTTTGCAGGTACTTCAGAGGGGATGGTTTGAGATGTGATCTCAGGGTATTCCCACATGCAGTATGGCAATCTTACTGCTGCAGTCATGTGAGGGCTAACTAGTAAAACACAGCGCTTTCAGCTGCAGGCATTCTTTTGCAGACAGATTTGCCCAGGGAGGAGACATACTTATGTCAAATGAAATGCAGTTTGTTTCTTATGTTTTCCTTGTATATATATATATAATATTTAGGGGGTTGAACCATTTGCTGGTGTCTAGTGGTGCTGGGGCTTTGTTGGTTGATTGGGTTTTTTCCTCCTTAGAGAAGCTATGAAAAAGTGATTAAAATGAAAACAATCTACTTTGCCACTTCATCACTGCTTTTTAGAATAAAAAAAATTAATTTTCATGAGATCAGTCATCCATATGCTTCCATCTGTGTTTTTAATTCTTTGTTGTAGTTGTAATGATGGATATTCCTTGCCTGGGTTGTTCGGTTTTGAAACCAAGCCAATAGTGTTTCTTGTTTATTTCTGACTAAAGTTTTAGCACCTTGGCATTGGTTTCCCAGCTTAGACTGATTCTGGATTTCAGTGGGTGATGGTAAATGACATCTATAGTTTTGAAGTATGAAAAATATATTTTGTATTTGAATAGATTTTGGTGGGGAAGAGATGAACTGAATTTGAAAATCTTTTCTGCCAGTTTGAGACAGGAAAGAAAAGGAAGAGATACACTTCAGAGAAACAGATCAAATTGTGCAGCCAATTGTTGCTGAAGCTCATAAGTATCCTCCAGCTGGAAAGAGTGTATTCACTGCTGTGTTCAGTAGACTTGTATTGATGGTGTTCATGTTACTGGAAATCATCTCTGTGCAGGGACCATGGTATGAACAGGAAAAAAAAAAAAAAAAAAAAAAGAGAGAGAGACATTAGAAGTAAGTGTTTATTACTGCATTTTGGGATTTTCTCTTGCAAAGGGTTAGAGAAAAGTCAATTTTAAGAGTGGACCAGGGATTTTTAGGATAGCAAAACTTCCTTCATACCAAGGAAACTGATGAATCAGGAGTATATAATTTCACTGAAATCACTCAGTGGTTGATGGACATGACGGACATTTACCAGCATGTCTTTTGTGAAGGAACGTATACTATGTTGATCTCTGAACTCTCCAAGTATGCTTTTTCTAAAGGAAGGTAAAACAGAGTAAGATAGCCTAATTCACCTAGTTATCAGTGCCTTTGTGAAAGTTCTTTGCTGTTAGGAAACCAAATTTTTCCTTTAGTGGAGTAATTTGTATGTTTAGATCTTTACAGTCTAGGCATCCACAAAGCTTTAAATGTTTCTCTAAATGTTGAACTGCACATCCGCACATCAAATTAAAAGAGCTTTTCAAATGAAGTCTTGTTGGGCATCCTGGGGCCAGTTCTTGTCAATATTGTTGTTAATGGCTTGGATGGGTGAGGGCAGAGCATGCTTTCGATGTTCACACATGGTACCAAATGCCTACTGAAATTCTGAAGGATGTGATTAGAATTCAGAATATTCTTGATGAATTGCAGAAGTGATGTGATGCAAAGATAATTGAACTGAATATAAACTGCACAGCACAACCGTGGAGAAGGAAAAATAAATGCCCAGATATAAAATAGAGAAGAACTGGCAGGGTATCAGTGAGAAGTTTGTAGAGAAATTGTTGGAATAATGATGAAACACGCACAATCCGTGTTCACTATGTACCTGCTAGTTCTGCTCAATGCTCCTAAGAGCCCAATTTTTGTATCATGTCCAGTTTCTGGACACTGTGTTTCAAAGATAACAGAAAAAGAGAGCAAAAAGAGTAAGAGATTTAGCCAATGAAAACTTGATGGGTTTAATTTATTTAATCCGAGATGGGTAGAACAGCAGCTTTCTATAAGTACATTTACAAAATATGAGCACATTTACTAATTTAGATAAAAGAAGGTTTAATGTAATCATTAAGGAAAACTTTGTAGTGTATCACCGGCCTGATATTTAGTGATGTAATGGAACTTTAAGTTACCAGAAATTTTTGAGAACATTTTAGAAAAATGAAAAAAAATGAGGCCATGCCTAATATAACTCACTGTACCTTGAAGCAAAAGGTAAATGCATTGAAGTCTCTTCTTTTACTGCCATTTTCAAATCAGAGTGTAAGGAGAAAGGCAAGATACTGGATCTGAAAATAGCCAAGGCACAGAATGTAGGAATATGTGATAGTCTTTTGCCAATTTGAAAGTAAATTGTAGAGCTTACAGTCTATTCACTATTGTTCTAGGACAGTGAGTTGGTGAACCTTCCAGATTGTAGGGGATCTCATGAATATTTTAACCTCTAGAATTAATTTAATTGACAGTGAAATAGTAGATTAAAATTCTTGTTTATAATTATGGGCTAATCCACATTCCAAGGGGTAATTTTAACCTCTTCCTCTCTGTAGCTGTAACCGTTAATGAGAAGTCCTATGCACAGTGTTCAGCAGGGATAACCAGAAAAAAAGGAAAGAAATGTTACCAAGCCTGTGAATGGTTTGAATTACAATACTGAATGCCTTTGTATAATCCAATGGTACAGCCCGAGCTAAAATATCATATTTAGTTTTGTTCACACTTAAGAAATGTAGAGGGATGGCTAGCTGAGAGAGGTCACGTAAACACGCTGCAGCTGGATAGCAGCAAGATGCTAGTCAGCCCTTGGTATCTATATAGGCAAGAACACCATGTCCTTGAGTGCAGCTGCTAAACAACATCAAGATGTGCAACAGGATGGGGAAGCAGAAGTTTGGAGGATAGCTAAGCACAGGAATGCAGAGGTAGGGGGAGTTAACGCTTTATCATGTAACCAATGGTGAGCTCGCTTTAGCACTATGTATGTGCCTCATTAAGCATGCTATAAATTATATAAACTCATCTAAATAAACTTGAGACTTGCTGATCAATCGTATCGATTGCTGCACATCTCTCACTGACCGTGGCAAAGAAATAAGCAAAAATACATGAAGCTCATTATATAGAAATATTTGACGGGCCAGAAAGATTGACCATAGTCTTCTTAAGTTAAAAGAAAAATCAAATCTGAGTGGATGTGCTAAAGGAGTACATCTGTACTGTAGGAATGAAGTAACGAACATCTTGAAAGAAAGAGCAAAGTAAAATAGATGTTTCTTTTTAAACTTTCTCTTAACACAAGAACAAAGAAAGACAGAAAACCAAGCTTTTCTGGGTTTTGGGTTTTTTTTGTAGATATACAACCAGCAGTTTGAGTTCAGCCAAACTGTTGCATAGATATTGACCTCACTTCATAATATTGCTTTCTTCTTTAATGGCTCCATTGACTTTGGAGCTCCAATGGCTCACACTGCCCAGCCAAATTGCTGGATACTTTGTGTAGTCTGGCTGTGATGTTTGCCTTGAATTTCTCTATGGGCCTTTGTATCTGAATGCTAAGTATGACTTTTCTCATCTGTTCCCATGGAAGAGTTTCCAGGCAACCTTTTTTTCCCTATGGATTTTCATCATTCTGCAGCTTATAATGCCCTATCTGGCATTCACATATGTGGTCTTGGCTTGTTCATAACAGTTCAAAAAGTTGCAGCTGGAATTAAGCCTTTGTACCTCTCACCCCCTTTGAAACTGTCAGTTCCCATTCTCAGCTGCGTCACAAACTCTGTCATTTTGGTTTCAAGGCCCCCTGAGATTTACTATCTGCATGCATAATTTTTCTTGTGCTAGCACTACCCTGACTATTCTCCAGTAAGGCTGTGGTGATATCTTTTGTCTTCACTCCTTGAACTTTTAGTATTTTCAAATGAGTATTTTCTGTAAAGCTTTTCACCAGTGCTGCAGTGTTAACAAAATTCTCCATAAATGTCTGTAAGACTGCCCTTCAAACTTCTCGAGGTTCTTCTTAGTACAGTACCTAGACAGAAATGAGGAATAATGGAAAATCCTGGAGTCTATGGCTGTGAACAATATTCTCTCATTTCCTCACATGCTGCTCTCTCTCCCATCTGTATCCACTGGTCTTTTCTTTCCCTCCTCATTGCTAGCCTGGGGGGCTTTTGAGGTCCCCCTCTCCTTGAGGGCACCAGTGTGTGTCACTCAGGAGACCTTCTGTCATTCCTTGGTGTTCCAGAGCACAGGTGCAAAAATGACTGCATATCCTTTTTCATATTGTACACAGTGGGGCTGGGAGACCAATAATTATAGATCATCACCATGACCAAACTTTCAGGCAGTCTAGAAATGGTATATTTATGCTTCACAGTAAAAATGCCTAGAGTTGTGTTATTCCTAAGTAGAAAAAGAAGATAGAGGGAAACCTTGTTCTTCAGGGTATAAGTTGACCAATTGATAGGAAGAAGTGCACTTTTTGAGAAGGACATATGTCATTTACTTACTGCCAGTGTTTTCCAATGTTGTCTCAAACCAAGATTAGCAAGAACTTCAGCTGAAATACACTGCAGGAGGGCCCAACCCTAAATCCCACTTTTCCATCTTCTAGAGTTCAAAAAGGACTTTGCTTGGAGTCATGCCTGATTGTGATTCTCTGGAGTTTTGAAATAGGCCTTAACACTTGGCAGTGAAGAATCAGATTATTTCATTATACTATGAAGTAAAATTGCATTTCAAAATGTCAGAAAAAGACATGCAATGAAATTGCTGCTTATAGTAAGTGGTATATTAAGCACCTGGTACAGGTTAGTTTTAGAAGTATATTACTGGATGAGGTGGATCATCAATCTGATCAGTCATGGTAGTTTTTGTATTTCTGTCAAAAAAAACCTGTTGTTCAAGAGGAATTATTTTTAATTATTGAAAGGATTTTAAAAAATGACGTATGGAAGCTGAGGTGAGGAATCAAGTTCTTGCCTTGCTTTGAAAGCAGTCTGCTGTCTTGCCTAATGAGCTTTTAACAGAGTTAACAGGTTAACAGCTTTTAACAGGTTAAATTAGGAAACAGGATGAGAAGAAAGGGAAGAGAATGTAAAATTTCTGGTTAAAGTGCTATTAGGTTAAAAGTGACTTTCATTAAACTATTTTATCCCAATGCCTAATTTTGCAAACAGTTGTAACCCTTTTCAGTCTGCTACTTTTCTGTGCTACTTTCTGTTTCTTAGCGAAGGACAATTTTCAAATACTGTATGTTGTAAAGCAAAAAGTTGTATAATATGAATATAGCTGAGGAAGTCATGGTACTTTATTGTTTCACCTGAATAAAACATATTGGAAAATTATCCCTGTTTATACTGGAAAATTCTTATGTCCTGTACTAGGTATGTAGTAACATAATGCAGCCCAGCAGACCTAAAATGTGTGCCTGTGCTCCCTTTCTTTCACTCTTTGCTTGGATTAGTGTTAAATTTCCTCAGTTGTATTTAGCAATGCTTGGGATTCTTTTGTGCTTTGCAACTGAAAATTCGTCACAACTGGTGCCTAATCTCTGGCTTTGATTTGTGTTCTTACTGTAATCACATTTTAAACATCCACTGACCCTTGTTGAAGGGTCCTTAGAAAGTTGTTTTTTCACTATAGATTTGGATTTTAAAATTGAAAAGAATTGTTGAAAGCTGTTGGAATGGCACTCATTAATTAGTTCATCTTTTCCTGAGCCTTATCTGCCCCCAAAGAAGAGGATATGTCCCAGTTCAGTCATGCAGCTGGCTGAAAGCCTCAAACAGATCCCAAGCCTAGCCTTGAGCTTGAACTCTTCTGTTGCTTGGGGATTGCCTTTTTGCTTTTTATTTCTATTTTGGTTCAGGTAGAATTTGAAAGGGAAGAGTCTCTAGGAGAAATGATACATGGATTGCCTAAACTGGGACAAGGGAGGACAAGTCACTGGATCCATGGATCTGTGCTGCCACTGGCAACTTCCTTGTGCTCCTCATTTCCCATATCTGGGAAGTGGAGCTAATGTCCTGCTTTGCAAACGTAAGTGAAATCTCATTGCCCTTCCTCCTCCAGGCACTTGGAATTTTGTGGGTGAGGTGTCTGTCTGTCTGAGTGGTGAAAATAAATCCTTTGGTTAAGCCTTTTGGGTGTTGCAGACATGGACAATCTGTCTGGAGCAACAAAGTGCTCTGCTGAGTGAGTGAACTCAGAAATACAATGTAGAGGAAAATCTTGATAGATTTATCACAATTATTAAAGGAACCTTGCATTAAAGACATTTATGGAAAATACCTTCCTACTTTAATTTCTGTCATTAAAGGAGACTATCTCCTCTCTACAGGAGAGATAAGTCTTAGTGACTTCAGTAGAGAAACAGCCCAGAAAGCTGAGTAGAGACCCCCTTTGCTTCTCTAAAACATGGATGTTGCTTGTAAGTTGTAAAACTGCTGAAGACAAAAGTTCTGTAAAAAGCAGATCGTGATAATACCCTATAACTTGATGTGTTTTAATTAGGTGCTTTCTGGCTGAGAGTGCCTATGCAAGTAGCCCATTCTTGACTGATAAAGTGTAAAAAGAACATCTGTCAGGCAAAGCAGCTGTCCCTTACCTTTCTCATAGCTTTTTTTCCCTGCAAGTAACAGTGGCCATTTATCTGCCAGTGCCCTTTGCTTGTCTTTGGTTTCTGGTGAAGCAGTTGACCAGAGTTTGTCTTTGAAGATTGAGAATGAGGAAAAGTTTGTGCTGTATCACATATTTAATTAGTTAATTAATTTATTTTTTATTCATTTATTCAATTTATTTATTCATTTCCTGAATGCTTCCCAGCCAGTCACTTGATCTCTTTACAAACTGCCCATTCATCTCTGAAAACAAGACTGAAGGCTCGCTGCCTCAGTTGAACCTGTGTGCAAGCATCTGAGCTGTTCAGCCTTTCCAGCAGGATGGACAAAAATAAGCCAGAGCTCTGGTTTCTCTCTCTGATGTGGTCTTGCATTTCCTGGGCAAACCTGTCCAAGTCCCTTCATTTTGATGTTGCAATTATTTATCTTAAAAAAAGGTTTGGGTTTTTTTTTTTCCCCCTGGGTTCACAGGAGTGTTAAAAGGAAACTTTCACCAAAACTTGGTGGAACAGTATAGTGGGACAGGAATTGTATTTGCTTCTGCTTGTTTCTATTTCTACTAACACAAAGAGCGGCATGGACTGAGTATGCACCGAAATCTCAGGTTTTCCCTTTGCTGGTTGGAAGATTTTTTGAAGAAATACGCAGTGTTTTGTAGAGGGAAGGCTTTTCTACATAAATCTTAGTGTGAAAATATGGTATTAAATACTTCAGGGACATGTTCTTTTAATTTTCACTTGTAAATACGATTTTTGATAGTCTTTCAACTCTTAGTCTCATTTACTCAGAGCTTCCATTGACCTTTTAATGTGGTAGGAAGCTCCCTAGTCCTGTGTCACAGGTATTAGCAGGCTGTGTCTCAAGCATGCTATAACTTCCATACTAGCTTTGTTTTATTCTCATCTCTTAAAGTTACGTAGTGCTAAATATCCTGCAATTTAAAGACTACTTAATAAAAGGATCTAATGACCAGGAGTCACATCCTGCTGTTGTCATTCGTTACAAGGTATTCTTCTATGATTAATTCTTTTGTAGATAAATGTCCAGAAATTTGTAGTTTCTCACAAATAGTACTAGAGGACAGGCATTTGTGTTCCATAAAAAACAATGATTCTGTAAAATTTAGTCACACAGAGTGCTGTGCTTGGCTGACATAATCTTCAAAATGGCCTGATCTAAATTTTAAGTACAGGCAAATCTAAAATATACATTCAGTGGAAGATCAATGGTTCTTGTTTTCTGAAATTCAGTGTTTTGTTTTACCATATCATTCAGTCTTTGAGGATGTGTTCTAGAGAGAATAAGCAAGCAGTATCATCAGCAATAGCATATTTGGGAGCTATAAACTTCTGAGTAGGTCATTTTGCAGTGATGTGTTTTTTCCATAGAAGACATGAACTCCTGTGCTAGTTTATTGGCAACATTTTTTATCTTCCTGAATTGTTTCTGGGTTAAAGTAGGACTTGCAAAAAGAAAAAGACAGATGGTGCTCTGAATTGATGACTGATAAAGCATCGGTATTGGTAATGGGTTTTCATTAAAAATATAAATCTTGATCTTGCAGCAACTGGGTGTTTTGCAGTTGATCTGAGAAAAGTAAAGGCTTCACTAATTACCTTTTTGTGGTAGAAATGCTTTTCAACAGCTGCATGGAATTTAGGTATTTGAAACCATCAGCACATAACCCCATATAGAACATAGAGTATGTGAACTCAGCTCTGGTATTTTTTGCTCTCGCTTGCTCTCACAGCATTGCACAAACACTGTTTTTTTCAGTTTGAGAATAAGCAGTATATTGGCATAATACCTTTCAGTTGTAAATTCTGCTTTTTAAAATTGAATGCTGTATTTTCCATGTTTCTTCAGGGCTTGCTGGAAAGATTATAAAAGCCATCCTCAAGGAAGGATTTGAGATCTCAGCTTTGCAGATGGTAGGTTTCCTTCTGTGTGTTTTTATGATAAGCAGAAGTTGGAGTGATGCTGTACGCACGTCGTAGCAGTGCACAGGTGTCTTCCTGCGGTGAAAAAATAAACCCCTTGTGCAGACTGTAGCAATATTTTGGTATCAGCACTGTTCTTGTGATATTTGTGTTTTAGTATCTGATTCTGTTTGCTTGGTGACCTTGAGCCAAGACACTTCACTTCCTTGTATCTGAGTTTCCCTGTAGTTAGGAGGGGAGATAATTATATCTGTCTCTTCTGAAACAATTTGAGATATCTTTACAAAAAGTACTAGCTAAGATTAATATTAATGAAACTATTGTTAATATCCTTCTTAAATTTTTTTTAACTCATATATTTAGTATGAATTATAGGGAATGCTTTTAAAGGTACTTAAGGGATTTTGACATCCTGAGCACCCTCAGCAGTTAAAGAGATTTGGCACAGAGATTGTTCCCAAGAGTCCTGCCCTTCAGTTCTGGTGGAAGTCTCAAGATCTGATATTCTCCAGTCACTCAAATCCCCATCACAAATGAAGAATAGCTCCTTTCTTAGTGGGATTGACTAACACTACACTGTCTATTTGTATGTGAACTGGAAAAAAATACTGTGTGCTGTGTTGCCTGTGGCATCACTGACTAAGTTGCTGACAAGCATTATATTGCAGTATTAAAGCCATTCCTTTTACTTAGTAAAACTTAAAGGATTCTGAATGTTTGCTGTTTAAGAAGGGAGGTGTATGTATTCCTGTTGTTTAATTCTGACTGGCTAATGTTTTGGTTTTCTTAGTTCAACATGGAGCGTACAAATGTGGAAGAATTTTATGAGATTTACAAAGGCGTCGTCCCTGAATACCTGGTAAGCAGAAGTTTAGCAAGAATCTATTTAAAAATAAGATTTGCTCAAGTGAGGAAATTACCACATTTCTTATTGTTGGGATTGTGATGTGGTTTCTTTTGTGAACCTGATATTGAACAGTTCTAGTTTGTTCTCAAATCAGTTAGTTCATTGTGAGAATTGTGTTATGTGTGTCGTAATAGAGGAGAGCCTGTCATGAAAATTGTTCAGCCAAGGAATTTGTGAAATACAACAGAGTCACATCCCTGGCTTCCCCCAGAAAAGTTATTTTATTGATGTTGAGCTATGAGAATGTATTACACCTGCATCTTTGATTGGATATTGCAGTAGTGGCTTGGACCAAAATACATATTTATCATATTATTTACAATGAGGTTGCTGTATTGGAGGCTTTCCTAATGACATCTTGAACTATTCTTTGGTTTATTCATCTGACTTTCATAAATATTCAGAAAATTTAAGAAGTTTAAGATATGCTGTGATCCCAGTGGATATCTGAGACTCTCTACAGTATTATGATTTGTTGTACTGTCACATAAAATTTCCTGACTGCAGATAGAAGAGTGGGAATACAGGAAAATAAGCTTGTGTTTCTGGATCACCTTCTCTCAGAGGATTTTGGTTCATTTTACTCATAGTAATTTTTACTTTACTCTGTAATTTACTCATAGTAATGAGTTTAGCTTCACTGCCATGCTATTACATTGCAAATTTTCCTTAATTTTTAAATGGTTACATTATTGTAAGCTTTCCTACCTAGTTACTAATATTACTCTGAAAATGAAATTTTTTATTATTTTTTCTCCTTTATGATTGTTCAGTCTAACTTCAACAGGGTTTGTAGATTTGTCTTTAAATGGGTTAGGAGTACTGTTAGTTCACTCTCAGATTGGGAAATACTCATAAGGCCTCCTCTGAACATCATTTTTGACAAGTACCAAAGGGAGATTGACATACTTGTGGGTATGTGGCAGAATTTAAAAATGGAAGTATCTCACCAGTATTTCAGGGCCTGAGGAGTCCTGTAGTGCTGCAAAAGTCTCTGCTTTGAACAACATGGGGAATTCTTTACCATTTTCTGCAGCTCTTGGACTGAACAATCTCTAACCCTCTAACAAGTTGCAAATTTTAGTTATATATTTAATTGGAGAGTTACTCAGAAGGGAAGGTGACATTTAAACAAGGTAAGTCAATAAACGAAATGCGTTTTAGATGATGTCAAGAAAAGTGAGAATCTGTGGCTCCATCCTGCAAATTATATGTGCTGGATTGACTCAGTTGAAAATCAATCAAATTAATGTTTTCATGCACTCAGGATATCTGAGAAACAGGAAGATGTGGAAAAGCTAATCATGATGGTAAAGGGTTATGGAAAAAGGCACACAAGGAACAGCAGCAGATACAATCAGTGCAGTCCAAATAGGAAAGTATGTTACCAAATAGGATATTGGAGAAAGAATCTGACCTCTTCTATATGTGACTCAGAACCATCTGTTTTGATCTAAATTTTATTTATCATTCCAAAATAACTCAGCACAGAAGATACTGGTATCCAGAAATCCTTTTTAAAAACTGTACTTTCATCTCTGCAAGTTATTTCTTGTCAGTCTGATAGTGGTTTGACATTGTATATAAAGTACTTGGTGAAAAGAGAAAGCTGTACAATTGCCCAGAATTTTAGCTTTGTTAGTATCCCCTACATGGGATTTTACATACTGTTGCTTAGTTTTTGTGCTGTTTTGCTTTGTGCTTCCTACTCTAGCTAGAATAGAAAATGAGGGGAAAAGAAGTGGGATTATTTTAGATCAGCTTGGAATCCACTTCATTAATTAAAAATCCTTGCTCTTGATCCACCTCCAGGAATGGTTCTGGCCACAAACCATGCTGTTTGGCAAATGAACTATTTGCTAGAGAAAATTTGATGTAGCTATAACTGCGAGCCTCACCAGACAAATGTTGTCTGCTACTTAGACTCAACTCTGGACTAGATGGGGCTGTGTGAGTAGATCAGGCTTGTCTGACACAGAACCAGCTGCCTCTGTGCTGTACCTGATGGCAGCTGGTCTTCAGGTCTCAGCTCTGTGCAGTATTGAAGGAGTCAGGAGTAACTTTGGTCGTGTTGTTCACTGTTGCTGGTGGGATATCTGTGCTGAGACAGGAACAATAAAAGAGGGAGGAACAAGAATAACCACGGTTTGCAGGAATTGCAGAGAGTTGATTCAACTCAAGTTAAAAACCCATTATTTCTCTGCTTTCCTGTTAACAGATGTTTAGATGACAGAATTTAATGAAATTCTGGGGAGTAGTGACTTTAGGGCAGTGTTCCTTAGCAGAATGAAATATGTAGCTCTTGGACCTCTTTTGCACAGAGGTGATTTGGTGATTAGACAGTTTTTGGAATTAAAATATTTGTTTATGTTGTAATGCATGAAGCTTGTCTGTACTGTTTTCATGTCCTTAGGTTGAAATTTCAACCTAAATTTCCTAGAATCCGGTTGATGATCTAAGCACTGGTTAAAATTCAGCTTAGGCACTGGTTCTCAATATGGAATCCAGTATGAGGATAGCAGCTTTTTGGAACAGTGCTGCTTGACTCAGAGTCATTGTGTATTTATTTTATGTCATAATTCATAGAAGGAAGAGAATGACTTAGTTCTTCTTTTCCCTCTGCTCTTTGGTCCATTCTGTATGTTTTGTCATGGTTCATTTTTGAACCATGAGCATACAGGTTCATTTTCCTGTGGCGGTGGGCATAACTGCAGAACCTTACTAGTCCTTACCTGTCCTCACTTACTTTCTGTGCATGTTTTGTCCTTTCATCTTTCCTCATTGGTTTTGATTCCTTTAATTGTCTTGATTTTTTAAAAATTTGTCTGCCCAGATTTCTAGACAAGTATTCAATTACAAGGACACAATTTGAAAAAGGAAGTCGGATTAGAACATCAAAATAGATTCTTTCTGCTTGTGAAACCTATACCTCTAATTAACAAACTCCAAGTTGGCACTAATGCCCAGAGTTAATTTAAGCTTATGAAAACCAAGACCCATCTTCATCACTCACACGGAACTCATGATGTCTCTTTACTCTCCTGGAGACTCCAAGGAAACAGATGATTCCACTGTAACTGAGATCCTGGTATTAGTACATCACAAGAATGTTGCCAGACCCTTTCCCCTAACAGGTTGTACCACAGGCACAGATTCTGTTGGCTTTTGTGTTTCAGCTTCTGTAGTAATCTGTGAGGAAAAGACAGTGAGAACCAAAAGCCCAGGAGACATTTTAATGCCTTAAAGCCATCGAATGAGTGTATATTTGGAAACAGATATAGGCTGTGTACTGAGCTTCTGGTAGGGAACACTGCAAAGTACATTGCTGTCTGTGGAACTGGCTGAACATAGTGTAATTTTTCAGGCTTAAAACTCAGCAGAGTGCATTCCAGTGATTCAGTCTAGTTTGACAAGTTATGAGATACTGCAATGCAATCTAGGTCCAGATCAATAAGGATGTACCTACAAAAGAATTTAAAGTATTATGGATGCTGTTATATTCTATTCAGTGTCCTGTTAAAGCTGAATATCCAATTTTTCTCAATTTCACCTTCTAAACCAAGTACCAAAATTGAAAACCTTTCTTTTGTGATGAATACTAATGGTATCTGTTTACTGTCTTCACTCTCCTAAGTGCACCTTAATACTCTCCTAAGTATTTCTTGATTGTTCCTGTCCTGTAAGTTTGGGCTTGTTTTGGGGAGAAATACAAACCTTGCTAAAGCCCAAAGAGTTCAACTTTTTTTCTGTTGTTTTTTCCCTTCCAGGAGATGGTTTCAGAGTTGTGTTCAGGTCCTTGCATAGCAATGGAGATCAGACAATTCGATCCTTCAAAAGTGTTCAGAGACTTCTGTGGTCCTTCTGACCCTGTAAGTACTTTAAAGTGATAAATAAGTCTTAAAAACTTGATATGCTAAGTGTGGTATGGCTGCTACATGTCTGCTGCATTCATTAGAAACATGTCAGTATTACCTTATTGCAGAGGTGAAATGCTAACCTTGGTGGACCAATTTGCAAATCCTTTAGCAACCCTTCTGATCTTACCTAAACCAGATGATGAAATACTGTGATGACATTTATGTGACAGGAAAGCTATCTAGGCAAAAATCTCTGTTAAAGATTCACAAATACAATAATGCAAGGCTTCAGAGCCCTGGAATGAACAGTTACTGCTTGTAGATGCCAGTGTAATCAAATGTTAATTCACTGCAGTCTGTGGCATTCTCCTAGGATGAAACTGAAAGGAGAGTCGGTTCGTTTGATTTTCAGAAGAAAGCAAACAAAAAAGTGTCAAAGTTCTGGTACTTGTTTGCTTCTAGCTTTTGTTTTTCATTTCTTGAGGTGGATAATTACATGAATGTGATACTGTGTGCAATTTGAAAACAGGCATAGGTGCTGTCTCAAAAAGTTTGCAGATTTTTATTAAACAGTGAAGGCTGCTCTACACAGAACAATGAGGTGAAATATCAAGATGCAGGCATTGAAGTCAGGGTTTGTATGTTTTTCTTGTTGTGATTTAATGTTTTAGTTGCAGACCTGAGGGAAATTCACGAGTCTTCATGGAGAAGAAACACATAGATGAATGTTTGAAGGGGAGAACAGGTTATTCAGGATATATTTTTCTTCAGATCCAAAGTTTCCATTATAGAAAACACAGGTTGAAGGCATTATCCAAACCTTTTTTGCCTCTTTTGTTTGGTAGCATTCAAATACTTCTCTATTGGGTTAGCATCTTGTAAACAGAGTATAAGCTATCTGTATAATCTGACCTAATTTTAGCTGGAGGATGGTATATCAGTACTAATGTATGTAATATAGTGGTTTCAGTTTGTTTCAAATTCCATGTTTAAGGTTTCTGGTCTTTAAAACATTGAAAGATGCAGTCATTTTATTTGGGCCTATTACATCCTTTTCACGTGTCTGCTTGTTTAATACCTCATACATTAAAATCAACTTATGCTTATGAACATCCCAGTGGCTTTTGTGTATGAAAGACAATTGTTCCTATATAAGGGGAAATTCATTGGTTTTTCTTACTCACATGAAAAACTGTCCTAACTACACAATGTGCATAAGCAGCTGTCGATGAGCTGAGGAACTGCGGGATGTATAAACTGATGGCTTTTCTGGGTAACAGAAGAAAACTACAAAGGAGGGAACTAATTTCCTGTCTCCCAGTGACCTAGTGATGCTGTTTGTATTTCCCTGGTAATGGTTAACTGAACTGTCTGACTTGTGAAGTGAAAATGAGTATCTGCCTGCTTCAAGTGAAAGCAGAGGCTGTAAGTTTTGGATACTGAATTCAGAGCAGTTCCACTAATGGGATGTTTGGAAGACAGGCAACTGTGTTGTATTTCTGTGCACTGTTTTCTGTAAAAATTGCAAATGAATTGATTCTCCAAGCACGTAAACCCTATGTACAGTAACTGCAGCTTCTCTCAAGACTAATCATTGCCTGAAATTAATCTGTCTCTTCTGATAGTGTTTGTTGCTTGTTCTTGAGGATAAAGGGGCTAAGGTATCTTGGCTTTTGTCATTCCCAACTGGAATTGTCAGAGAAGCTCACACCTGCACTTTGTGGTTACAGTATTTGTCTAAAACAGGAGTAGCAGCAACCATAATAGGCAATTTCATTACTGAAAGAGGTTCTGTGCAGACCATGAAGATAATTTGGACTTGATACTCTAGTAGTTAAGCAACATCTTATGCAAATGGTGCATTATCATTAAGAGGTCTGGATCTCTTTATAACTTGTCTGTTTACATATGCTAGATCCTGATGTGTGTGCAGTCTATTCATAAACACAGGAGAAGACCAAGTTCACTACAAAACTGGACCCATTTGGGTCACTTTGGCTCCTGATAAAGAGTACCCCATCTGCACTGAAATCACTGTCATTGCTTTCAAAGCAAAGTGCTATTTGAAGTGAGTAAAGGTGTTGGAATTTGACTTATATAATGAATTTCCCAATCACCTGTGCTGTTAATTATATCTTAAATACATAACAAATGTAATAATTACTTTGTGGCACATCAGATATCCAAACTGGGTGTGAATGTTAACTGCCCTTTCAGTCTGTTCTTGGTTTTGCAGGATGCTTAGGGCTGAAGAAAGAATTAGAATGCTCCTATTTTGAGGATTAGACTTTAATAACATAACAATTTATAACAAGTGTATAATGCTAAAAATGAAATGGACCTTTGGGCTATTTTCTATAAGCGGGTAATATTTTGTTAGCACTGCAGGTCAGTAAAGCTCTCTCCCAAAAATACCCTTCATTATAAACCAGCTTATAAATACTTTGTTAAAACCTCCTTTGTAGCAGTAGGGAAGACAACTAAACAAAAAACTGGTTTGAGCCTCTTTGTAGTCATGTATGAAGAGCCCTATTGGATCTGGAAAGCAGGCGGTGGGATAAAGAGACTTCTCTGGAAGGAGCTGTGCTGAACATGCTCACCCCCCGAATTACTGTGGTCTGATTGAAGGGCTCAGTTGGCAGATTTCTGGCTCGTGGAACATTTGTTCCCAGTAGATAGTACATGCAGTAGGATATATCCCTTTCTGCAGATCTTGCTTCTCATTGCATTCTTCTTGTACACTGACACTTTTCTGCTGAGTGTCTGGCTGGCTCACTGTACTCTTGCTGAGCTGTCAGCCTCTTTAATCAAAACTTAGCTTTAGCTCTTGGAATGCAGCTCATTCTTTTGTGTCTTTGGTGGTCTCACCTCAGGCCTTTCTGTGGTCCAGTCATGATGCTTGTTCTTGTCTTCCAGTTGCAGTCTCTAGGCAGGTCCCAGACTACTGATGTGTCTTGCTCTGAGTGTCCCTCTGTGCTTCTTCCTCTCTGTTCTGGTTTGCCTCTGTGGCTGATATGTGAGCCTTGGAAGTGGAAGGTTCTCTTCACATCTACTCTAATTAACAGCTATTTACTTATTTCTCCAGCACCCCTATAAAAGGCCAGCAGTCATACTGATCCTCATCTTGAAAATGTTTCTTTGCAACGTTAATCAGAGCTGTTTAAAAAGGTCTATGAATGTCACACAAGACTGCAACTTTTCAGGGAGGGGAAGCTTCCTCAGGCTCTGCTATGCACACAGAATTGTAAGGTTTGAAATGCTGACATCCTATGAGCAGCTGAGAACTTTTGTTTGGATATTTAAATTAAAATAAGAATGAGGTTTCTGAAATGACTTCAAGTCCCACTGATTTTCATGGTTTGTCTGAATAGTTTAAGCCCTTTTTAAAAATACACTATCAAATCTTGCTATGCAGGTTGTTAAATTACACATTTTTTGCTGGGTGCTGTTTCACTCTGTTTCTACTGATGCAGTTGAAAAGAAAGAAATTGAAAGAAAAAAAGAAAAAAATTGAAAATAAAATATTACACCTATGGTAGAGGTAGCTGTTCTAGAAAGCTAGGAAGAGGACTTAAAAAATTAATCAAATCTGATTCTTACAGAACATGAGTCTTTTGAACTTTCAGTACGCATGATTACTTGGAAATAAAAGTTACTAACTGCAACCAAAGTCTGACAGAAATGAAGTTGTGTTTCTCCTTCACTGTAAAAAAAAATGAAAATGCTTGGAGGGGTAGGGATAAATGCAGCACAGTGTACATTATCAAGAAAGCTGTTTTGTTTAAGTTCATTAAGGAAGAAAGAGAAAGCAACCTATTCCGCATTGATTTGGCTTTCTTTAACATAGACCAGGATGTAAAATCTATAATGGAAAACCTTGGAACAAGGGGATGGTGGCCAGGAAATCCTGTCACTGCTTGAGTTTGCTGGCATTGATATTTCACTTCACTAATGTTTGTATATTTTCGGCCTCTGGAGCAATTAGAGGCTTTTTTGTTACTACTTAACAAAAGTCTGAAGCTACAGCTTTAGGTTGCACATCTTTGTGCAGCTTCTGTGTTGAAATAACTGCTTGGTAACATTTTGTCAAGGAATTGTCAAGTTGATTACTTCATAAAATTCATAAAACATTTGAAAAATGCTGCAGAAATTAGGGTGGGGTTTTTTGTTTGGTTTGGTGTTGTTGTCTTTTGGTTTTGGTTTTTGGTGAGTTTGGGGTTTTTTGTTTGGTTTTTGGTTTCTTTTTGAATTTTGTTCATATGCAAATTAAAAAGTTGGTTATGATACATGATTCCAGGAGTCTACATCAGTTACATGTCCCTGGCTCATTGCATAACTTTTAGTATTCTAAGAGCTTTTACTTGGAATTGGCAGTACACTAAACTCAAGTCCCTTCTGGTGTGAGATAGTATTCGAGTGATGGGATGTGCTGCAATATTTCTGCCTCCTGTGGACTGAAAGGGGATTTTCATACACTTGCTTTAAATCCTTACCTGCATTCTTTTTGCACTGGAGATTTGCACTTCTAAGAGTGTATCAAGTCTTTTCTACTTTTGCATGAAAGAGCTGAAAGGAAGATTAGATGGTTTAAAACAAAGCAGTGAACTGAAAGGGAGTCTGCTTTAGCTCCATTTCTGACCTCACTGTGTGACCTTGGACAAAAAGTTCAATATCTTTCTGCCTCAGTTAATCACATCAGTTAAATAGGGATAACAGTATGAGCCAAAGAGCACTGTTGCTGTAAGATCTTCGTTTCTGTAGACCTGTGAACCTCTAGCACTGAAAAATAGGTCTATGTGAGGCCTAAAATATTCAGGTTCATTCCTAGAACTCATTATAAGCACGACATTTTCGTATTGAATCATACAAAGAATAGTTCAGTGGAAGATGTAAAGGAATATAAAGGCTAGTTTTGAGCCTCCAAGTACTCGTTTTCTGGTAATACCTTTAGAGCTATTTCAGGATGGATTCTCCCTACAGCCTAGTGAGCCCTGATCGGAGTGTTGACAATGAAGTACATGATTTCTTTTGAGAGAAATAAGATTTTTTAAATCTAATTCTTTAACGAAGAAGATTTTAATGTAATTGATTTTCTGCTCAGATAGTCTGAGTCATGTAATAAAAATAAAAACTTTCATTCAGATGCAGACTGTTATCAGCTAGAGTAGCAAACAGACCAATCAATACCAGTTACAATATCCTGCTGTCTAAGCCAGCAATGGGAAAGACATGATTGAATTGCTTAGATGTTATTTCGGGTCAATCATCTGATTCTGTCCTTTCAGTTTTTAATTTCTACATTAGCCTCTGCAGGTCTAATTAAAAAGTGTTCTAGACAGAGCTAAGGCCTCATATTTGGGAGACAGGGTAGTTTTTGTCTGTGGAGGTGGATTCTTCCCCTCTAGCGCAGCCCCCTTTTTCTGAGCTGGCACTGCTGATTCATAAAGCCCAAGGTATATGCAGGTTCAGGGCTTCTCCTGCCTTGTTCCATGTCACCTGTCTGTGCACAGGCAGGGGATCCAGAAGAAAGAAAGTGCTAAGATAGCTGTGCTCTAGTGACACACAGCTGCAATGTGACTGCAACTAGGAGTAGTCACCACTATTTTTGACTGCGGGTATGTTGGTGTATGATTTGAAATTTACCACCATCAGTATTACAGTTTCTTGTCAGAGACAAGAAACACCACACGTGTGGCAGTGAGTTGCTTTCCCTGGTTTAAAAGTGATGGAGTTTGCACTGGCTGCACCAGGAACAGAACTGGTAATTACTTGTTCTTCTTTTCAAAGTTTTGTGTAGCCCTAGAAGCAGCTGAGAGTCAAGAATCCGAGAAGTAATTTTTACAGGCATGAATTCAGTGTTCATAGTTAAGTTCTCTCCTCTTTTGCTTCTGAATATGTACTGTAGAGGTCTGGCAGGCCTTGACACCCACCCTAGCCCTGCTGTCCTGTTTGCATTGATCACGTGTGTGTCTGTGCTCTCTAGTGGCACGGATACATGATCTGCTTACAGTTTTGATGTGACCAGCTTAGAGCTGTGTTTCTTGCAGACTGTCTCTTCATAGCACTCTTTGCAGGTGGTGGGCAGCCCATTGATGGCAAGAGAGATTTCAGCCTCAGGGCAATATGTCTTTGTGCAGAGATTAGAACAAAAATCAGAGCAGTAGCACTGAAGGAGCCTTTTGCTTGCAAAAGTGGTTTGCTTTAGATGTGGCTTCTTGTTGCCGCAAGGTTGCTGTCATATGATGGCTGTTCAGTGTCATGTGGAGCTGGAGCTTGTAGGCTCACTTTGATTCTTGATGGCCAGATTGAAATTTGCTGTTATTAGTGGTGACTGACAGTCTCCATCAGGAGACTAAATATTGACAGAGCCCTCAAGACCTAGCTCTGCTTTAAATCCTGTGTGATTGAGGCATGTTGGCAAAGTTACAGTTGGGGAAAAAACCCTTTCATCTGCCACTCCTTATCTGCAGCTCCAGAGCTACTGAACTTGAATGTGTTATCAATGCAGCTGTTGCTGCCTAAACACATCCTGGATGTGAGGTCACTGGACTTGAGTTCAGCGTCCCAAATACCAGTAATTTGGTAAAATAATTAATAAAAGATACTGCATTGTATATTACCAGGCCCACTGCCTCGACAGAGGCATGATACTGGAGAGTCTGCTGCTTTCATTCTCTGGAGAGAAGGTGCTGGTGCACTCTGGGAGAGGACTGAGAGTAGATTTGCATCTCTTTTTCAGTTGCTGCAATGCCTTTTTTTATAATTAGTTGAATACCAAAGCCCCTCTAGCCTATGTGGGGTTTTTTTGACATTTCCTCTGCTACCTGACACTATGATATTTTAGTATCCTCTGATGACATGTTTTTAACTGTGATTTGTGGACATTTGCAGGAAGTTAACATCTTGTCAAAGATTCTATATATCCTCCTGGAAAGTAGCATCAACTTCAGAAGCTGCAGGGTTCTCATCTGCATTCCTGTCTTTCCCTTATGTCAATCCGTCTCTGGCTTTGAAATGTTTCTTTCAGGGTACCTGTTGCCTGGTTCCAGGCTGGAATAACTTGATCTGTTTTAGCAATAGGAGTGAAGCTTAACATGAGCCCAGAGACTTGAGGAAAGCAGTGTCACAAAGCATTTACAGCACTGGTTACTGATCTTCCTTGACTTGCTGAGCTGCCATGCAGACCTCCTAGTTACTCTCCAGAATGGCTAATATGCTGGGATTTCCTGGAGCTGGATGTTTGGGCCTTTCCCTGCAAAGTGTCACAGGACTAGCCATTTTGGTAAGGGTTTAAGCTGCACCTAGAATATTTACTTTTTAAGAAAACTCAATTTTTTGGTCAAGGCTTAGGTACTGTTCAGCTCTGCAGACACACAAAGACATTTAATCTGCTCTGAAATCATACAGACTAATTGTATCTGTCAGTAGGTGGGAATGAAGACTGAAAGACTGGCTGAGAAATCGTAAAGGCTCTCTTTGCACTCAGATTGAGCACATCCCAAAGTAGTAGGTGTGTGTTATTAAAGGAGTGGTTATTTTAAGCAACTATGATGAACACAAGATTCTTAAAAATGCTATGAGTTACATAAATTTGTCTATTTGGGCTTGAGAAGGTGGGATTTTTGTGACTGTGCAGAGTTTTGGTAATAACTGTCCATCTGCAGGTCTTGTTCTGCAAAATGAATGCTGTTTGCACTGGATCTTCCTGATAATGTCCCCTCCAAGCTTTGAATAAATGCCATGCTTCAGGGTGGTGCTACAGATTTAGTATCTCATACTGATGGTTCTTATTTTATTTTAAAAGTGACCACACAAAGTTTTTGAAGTGCTTGCCTTGTTTCTTTTGGCATTTGCTTGGTTTCTGTCTAAATAATACAAAATCAATATGCTTCAAAATACCATATCTTTGTTGTGTCTCTCCTTAGGTATTTTAGATGGATTAAAGGGAAAGGTTTTGGTTCCCACTACTGTAGAAAAAGACGTAGGCTTCTAGTGTAGCAGCTGTTCGTGTGATACCAGCTTAGTATAGACAAATACACAATGTAATTCTGCACTGCTAGGTTGATCAAAGGAAGTCTGCAGGGCTCTTTCTAGGGCTTCTTTCTCACAGCTGCACTGGATTACAATGTGATTGAACTGGGTTTTAATACTAATTAAAAACGAGAATATGCCCCCCTCATGAAAACAGTCTTTGTCAGCAATAGAAATAGCTGGTCATCAGAACTTTTAGGTTGTAGTGACCTCCTGGAGCCAGAGGATGTCTGTCTTCCTTGGTGATTCCCTTTCTTTTCGTTTTTTTTAGTATTTTTTTCTCCCTTCTTTTTCCTTTGGACTGTTCTGTTTATAGTTCTGCTGTAGCTGCTAATGATTCTGGGAGTAGATTAATTAATGTATTCAGTCCATAAAGGCAAGGTAAGAGCCTTTTTGAGAATGTGATGGTTCTGGGTTAATTTCAGTCTATGTGGTTGTTTTCTTTGCTTCTCTTGTGTTCTGTTTGGTTACAGCAGAAAACAAATCACTCTTTTACCTTGGACAGCAATGTTTTTGAATATATAAAATACCAGAAAAGAAACATTCAGAAAAAAAACCAACCAAACAAACAACTTTTAGCTTCAGTTCTTCCTTGCAAAAAGGGAGCAGTGTTTCCAAAAGATACGGCAAGTTCTGAGCTGGGAAAGAAAATTATACTATTACTTCACTAAATGACTGTTTTCTCCTTTAGTTTCTTAGCATTTGGGTCACAGTGACCTTGTATGTTTGTAGAATCTTTGATTTGAATAGATTAAGAGTGTTTGCTTATATGCCTGACTCAGGTTTTTGTCGACTGTAGATAGCCTTGTCCTTCACTAGAGTTTGTCCCAGCCTCTGGTTGGAACATACTGGCCATGTTGTCCTGTTGCAAATACTTCAGGTTATGAGGTAATATGATACTTCATTTTTAAAAAATTAAGAAAATAATAAAGATAGAATTTTTAAGAAAATTAAGGTAGTATGTGGTAGAACAGGGTGCAGGTGCTTTTTCTAGAGCTCTGTAAATGGCAGTTAGCAAGAGTCAGCACACAAAGCTGCTTGATGAAATTGTGCAATAGAGAAAGTTATAATCTTGTAGAAAAAGGACAGTAGAACAGCTAACTTTTCCACAGAACCATGATGATGATGTGATCGTGAGTAAACTGAAATTGGCTGTAACTGTCCCAGAAGGTTTTATGGTTTTCAGTCAGCAGATTAGGAATGATAAGTCAATTCCTAGAGGTGCATGACTTACTTTTCTCTTTTTCTTATTCCAGAGGACTTCTAATTCAGGTTCTGCTTGGTCAATACATTGGTAGTAGAGCTAGTAACAGCCAAAAAAGAAAGGATGTCAGATCACAGTGTATCTTAGGTACTCTTGATGATAAATTGTTATATGAGAGAAATTTGAGTTATGGAGAAGATTATTCTGGGAGGTATTGTAAAACATGTGAAAGACAGTCAGTCATTGGTCACAACCAGCATGAATTTGTGAGAGGAAAGTCTTGCTTATCAAACCTGATTTCCTTTCATGACAAGGGGACCCACTGTACTGATCAAGGGAAGCTAGATGATGTAATCTGTTTGGATTTTGGTAAAGTTTTCAGTACTGTCTCTCACAGGATCCTTCTGGGCAAGGCGCCCAGCGTACAGCCAGATAAACACATCATGGGATGGGTGAGCAGCTGGCTCACAGGTCAGGCACAAAGGGTTACAGTGAGTGACATCAGACTGGTGATCTGTCACTTGTGGGGCTCTGCAGGGCTTCATCCTTGACCCTCTGGTTCAATATCTACATAAATTATTTGGATGCAGAGCTGGAGGGAATACTGAGCAAGTCTGCAGATAATAAAAACTGGGAGGAGCTGTTGACTCCCTCAAAGGCAGAGACCCCATGAAGAGACGTAGATTAATGTGGAGTTCAACATGGGAAAGTGCCAGATTCTGCACCTAGAATGGAGCTAAGCTAGAATGTCTGTACAGGACGTACAGACGGACTGGGGAATGAGATGTTGGAAAGCAATGCCATGGAAAGGGACCTGGGGGTCCTGGTCGATGGAAAGCTGAATCTGATCCAGCAGTGCCCTGGAGCCAGGAGGGCCAGCCCTGTCCTGGGGGCATCAGGCACAGCATCACAGCCGGGCAGGGGAGGGGATTGTCCTGCTCTGCTCTGAGCTGGGGTGGCCTCACCTCTAGTGCTGGGGGCAGTTTGGGGTCCCACAAGACAAGATGGAGAAGGGCCTTGAGGGGAAGCCTTGAGGAGGGGCTGAGGTCTCTGGGTCTGTTGAGCCTGGAGGAGATTTGGGGCAGACCTCACTGCAGTTACAGCTTCCTTGTGAGAAGAGGAGGGGCAGGCATGGATCTCTTCTCTGCAGTGATCAGTGACAGGACCTGAGAGAATGGCCTAAAGCTCTGTCAGGAGAGGCTTAGGTTAAGAAAAGCTTCTTCACACAGGGGGTGGCTGGGCACTGGAACAGGCTCCCCAGGGAAGTGGTCACAGCACCAAGCTTGAAAGGGCTCTGGAAGACTTTGGACGATGGTCTTGGACACATGGTGTGACTCTTTGGAGTGTTCTGTGCTGGGTCAGGAGTTGGATTGACAATCCTGGTGGTTTCCTTCCAAGACAGCTTATTCTGTGATTCTGTACCTGCAGTTATTTTCTGCTTTAACTACATTAATGGAGGCTTAAAAGTGGATAAAAACAAATACTGTGGCCTAAGCCTTCCCTTCTGTAACAAAACGAAGTAGTCTGGTTTCACATTTATAATGACGATAGGTATTGTTCTTGTTATTACTGTTATTATTCTTCCTTCTCTCATAGAGCTGCTGACAGCCTTAGCATAGCTGTGAGAAAAACTGCAGCAATAGTTTTCAGTGTGTATCACTGGTCTCATTGCCTGGGGATACTGTTAACTAAACAAAAGCATTTTAGAAGCTGGATATAAAATGATTAACTCAATTTCTGAGAACTTGCTGAAAAATTTGGGGTGCTGCTTGCTGATCTGTTTGATTCAGGATGACGTTCTCTGTTCTGCTGCAGGGCCATCTGAGCTGAATTTTTATCAGCTCCTTTCACTTACAGTATGATAGACTGCATCTGATATGCACGTGGGACTTCCCTTAAATACTTGTAATAAGAAGTTTTTCCTTTCTCTGCTTCCACTGACTTCCCGCATCAAGGGACTAAAACATGGTCAGGGTGGAAGATGGGTGAGCAGCATTCCTTCATATTCCAATGGCAGCTCTCAAGTTCCCAGATGTGGTCTGAGCTCTGCAGACTGTGGCTTATCATCAGAGTGCTACCCAGGAATTAAGAAGCATTACATCAAGGAGAGAGAATAGTTGAGGAATTGATCTGAGATTTTGAAAGATCTGAGCTGAAAGTTAGACATTGAACTTGTGAGTCTTGTGAAATATCTTTTTTTTTTTTGTGCCCCTGGAAAATTGCTGTCTCACTGTTTCTTGGTTTCCCGCTCCAGAAAATGGGGTCCATTCTGCTATTTTATGTTCTTTGCATCCCTTCCTATAAGTTTTCCTATAAGTTTTCCAGGCCAAGATCCATCTGTTAGTATGTATAGGCACATGGGCTAATACAGCTATTCCTGAACAGAGCAGCAGCTTTTAAAGAGCAGTTGTAACACAAATAATGAGTGATTCCCTCTATCAAAGAGGACTGCTCACAACTGTGTGGGAAGATGGTAGCACTGCTGCCTCCAAGGATGCATTGGAGAGGCTTTAGGGCACAGAATGAAAGGATAAAGTCTTGCCCGTGCTGAGGATCAAGTGAGAGGGATCTCTGGGGTTTGCAGCAGATGTGGATTTTATCTTTTAGTACATCTCCATCTTCTGTTGAAGTGGATGGTCCAAAATTGGTTCAGCTTGGGAAGTCTCAGTAGAGTTTCAAAGCATGTTTTTCTGCTTTGCAAAGTGTAAAGCTCTGATACCTGGACTACATCACAGATGTATAATCTAATCTAAAAAAAATTCAGAGGAAAATATAATTTGTAATTATTCTTATTCTTACTGGGGAAAAATCAGCCAAAATATCTGCAGATGAAAAATAATGTCTTGCAACTTCATAGTGACTTTTACTGGAAGTTCTTTACATATTTTGCTAATCTGAATTAATAAAATCCCAAAATATCTTTTGCAGCCTAGTGTGGCTTTGTCCTTGTTTTACAAGTGAACTAATAAACGGATGATATTCTGGATGCGTTGGAAGGCACCGGAAAAGCATCAGTAGGACCATTTCACCTTTAAAACTTAAAGCATCTAATAATGAAATTTACAGTTATTGTGCATGTTCTGATGTCTTATGGGGTTAGTTGCTTTTCAGTTGTTAAATGCTTCCTTTTTGCAGCTTGTCAAGTAATGTAAATATGCCTTATGGCACCCAGATAATGGGGCAAATAATGTGACAAGCTGGATATTTTATCTTTATTCCTGTTTTGTGACCAACTTGTATTTGGTATGTCAGTTGTCTTCAAGGCTTCACCATCCAGTCTGATTTACACTTAACTCAGGCATGTGGCTACCCAAGTTCAGCACATGGGCAATGGCAGACAGGCACACAAACTTTCTGAGCAGGGCACTTACCATTAGAATCACTTAAACGTCCACCAAAAGCACCAAGACCACTGAAAATACTATCTCAGACTGGCAAATGTGCCACGAGTGCTGCCCACAGCAGAGAACCTGCAGAGAGCTGGTGCAGAGCCCTTGGGCTGTCAGGGAAGGGGAGTGGTAGGGAAGATGTGGGAGTGAAGCAGAGAGAATCAAAGTGCCTTGAGGGGATGGAGGATGAGGAAGAGACAGTGTAACAACTTGTACAGACTTGTGGGCTTCCAGAAAACTGCCAACACTGGAGCATGGAATATAATTTTAGGTCCATTAACAAAACTTCCGAAGATACAGGGCTTCAGACTGGTACTTCGGAGGTTGGCTGACTTTGAAATAAACAGAAAAGTAGATGGATTTTTTTTTTAATTTTTTTTTTCTTTTTACTCAGACAAGAGTAAGCTTGCGTAATAAACTACGGTTTGAGTAGTTGCTGCTACTGTTGCAAAACTGTTTGATTTTGGAAGGAGTTGCACCTCAGATGCACTTTTTATAGGCCTTACAATTGAAAATTTGACTGCTGTTGCCTGGATCAGATCAATTCATTTGCTGAACAAGCCTTTACAGCCATGCTCTCTCACGTACAGAGCTATGTGCACACAGACTTGGCTCAGTTAAAAATACTGAGAACCTTGTTAGAATGGACAGTAAGTGACCTATTCTGCCATCAGCCAAGAGAAGACAGCCTGGAAGTCTAGGTGAAGTGCACAGTGCGAAGGGGAGAGACAGGTAGACTAAGTGTTATAAAGACTTTGAATGCAACTTTTCCAGGTTCTTGGGTTTGTCTTGTGATAAAGATTAAAAGTATGGGGAGTTTAGTGTGTGTGTTTAAAGGAGGTTGTTTTGGCTTGATTTTTTTTTTTTTTTTTTTTTTTTTTTTGTTTTGGTGATATTTGGAAAGTACTAAAGCACTTTCAGGTAACATTGACTCCCTTGAAGTCTGTGCAAGGCCATTGATACTGACTCTATTTGTACATAACATTGCTGCAGCTCATGTGGAACACAAAGAGGAGACATGTCACTGTCAACAAGTGACTTCTGTTCTGAATTGGTTTGGGAAATGTAAGCTGAAGGAAGCCTCTTGCATGCTCTTTAGCACTAACCTGGCTTTGTATTTAGCGGCTCTATGAAGACTTTCTACAGGTAGACCCCAGATATCAAGGCAAAACCCTTCCCCAGTTAAAGTTTTTACAGTGGCAAGAGCACCACAATCTTATGTAATTTTTCTCTGTAATAGAGACAGAAAGGTTAGTACCTCATTGAGGGGTGATGAACTGGACCTTGAATTGCTGCAGGAGTAGAAAATAGTTGCATTCTGCAGCAGCTGATGTTGATTTCCAAGCAGCCTATTGCATGAAACTGAGTGACATAAACCAGGGCAGAGCTAAGGTAACAAATCAGGAAACACACACATCATAAGTAGTTGGCTAGAGTTTGGGGGCAGTGTGAGCTGCAAAGGAAACATGTGAAGCAAGCTAGGCCTTTTGGTATCATGCACAAGGTCACTTGTGACCACAGATTTCGCTTTGACACTTAAACATTTGTCTTTGGATGAAAACTTTTGTAGGAGATCTCTTGGACTGACCTGAGGTTGTTCTCACTGTACCAAGTAGCGTTAATGTTTGTAGCTTAGATCAGCATTGCAAGAGGTGCTTGTCTGTATCCTGTTTTCTATGACAAAGACTGTACTGCTTTTATCATGTTACCTCTTGCTGATGGCTTGTAGGAATGAGTATTTTGTCCAGCTCCCTACTGCAGCCATCAGTATTTGATGTGGCTGGTGCTAAAATGCCCGGAAAATAAAAGTCACCTGAAGAGCTATGATGATGCAAAGAGGGAGAGGCACTTATCCTTCCTTAGCTTCCATAATTGCTGTGCTGCAAATGTTGTTTTAGATCGTTTTTATGCACTACAGAGGAAGCTCAGGTGCCTTGCTTGGATGAGGCAGTAGGCTTTCCATGGCCTAAAGGTCAGCCAGACAAATCACAAGGTGAGTGGTGGAATTTACATTATTTTATTTGTTCACAGTTAATGTGTATTCTGTTCTCTTGACAAGGGCGTAGCTGGTCTTTAGAAGGAGAAAGGCACTTGCTTGTTTGCCTGAGGCTGGCTCTGCCTTCTGGATTAGGTGACACCCTCAAGGGGAGAGAGGGACCATCTCATTCCTGACAGCAGCAGAGCATAGTGAACTACAGAAGGAAAAAGCTTCATGACTTCGGGGTGGGAAGGCAGAGGTGGTGACACCAAGTCAACACAAAGCCTTCAGAAAGTGATGAATGAGGAATGCCAAGAAGAGTTAAGGAGCAGGCACACAGCCAGGGCTCAGCTAGAATAGGAAAACTGTTTTACTGTGAGTGTAGAGGCATCTGTGCAGTCTGTTGCAGCCCAAGAATGCTGCTGATGTGAAAGTAAAACTAAAAGAATGCTGTCTGAATGCTGCCTGGTGAGCACACTGTGGCTAGAGAGGGTTTGATCAAACTCTTGTTTTTATTCTGCTTCATTCAAGTGGGCCGGTAAATTTTCAAGGTTCCTTTCTTCTAATTCATGTTTAAGAAGAACAAAATTTTAGGCTGTAAAGGTTCCTTTGTGTAGTTTTGATCCATTCAGTGGCCTTTCTAGATACCAAATTAAATATTCAGGACAGTGCTTAAAAAAAAGCTGGCCAAACTTTCTTGAAATTTGCAGTTTTGGCTGGAATACATGTTACTATTTTAAATAACTTCCATCCACCCCATGAAAAAAACCCAGCCTTTTGGAGGAAAAGCAGTTAATGAACTTTGCATATGAATGTCTATGTGTTTTTCAGCTTGATTTTGACATATTACTGGTATTTGTGACATTTTTGTTTCCTTCCACTTGTGTAGAAATAGAAAAATTTTAGAAATGTGCTAAGTACTTCATGCAGGCAGTGTTACATTAGACACTTTAACATTAGCATGTTAAAGAGAAACATGAAATACATGCATCTGTATCTCTGCATGGGATAAGGATCTTTAAAGGGCTATCTGTAGATCAAAGCCCAGCTGTAAGGGGTGATAAATAACCTGCTGAATAAGACCAAAGAGGGTGAAGCTTTTTCGTTTAGCAGCCCTGGTTTGTTTTGCCATAGACAGTCTCTTCTTGTGCGAGGTGCCAGTTTTGTTTCATCCCCATTTACACGTGCACATGAAGCTCCAGCAAACACACATCAGTCTCCTCTCATGCATATGGTAGAGCTGCAGCTGGTCTTAACTCCTCCATCATCCCACTCTCAACTCCTTACAAAAAAATTCTGAAAAGCATTTCACAAAATGCATACTTCAGAAACTAGATTCAACCAAAAGTTTAGGAAAAGGTTAAAATGGTGGTGGTGGGGCACAGGGAAACCAGCCTAAAGCCCACTGTTTGTATCTCGCTGTTGTGACAGATGAGGCTCTGTAAATAAAATGGTTGGTATGATTCCTGTCATGGACCAGAGGAGTGTGTATTAATACTTGCTATGAACAGTGAGTTCCATAATGAACTCTATTCTTCCCTGAAACATTCCCAGGATTTCCAGCCACACATACAGAAGGACACAATATATGAGCTGTACAGCTCTTTGTATCTCCATCATTTACCGAGGCCTTGTGTAGGGACATCCGTGGATGGCAGGGACAAGGAACTCTGCAGACCTGAGATATTCTAGAAACACATGGTTTTATTGCAAGAGTTGTGGGTAAAGAGGGCCTGCTTTCAGCCACCAGCCTCAGCTGAAGGGAAGCCCTAAAAGAGAGAGGGAGAGAGAGAGAGAGGGTATGAGGTGAGGGAGGTAAAAAAGCTACGAGGGGTAAGGGAGGTAAGAAGAGTGCTGGGGTCAGGGCGGGAGGAGAGAGGGAGGTAGAAGTAGAGGGAGAGAGCGGGCAAGAGAGGGGCTGAAGAGGCAAGAGCACAGGGAGAAGATAAGATACTAAGAGGCAAGAGAGCGAGGGCCTTGCTACACTACATTATATCTCCTTTTGTGTTGAATATTCTAATTTACAGTGACCAACCGGCGCAAGATACAAAACCTACAAACTTTGCCTGCAACCTCTGAGAACTACTAAATTACCATATCACCCTATATTCTAAACTCTAAAGACCACTCTTCTTATCTACTTTTTCTTGATGCCTTGGCAGGGTGGAGACAGACTGTATTCTTGGGTCCTTTTATTTTCTATTCTTCAACCTATCTCCAGTTAATCACCGTCTTCCTGCCTGCCATGCCTCCATCTCAAAGCTGGCCTTCATTTCTATTTCACTCACAGATTTTTTATCTCCAGTATTTCTTACCAGACAATCATATCCATAAGCCCTTCCTGTCCCATCTTTCCCAACAGCCTTGTTTCTTCATGATTCTTTAGTGGTGTAATAAGAAAGCAGTGGAATAGTAAAACTTTGGATTTGACAGTTATTGTATTGTTTTTGGCTATATAAATGTAAGCAGAGACTGTTTCATCATGTTTGTTAATTAATGGCAAGAAAGGCTTATTTAAATTCTTATTAATCAGGTGCTAACTATGTAAAGTGCTGAAGGACCTACCATTGAGCATTTCTGATCCATTGCAATCCCGGGCAGAATAGAATGCATTCTTCTTTGTGTAAGAGTTCCAGGAGGGCACTAGAATGTGTAACAACTTGTGTTGAAAAATGGAAGGAAGAGCAGGAGATTGCACAGTGCAACAGCAGGAGCTTTTGCACATGTTAGTGAGAGACAGTGAGTCCACAGGAAGAAACATGTCTTTTGTCATGAAGTTGTGAAGTAGAAATGATAGCTTAGGATAAATTGCAAGTCAGGAGACCATAGCTGCTCTTAAAAAACAGAGAGGAGGGAAGGGGAGAGGAGAGGGGAGGGGAGAGGAGATGAGATGGGAGAGGAGAGGAGATGGGAGGGGGGATGGGAGGGGAGAGGAGAGGAGAAAAAAGAAAAGTGGGTTTGATGAAGACGATGAGTCAAGGAAAATCTTGTGGAATTTTCATAAGAAGCAGCATTTCTGGACCTGTTGGAGGACAGAAGAGTTTGATCAAAAGAATTTTTGATGGATGGAAAGTAAACAATATAAAATACCAAGCTTTACCTTTTTCAGCTTGAGCTGTTTCTAAATTGTTTCCAAAGCTTTCATAGCCATGATAATTTTTTTCTAGTATTCCCAAACTTTCATTAAAATGATTGAATGCTCCAGTGCTATTGCCGACTTCCTGACAGCTAGTTATTACTGCAATCAACAGTTGCTTGAAGGAAGGCTTGATTAAAGTGTCACATAGTTGTAGTTAACTGGCATGTGACTTTTGTTTCTCCAGCAGACTTCCTTATCTCAAGCCTTTAATGAGGACCATGTAGAAGAGAGTTTTTTTTTTTTTTCTCCTTGAGGCTTTTTTTTTTTTTTTAAGTGAAACTCTTAAACTTTCCTTGGAAGTAAAATGCGTTTGACGACGTTGAGTGTGTCTTATTTAAACGTCCTTGACATTCATATCAAAAGATCTTGTATAACCTGTGATGTACACACAGTAACAATGAGGAACTAAAACTTCTCATATCATGTTTTGGGTTATACACACTCTAAGCATTAAAGCAGTTTAATTGTCTTCCAGGTGGGTAACAGATCATAATAATCGTTTATTGTTATGACAGAAAAATATCTAGGACTTGCTGAGCTATAAGAAGCTCTTGCTCTTAAAATCCAATTGTCTTAGTTTGGTAATGAGATGTAAACAATGGGTGAAGCTGGAAAGTGGACAAAGGGTGCTGTTGTCAGATAATGTTCTTTTGAGGTCTTTTGGGACTAGCTTAAAATATTCACTGCCATCCCAGAAGAGACTGTGCATCATGAACTGGTTCTCATTTGTACCTGGGCAAGGTTTACCAGGTCAGCTAAGAGCTACTGCTGAGGTAAATTCGAACCCATTTGACACTGAAAGTTAAGAAATACTTGGACGATCCAATTTGATGACTCAGTTGTGGGAACAGTAACCTCCAGCTGTGACACTGAAACACAAACACCCGGGAGTGGCACAGTGAAACTGCACTGGCCACTTCCAAAGTGATTACACCCTAATGTACCCAGTGCCTATTCAGAAAGGGGCTGGTGAAGGCTTTGTTGGCAAAGAAAGAGTTTTGTTCAGTAGCTGTAGTGTGAGCTTGTCATCCACTTGTCCCCTCACTGGCACTCGTGGGAGAACATCCAAAGGGTTTTAAGGAGGGAAAACTGGGTTAATTTTACTGTGCATAAGATAGACCTTGGAGAAGAGCCTCCAGGATGTTGAGAAGAGAGGCCAAGTGCATACCTGGTATAGGAAAGGGGTTGAAAGACAACAGTGCAAGGTGATGGTGTAGAGAAGGGCTTCATTGTGGCTTGAAAGAAAGAGTATGATGGAGGGGAGAGCCAGTGAAGGCAGTCCTCTGGGGTATGAAGAGAAATACCACAGTAAAGATGTAGGGGAGGAATGTTATCTCAGGACCTGAATACCTGCAGTTGTAAAAAGGCCTCTGAGATGCCCAAGAGGTATTTGGCGTTGTAGATGAAGAAGAGTATTGAAATGTTAATTTCAAAGAACAAAGAAAGATGTGGAGTCTGGATTGATCCTTAGAGGGGATCAGATGTTGGCACTAGTCAGGGTGTCAAAGGAGAAGACTGAGAGGTTGTTCAGCAGCTGGACTTCACAAATGTCAGATTCTGAAGCAAGGAGCTCTGTGTTAAGGGAAGCAATCTGCAAGGCAGCACATCCTGTCCTTGAGAGCTACGAAGGTCTCAATGTGAGCTGTGTTAATACAAGTACCAGTAAGGTGTATGTGCAATATGAAGGGTTCTGTGTGCCACCCAACATGGCTTGGCCCAGTTGATTGGCCCAGTTTCAAGCAGATATTCGTAGTCTTGGTCATGTTTTTTCCGCAGCTGTCTATGTGTATAGTACAGGTTGGAATTTCTCTCTTTATAGAATCATAGAATGGTTTGGGTTGGAAGGGATCTTCAGGATCAAGTCATTCCAAACCCTCCTACTGTAGCCAGGGACACCTTCCACTAGACCTGGTTACTCAGAGCCCCATCTGTCCTGTCCTTGAATACCTCCAAGGATGAAGCATCCACAACTTCTCTGGGCACCCCATCTCAGTGTCTCGCCGATCTCAAAGTGAAGAATTTCTTCCTAATATTTTTCTAAACCTGCTCTCTTTCAATTTAAAACCATTTATCCTTGCCCTATCACTACCTGTCACTGTAAGGTCACTCTCCAGCTCTGTTGTAGCCCCCTTTAGGTACCAGAAGGTTCCTCTAAAGTTTCACTGGAGACTTCCCAGGTTGAACAACCCTGACTCTCTCAGCCTGTCATCACAGGAGTGGTGTTTCATTTATGGCCCTCATCTGGACTCTCTCCAACAGGTCCACACTCTTCTTATGTTGGGGGCCCCAGAGCTGGATGCAACACTCCAGGTGGAGTCTCATCAGAGTGGAGCAGGGGGGAGAATTCCCTCCCTCACCCTGCTGGCCATGCTCCTTTTGATGAAGTTCAGGATACAACTGGCATGTTGCTGGGTCGTGTCAACCTTCTTGTCCACCAATACCCCCAAGTCCTTCTCCTGAGGGCTGCTTTCTGTGTTTTCTTTTATAGTGTACTACACATATTTTAATATACTACACATATTTTAATAGCATAATAATATTTTACTTTATAAGGCTCTCTTGCATCCCTGATACAAAGGAACAGTGTGGCTCACAAAGGTCTTCTGGTTTGCTTGTGTCCAATAGGCATTGGCCCGTCACCTCCGACCTGGAACTCTGCGTGCTGTCTTCGGGAAGGACAAGATTCAGAATGCTGTTCACTGCACAGACCTGCCTGAAGATGGACTTCTAGAGGTAAGGCTTGCTAGACAAACATGTTCTCATATATCACAGGAAGTTGTAAAGTGGAATGCTTCTCTTGACCCTGTTTTAAGCCACTAGGTGTTTTCTATGTGGAGTAGCTGTGTTGTAGACCAGACCAGACACAAAAAGAGAAAGTTTATTAAGGGCTTTTGACTCACTTAACTCTGATACAGCAAAAAAACCCATTTATGCAGTTTTCTTGAATGATTATAGTACAATGAAGTATTCAATGTAATGAAACTCAAGAGTCTTCTCTTCATCTGAATGTGTGCTTGGGTCTGAATATCAGTACCTGAGAGTGCTTCTGCAGGGACACTTTCATAGCCCTTTCTTGGATGACCACCCTGACTCCTGCTGTAAATTGTCTCTACAGTGAGCTTGTGTGGAGCTTGGAATAATACAGGCCCTAGGGATTCAAATCCTCCAGATACCACCCAGGTTTATTTGTAGACAGTCATACTTGCGCACATCAGTTGATATTTCCTGTGTTTTATATTAACTTACTAATTATGATCTTATTTTGCCTTTGTATGCCTTTATTAAAGTCCAATAAAATGAGATAATGTTAAATTAAGGGAATTTATAAAGACTGAAATACTCACTATGAAAACCAGAACATGCTCATTCACTTAATTCTGTGCCTCAAAACTAAGGTCCGTAGCAGTGGGTTGAGGTGGAGTGTAATCTTGGATGGATCTCTCTGTCAATGCAGATGCTTTTCCAGGTCTGCACAGCTTATTTTTTGCCATCTCGATGTATTTGTGAGTGCTGTCATGTGTAGCAGAATCATGGAGCAGCAAGTGTTTTCCTACTTAGATAATTTTGCATTGCCAAAATGGTGGTTTCATGGGGGAGGGAGGAAGAGGCAACTTCATCACCATCATCCTCCATGAAATTTAACCCACTTTAACTGTGGGTTAAAGTGCTTTTGCTAGGTAATCCCATCTAGTTTAAGGCACACACTAGTGAAATTCAATATTTAGAATGGAAACCAGTATAAATAAAGTTGCAGCTTTTTTGAGGGTTTTCTAGATGTCATTAAAAATTGACAACTTTTAGTTTGTTCCCATAGGGTTTATACAAGCAAACAGGTATTTTTCACCACATGCTTGAAGTTCCTCAGCCATGGCTTTCCAGTGGCAGCAGAACAAATGGCATAGCCTGTAAGGGAAAAATTAAGCAGGCCAACACTCAAAGAACATTTTAATACTCCATCAGAATTTTCCAGTCTGTTCCCTTTATGTTGGTGCAAAGCTGGTTTTGCCGATTGTTCAAATTGAGATCAGAGCTACTATAAGTGAGGCAAAAATTGCTTCTCCAAAACAAAAACTGAGGCTCGCATTCTTTCTGAAGGGTCTCCATTATGTGTGTTTGTCCTTTGAATCCCACAGCTCAGTCTGAAGTTGTTGATCTAGTATTACTCTGACTACACACATTGCAGTTCCTGCTGCAGTCTGATCATTTTCACAGTCGTTTATTGGTTGTATTTTTTTGGGGAAAGGGATCTCAAGTATTTTTTATCATAGGCATAATTGTGTGCAGAATATGGCTGTTCATCAGTCTGCAGTTTCTTCTTGTAACAGCCCAGGTTAAGCCAGCAGTTGTAAAGGACATCGTTCAATGTTGTTTAGTGAGTAAATAAAGCAGTGTGTGGTTTGAATTGAGTACAGTGGGTTTGTACAAAGAAAGCCTTGGCTGTACCTGTTGGTTGATGTGTGGAGTATTTACACTGTAAATGCTAAAGCAGCTTATTAGGCGTCCCTGCCGCAATCCTGACTCCTGCTCTGGCTGTGTGTCCTGTGTGCGCTCAGGGTGTGTGCAGGGCCTGCAGTGCCCAAGGGATCCTGGAGGGAATGTGGAGGAGCTGCTGCTGTTGACACAACATCTAGAAAGCTGAATAGGTTGGTTTGTGTGTTAGTTGGTGTTGTGACTTTTGAACTTCCAGAACCAAGTGGAGATGGAAAGGGAAGATCCATGGTTAACCAAGTATTCCATGATGGGCCTTAAATGCATAGTGTTTATGGAAGCACAACAAAAGCATGTTCCCTTATAGAAGAGAACACACTGGTGCCTTCCTGAGAACGCTGGTATTTTTAGTGTCAGACACTGTTTCTCTTAAAATTTCTCCACCCTTCTCTGCAGTTTTCATCACCCAGTTTCAGATCTAGCTGAAATTTAAAGAATTTGCAATGGCAGCTGCTGTCTCATTGTCCACAAATGGAGACTTCTTAGAGGAGATGAGGATTAATTTGAGGATTAGATAAAATGCTCCCTGAAGTTAATAGCCAAACTCTAGGTGACTTTGGTGTTTTGTACTAAATTGACTGTCACTAGGAAGGGCAAGGTTCTGACTTTTCTTCCAAAAATCATGACTAAGGAGTACTCCATGAAAGGAGACAGAACAACATTGTCTTGGGAACAAGAAGGACTAATAAACTAAATACAGGTCAGCTTGTTCACCTAGTTTAAAACACTGTACTTAAATAATGTAGCAGTTTTTCAGTGCTTTTCTTTTAGACCTCTTTTCCATGGATCTGAAAAAAGGAAAGTTCACTTTTAATCTTAAAACCCCCTCAAACAAACAAACCAACCCCAAAAGCAAATACGAACACTTGCTCCCGCCAGTATGACCCTTAACTCCAGTCTTTGTTCTACAAACTACTTCACATTTTAGGTAGTGACTAAAGAATATCAGAATTAATGAATAACTCATTTTGGCTCAGGAAAGGAGGGGAGATGCAGTTGAGCCTTAAATGTGACTAGTCACAGTAGAAAAATCAGTGTGTTTTCATTTATAGAGCTGTAAGTGCTCTTTTTATTTCTAGTTTAGTGATACAGGAATGGGAATATTGCCCTGAAATCTCTTAGATGAGTTGTTTGACTAACTGGGTCAGGCACTTATTTATTCACTTCATAGCCTTGTGTGTCCTCTTATCAGTACAAAATGTATTTTTACAAGTGACAATGGATAGACACAAATAGCTCAGAACAGTCTGTTTTCTCAGCCTTGTCATCAGTTTCCCATTTTAATGAGAAGAGGAAAGAAAGGAGGAAGAGTAGAGAAGGGAGACTGATAGCAATGGAGTATTTGTGAGATGATGTCATTTCATGATTGAAGGTTCAACCAGCAGCTGATGTTGTGTAGGACATTCATTTAGAGCAGGTGGTTGCATTTGTTTCCCATATCCAAAGCAGGTACAGCTCTACCTCTTGTCAAGCTTTTTTTCTGTTTTGTAGAAAGCAGGTACAGCAATTACAGTACTCACCTGCTTTCTTGTTCCTTCTGAGCCATGTAGAGCCAGGACTGGAACATGGATATTTTATATGCCAAGGAACTGCTCTGTTTAGCAGACTAGAGATGTGTCATCTACATGTAGTGAAAGATGATTTTGTTTCTCAACTTACTGTCTTTCACCTGAGGAACATTTCTGATAAATATCTTGTTGAAATAGAAACTTACAAACCATTGGATCTGATGAATCATCATTCTTTAGACAAAAGAAATTTCCTTGAAATTGATCATTCCTGGAATAGTTCTTAATCAAAGTAGTGATACAAGGTATTGTGGCTACCAGGCTTCACAGTTTGTGTCCCTCTTTAAAGAAGTGAAGGCAAATGAAAAATTAGTTATAAAGGCCTTATTCGCATCACTGAAACTGAAGTGAGTGAAACTTCCCACAGGAGGTGGTGCTGTACACACATCTCAGTTCCCTGGGTCTCAAGTGGCTCAGTACCTTTCAGATTATGCAGGAAACCACGTAATTTAAAAAGTGGTAGCCTAGAACTACAGTTATGATAAAACCAGAATTTCTGGGATTTGACACACTGCCTGTAACTTGTTGCTCATACTGTGCAGTTCAAGGTTTTGGTTTTTTGTATGTGTGAGCAGTTTCCTGAGGGCATTTGCAGTGCAGAAAAACACTCTGAGGATGATAGAAAGGTCTCTCCATTGCAGTGCAGCCTGCTGAGCCACTCACGCTGGCTTTGTGATCCTGTGCCATGGTGTTGGGGCAATCAGTCAGTCTCATGGAGTTTCTTTGCATAATTACCAGGTCCTTAATAGTCATACATGTGTTTGTGTGTGTGTACTTAGACACAGAGGGAGAGGATGCTGCCCTCAGCGAGATAAGCATGAAAAAGGATTTGCTGTGGATGGATAAAACTTGAATTCTGGGTGAAACAGCCTTCTTTTCTCCCTGTTGCCGAGGGCGACGCTGTTATTAGGTGACTAATCCTTGGCCAATATCGTGACAATTGCCGCGGGTGCGTGCTTACCCGTGCCTTTGTGTGCCTGCTAGGCTGCGAGCGGAACTGCAGAGGGGCTGATCTCTCAAGCCACTTTCCGTGGGAGTGGGGGATGTGCCAGCTGCCTTCCCAATCTTGTGTCCCCACGGGCGCTGTCCGCGCTGGCGCTGCGTGTGCCACCGCATGGCTGCCGGCTGTGTCAGGCTCCTCCTTGGGCATCGGCACCGTGGAGAGACGTGTCCGTTTTCAGTGTCACGGGCAGCTTTCCAGACGGGCAGGAGTGAGGACCTCCTCGGGTATCGTTTGCTGGCCTTCTCCCTTGTCTCAGAGCTATTTGTGGAACTCACAGAGATGAAAATAACCTATCAAAGGGGAATGACTTTGCTGTTATCAAAGAAGAGTGGGTTTCATCTGTCTTCTGAGAGAGCTGTCGTGATGGATGTTTTTTTCCCTATCACTTCTTTGAATTTTAGCTGTGCTGTGATGTTAAGTGTAGTCAGGTGTAGGGCTGGGGACTGGCAGACTGTGCAACAAACTGCTGGAGGCTCTTGGTTCCTTTTCTCAGCCTTGCACCGGTGAAACTAGCTTACTGCTCCTAGGGCATTAAAGCAAACAAATAGTATCACCTAGGGACAGATCAGCTATGGTGGTCTGCTGGCCAGAGGCTCACACAGCTCTGGCACTGGAGGTTCAGCTGCCTGAATCCAGGCTTGAGGAGCTGGGAGGTGATACTGTACAGCAAGCAGTGACTGGACAGTTCAGTTCAGAAAAAGTGTTTTGTCCAGCTGGTGCTGTGGACAGTGGAAACCGTGATAGTTTTCCTCAGACTTGGTATAAACTGAATGCTCTCTCAAGTGTTAAGAGCTGTGCTGCTCCTAACTTTTGGTGCAGTGTGTATTCTCCACCTGCTAGAGGCCAGCTGTCATTGGTCTGGCATTCCAGACTGTGTCAGGAGAAGCATGTCTTATTTCTCCTTTCCCTTTCCATTTATTCAGGGAGGCTGAGGGCAGGGTGGTATTTCAGCAAGCTGTTCAGAGTGGACAGGAGAGCACTGACTTTGGAAGGGGGAACATAACACATGTTTCCATAACCACTTCCTGTTACAGAAGCACTCTGCTGGCTGCCAGCTTGCCCTTTCCTATGTGCTGCCTCCTTGGCTGCCCACTGCCGTTGTCTGGACCATGTGAGTATGCTGCAAGGTGCTCACTATCATCCACGCTGGAAATGCTTCCATACCAGTAGTGAGCTGGCCCGTGGGCTGAGGTTAAATGCAACAGTTTAGGATGGAAGGCATCAGAAGGATGTAGCTCTGTTAAACTAGTCCTTTTTGGTGCACTGAGGTATAGTCCAAGCAATTTAATAAAGCATGTCAATGAGTAACTCTCAGAAGCGTCAATGTGCTTAGTGTGGAATTTGTGTGTGTCACACTTGGAACAAAGGTCTCCTGCATTGCTTGTTACAGATTAACTTGTCTGGTATTATGCAAGCTGCCTCTGCCAGTTGAGAACTAATTCTCCCCATTCACAGAGCAGCCCAGCTTGTAAAACATTACACAGCAGAAGTGCATAGCATGGCAATGAACCTTTCACTGAGGGCATTTCAGCCATCCACATTTCCCTCAGGAGTCTTTAAAATATTTTAATAAAGAAGCCATTGTTTCACGCAGTCATACAGCAATTTTGCAATGAAGTCTTTTATTACAGGCCCATACTGAGCTGCATAATCCAGGGTAAAATGCTTTTCACCGTTCCCAGTGAAAAGTAATAATGATTGAGTGCTTTGGGTGAGGTTGGCTTTAGCACTTTTTTCTCCCAAGTTTTCATCTGAAAAGTAACTATTTTTGTCTGTCAGTTGGAAATTTCAGTCTCTCCTGATACAAGATGATTTCTAGGGAAGTCTGTCAGATAATGGTTATTATGATTCAAGTGCTTCTCCATTTAAACTTTCTGAGACTTTTTATCTAACACCTGTGGGAACAGGTTGGAAAGAATCTGGAGTGTGGGAAAACTTAATCTTACTTGGTGGTGTTTATGCGTATCAGAACATGTTAACCAGCACTGGAATGCTGTCTCACAGTGTTTCATGATGCTGTATCTATAATTGTACAGAGAATTAAGTAATCCTTCTGCCGAGACCTAGCTGAAGGAAATTAAGAATTAAAAATAGCAGTAATAGATGGATGGATATTGGAGATGTTGGTAATTCCTCTTTTAAAGATTATTGTATTATTAGGTCACGTGCAGCCTCATTTTGAGCATAGGTTGTATAATTATTATACTTGTGGGCTAGACAGGCAAACTAAACGAGGAACTTGTTTAAACAGAGTTGTGAAATCGTTCACCTCTTGTGCTTCCACTTCTGGGTAAAATCCGAGGTCCAGTTACCCCTTGTTCTGCCAAGTCTGAGGTTTATAAGTGCCAGAGAGAAGAAGTTAATGAGTGTGAACCAAACAGCTGCCAAAGCTCTTTAAGTTTCACCTGATCCTGAAGGTAACCTCTGTGATAAACAGGCTTTTGGCTCTTGGCACGTGTTTGTGTTGCGCTGAGCAAAGTAATTTTGTGGAGGGGAGGTCAAGGTGGAGGAAAGGCGTGACACTCCTTGATAACTCATCTGAGGCCCAGTTTGTGTCTTTGAGGCTGCTGCCTTCTTTCTTTCTTTCCCTCAGCATATTCTCATTTTTCACCAAAAAGATCAGGTCCTTTTTCCATTTCTCCTTTTCCTCCAGCTGAAGCAGAGCGACAGTTGGGCTGCAACTCAGCTGCACCATGGGCAAACTACAGCAAAGAAGATTAAAAAAAAAAAGTCCGGGGGAACAGCTTAGACAGCAAGAGCAGTAAGGGCATGTTGTAGCTGTACAGCCACATAGAAGCTCAGAATATCCTTCATTTCTGGAGCAAGTGGCCCTGCACCTTAATTTGGGGGGTGGGGGTGGGGGTGATGGTAAGAGAAACACTGTTGTTCTACAATACACGTTGTGAGATGCACATAAATTCTTATGTGGTTTCCTGTTATTAACCTCAGCCATCTGCACCTCCCACCTCTCTCTCAGGTCAGATAGACAAATGATTAGCTCTGCTGGTGCTTCCTGGGTAGGGTTTACCCCTTCCCTTTTCAGTGCATTTTCCTTCACTGAGTGCCATCAACCAGCCATAATTAAGAGGAGAATTTAAGTCATCTATTTTCATACATGTCTTGAAATATTTGTGGATCATGGGAGGAAAACCCCAAAGCCAAACATGTTAATATGGATAGAAAACTGTGAATAAGGTTTCCTCTCTGTCACAGATGCTAATACCATGGGATATATTGAGTTTAGAGTTTGTCATGCTCTAGAAACTACTTCTTCTTTCGTAATTAATAATAGCTAATGATTCAAAGCGTAGTCCCATGCCACTAAATATGGTTTTGTGCTGTCATAGTGCTGGGGGCTTAGACACTGTCTTGGTCCTGTGCTAGCAACTGTGCAAACACAAAACAGGATGGCAGTGGTCACCTGAAAGGATGTTGATTGTAGTCTAGGCTCCTTGAAATCACCCAGCATCTTCTGGTTTCAGTAAGAGCTGCATTCTTCCTCTTTGTCTTTAACCCCTAAGTGCACTGGCACATAGGCAGGAATGATGATGCATCCACAGTTATTCCTGAGATACACTAACATATGTCAGCAAGTCTCTGAGCAAAAGGCAGTTCTCTCTGAAGTATTCGGAGTTGCTAAGTGGGCAGATTTCCTTCTTCATTGGTGCTAGTTACTGCTGTTCTGCTGGGGAGAGACAGTGTGCCAAGACTATCCAGCCACAAACCAGGAACTGTGGGCTTCCTCAGGTAGCTGCCTTAGTCCAGCCATTGAATAGTAACTTGATCACTGAGGCGTCGAGTCCAGTTCTGCCACAGCAGTACTCATCAGTGGTGTTGAAATCACTGAAAGCTGATGAGACTCAAAACAAACACTTGGCCTTTTAATACTGACTCATTCCACAGGGAAATGGAGCTTTCTAGATTCAGTGACATCTCTCCAAAGGTACTTGGCCACTATTCTTGGGGAATTTATGCCATTAGTTTGGTGGGATGTTTCCTGTCAGCACAGTGAGCCACTGTCAGTGGCAGGGCTTGTGGTGGCGCCTTCAAGGCCCCTGCTGGTGGTGCCTTTGATTGGTAGTTTCTTTGAGGATATTTTGTTGCTGTCCCATCTCCATTATTTTAACACTCTTGCCATATGTAGCAATGAGACCCTATTGAGTCTCCAAAACAAATAATAATCACAGTTGCTCAGAAAGGGCTTTAAATGGTGGGTGCCTTCTACTTTATTTATTTGTTTGCTGCTTCCATCCTCACTTGAATCTGTGATGTGGTTGGAAAACATGTTCTTGTATCTGTGTGACCATTTCCTCCTCTCTTGGCCATAACCTAGTCGCTCATGAGAACCATGACTGTCAGTGCTCCATGAGCAGGCTGGAGAGACTTTGCTCAGCATTGGCAATGCCTGTGGCTTGTACAAACTCATCGAAACCTGGCTTTACTTAGATACTGCAGGTATGAGCAGCAGGGGCACTGCTGTGTTTTTATCTAGTGCTTGGGATGTGTTTGCAGCTTGCACTGACACCTGTGATGCCTTATGGTGGTGTCTTGTCTCACCTCAGCTCACTGCTTCAAGGGCATCCTACAAGACCTCCGCAGCAACTCCTGACTGAGGCAGGCAAGCAAGTGTCCCTCATGATAAGTGTGAAGTGCAGAGGCAGTGGTCTCGATCACTCAGTGAGCTGCTTGGGATCCTCAGGAAAGCAGTACTTGCTGTCGTGCTGGGGTTCATCACATCTGATGGGAGATGGGATCTTACACTTCATTTCATTCCAGTGGTTCTACCAAGCCATTGATATATTCCAATGGTGACCAAAAACGTTACTAAATAAGTAGAACTCCAGCGGGGAGAGTTCTAAACTACTATGTTCAGCTCCAGCTCCAGAGCAGTTGGCTTATGATGGGGACTGATAAGATTCAATGAACCTGTACCTTTTTGTTAAATCTACGAGTATCTATGCTTCAGAAATCAGTGATCTGAGTCAGCACAGTAGTAGTACGCATGATACAAAAACAACATCTTGTTATTTTAAAGTAGTTTTGGAGTTCACTTATTGTTCTTAGAGTAAATAGCATAAAACTCAGTTTCTTGGTATTTGCAATTGTGGTATAATGAACTACTGTCTTGTCCTCTCATTTCCATCCTGTTTGGAATTCACATTTTTCTGATCTTTTGTTTTATTTTTACAATTTCCAAATAGCTTCCCTTGCCCTTCTTTTCCACTGTGTTTTTGGACTTGAACATGACCATACACAGTTGTTTGAGGTGACTGTGTTAACAGCACGCAACATAAAAGCACAGTGCACTCTGTGTTATCCTGTAGTGTTTATGTAATAAAACCTTCTATTGCAAGGCTGGGTTTTTTGGTGCATAGGAGTTTTTATCCCAGCTCTACTTAAGAACTTAATGTGGCTAGTTGAAGTGCACGTGTACAAATTTTTCTGTCTTAGGCAGCCTGGCTGGCTTTATTTCTTACATTGTGACGCTTGGGAGAGATGCAGGAGTGATAAACCTGTCCTTGTTTTTGAACAAACTAAACACTCTTCAGATTTGTGCAGGAGAATAACTATTTTCTGAACACATACAATAGTAAGTAAGTAGACTATCTTCTTTGACAAGCAGTTTTCTTTCTGGAGTGCTTGTGGCTGAAAGGATGGTATGAATCCAAAGGGATTTCAGTGTGTTAATCTAATGATTTAGTCGTGTGAATCAGCTGAGTGAACTGTAGCTGAAGTGTGTTTTAGGTGTTAGGTGTTAGCAGGTGTGCTTGCCAACAGCACTGGTGAGTTTGTGCAGATGTACACTGTTGTGCAATGTTAATGGGCAAAAAAAGCCTTTCATTTCCTACTTGTGGCCTCGGACATGTAAAAATTTATTGGACCTAAATGTTTGGGGAGAGTGTACTGATGCTGAAACTTTGGGTCAGCAAGGACTCTGGATCATGTGCCTGGATGCCTACACTGACCAAGGAGACAGTGTTGTGGTAGTTTTGGGGAGAGGGAGCTGGTGAGTGTCTGTCTAGCTGCATGGAAGGCACCAAGATTCCTCACAGGCTCTAAATGGATACAGGGATGGAAAAGGCTTCCATCTCCCACCTGCCAGTTTTGGTACTGCAGAGATGAGGAATGACTGAAAATTACTGTCACCTTTCTGGTGATGGATGAGAAGTGAATCTGTGAACTCAGCTCTTTTCTTGCTAGTATGTCACCCTGTCAGCCCCCTGGCTTCTGCCATGAAGGAGACTAACAGGATCTCTTACCAAAAACTTCCAGCCCAGGGGAACAAGAGTTAAGGTACCCTTTCAGTGCCAGCTTTGAGGCTGCAGTTCTACCTGTGTGAGTGCTGCTACAGCCCAAGGTGTGCCTGGATCTGGCCTGTAGAAAAAAGCTCTGACTTCAAAGCTGCTCAGCAGGCACATCTCATCAGCACTGCTGTTTGCGTTGTTTTCTGGACAGGAGAGTTAAATTGTAAGTGCCTGTAATTCTTACACTTGGAATCTTCAGCACACTTTGTGCCTGTGCAGAGCCCTGTGTTAATAACAGGATCTGCTCTCCCTTGGAAAGCTGGCTGTCTCACTTGATTTGCTTCCCTCTTTATAATTTTGCCTGGTATTTCTGTGGACTTAGGGCACACATTGTTCAAAGGTACTTGCTTGTGCTCAGCCAGGGCATTAGACTAGATTTTGTTATTGCCTGCTGTATTAGCTCCTGAAACTCTCTGGTAACCCATGGAAGTGCTCAGAGAGAGCAGCCAATTTCATTAACATGAGTTTTGTTGGGAGTGAGTGTGACTGAAGCCAAACTTCATGGAGCTGAAGCAGCTCTCAGCTCCTCCTCAGTGAAGCAGTTTATGGGGTCAGAGCCAGAAGGTCACAGTTATTCACCTGTTGTTACTTCCTGAGCATTATTGCTATTTGTCCCTGAACAGGAGCTAGAGAGGGCATAGCTGCATGCTGCAAAGCAGGTAGATGGTTCCTGGGATCTGCAAAGGAGTACTGATTTTAAATCAGATCTTGTTTCATCCCTGGGAAACAGTGGCCACACCTGAATGTTGGCATCATTGGAAAGGCAATTGGGTGGCATCTGTGAAATGTGTTTGGTTAGTTTCAGATCAGCTCCTGGTGTGGATTTGTGCCCTGTCACCCTTGGATCCTGTAAAGATCAGAGGTGTGCTTGGCTCAGAGAGGCTGACCTTGCCTTTGGTCAAAGGCAAGGCTTGTTCAGATGTTCTCTACTGGCACAGTTCCCCTTTCTGTGGTTTGGACTAAGCTCAGACCTTGGGAAAGAGAGTAATTGTATTCCCTAAAATACAGGATACTTTGGATTATCTAACTCCCATCCAGATGCTTTGATGCAAGGTATCACCAAATCCTGCATCCCCTTGGAAAAGGACCTGATGCTTTTAAAATGAGGGTTCTTGAAGGTGTCTCCAGCTGGGGCCCCATAAGATGGGGGCACCCTAGATCTCTTGGTAGTGCTGAAATCTTGGTTCTTCTGAAGTCTTGATTCTTCTCATGACACCATTACCTGTGATCATGGGATGGGTAACTAAATCCTGGTGGTTCTTGTCCAGCACTGCCTCACTCCTGAGGGTAAGGTTCTTAGAGAGAAGGATCCTTTCTGCAAAGCACAGATATGCCAGCTCTTAACTGGTTTTACTGGGAGCTGGGTGGCAGCTGACCCACATAAAGGTAATTATAAATAAAGAGAACACACTGGCACCTGGTTTTGTCCAACGTATGAAATTCAGTGTTGCTTGTTCTGATGACTGAGCCTTGCCAGAACAGTCACTGTGGATCTTGAACAATACAATAAAAGCTAATTGAGGAGGAAGAGGTTTTATACAGTTGTAAGTAAACTGAGGTTGTATGGCCAGCCTGGGAAAATTGGTTGCACACAATCAAGGGGCTTTTGGAGACTAAAATAGCACAAATCCTTTTGTAGCTAGTGGCAAGTGAGCAGGCATTGGGCAAGGCCAGCATTCACCTGTGTCAGTGTGTGTGCTGCAGGGGTGGATCAGTACCTAAATCCCAGGGTCAGACACACTGCTCCAGCTGAGGCAGCCCAGGCAAGTGTGGGAGTTGACTCAGCTCTATTAAACCTGCTCCGTGGCGGGGAGATGGGCCTGTAGTGGCAGCAGTTGTATCAGCACCCCAGGCTGGGGCTGGACACAGAGTTACTACCTAGGAAGAAGCAGATTCCATTGCACTTGGCCTTTTCCTTTACTCTGGGCACAGCTCCCCACCCACGCCAAGGGTTGTGCCTGGCCTGTGCTGGACACCTGCCCTTGGCCAGGCTGGGAACAGAAGTCCAGAAGTGCCAGTGCTCAGAGCTGTAAAATCAATAGCTGGTGTGTGTTAATGCAAGTGTTTGTGCAGACACAGCCTTAAAAGCTTGCGTTGTTAAGTATATGTGTGTGTCTCTCTCTCTGCTTTTTATTTTACTAGAGCTTTTGTGTCTCTCTTATGAAATGCAGATGTCCCATATAACAAGAAGGGAAATAAAATTCACTTTAATGGCTACAATTATACTTAACTATGCTGAGTCAATCTGGCAGAAAGAACAAAATGTTCAGACTGGCAGTTTATAATGTAATGTCCTATTAGGCAGTAAGGAAAGCGATGCCTTCCTGAGGAGAGTGGATGAAGCACAGATTAAAATAAAGAATCTTGAAGACAATGCACATTTTAGTTTGGGTTGGTGAGATATCACATCTTGAGGCTCTTGCCCTGCCTTGCAGCCCCTCTGCTGCCAGGACTGTTGACCAGCCCCAGCCCAGTGAGGCTGTGTCAGTGCCACTTGTGTAAGGTCACTTTGATATCAAGGCTGTTGTGTATCCAAAGCACTGGTGCCACTGGGCGAGTGGGCTGCCCGGCTGAGAGTCTGCACCTGCTTGGGGTGGGGTGAGGTTTTCTTGGACTTTGGTTGTTTGGGATTTTTTTTAACCATCCTGCTGTCTTCTAGTGCTGTATCACTAGTAGGTCTGACAAGTTACAGCAGCATTTCTAAGGGGGGAAGGGAACATGCCTGACCAGGTGCACAGAGGAGGGTGTTTCTTTTGGGGGTGTGGGGGAGATAGTTCTTTGGTAGCAGAACTGTCCTGAAGCCTGGGAGCAGGTGAGTCTTTTCAGTGGGCAGCTGCAGGGCATGTGGCTGGGATAGCTACTGCCCTTCCTTCCTGGTTAATTAGTGATCTGATCAGCCATTATGCTTTCACTGATGTGGGACGAGAAAGTGATTGGGGCAGGGATGCTGGGTAAAGATTTGCTTTCACATGCAATTCCTAACTGTATGTTACACCAGCCCTTTTTGACATTTGTTCACTGAAGCAAACCCAAGCACCTTCAGTTTTCTACAATGGTCGTCCCAACCCCTGGAATAAGCTAGAATCTTTATTAATAGTTCATGCTTGGATTTTGCACATATATAGAGAACTAAAAGGTGGTAAAGAACCTAACCATGAATTGGGTCTTATACATATAAAAATTGGGATTTTTTTTTTTTTTGGTGTATTGCTATAAACATACAGCAGCAAAAGAAAGAGCTGAAGGTGCGATTTCTGCTGGCATCGGCTCCTTGGGAACAACATGGAACAGCTAAAAGGGTGCACTAACCACCACAGCATACCGTAACCACACTATTCTTTCTAGCAGGTGGCAGAGTTTAGCATCTTGCTTTTCCAGGATTGTGTGTTCCAATTAGGAAGTCTTTATCAAGCCCCTTGCTTTAGGATAGTCCTGTTTTGTCACTTTACATGGAGAAATTCTCCCTGGTGATCTGCGTCATGCAGCACAAAGTGAGCCTGACTCCTGCACGAAGCCAGCTGCCACATTTTGTCACATCTGAGCAGCCCCAGCAGGCACAGCTTGTCCTCAGCCCTGGCCACCAGCCCAGCAGCAACGCAGAGCAAGTTGGCTGCCCCAAAACTCCTGTGGCTTCAGTGTACAGCCTCCTTTCTGGCTGCTGCCAGCTCCAACCTGCGCTGAGGATCGACAGTTGTGTCTGTTATGTTGTGTCTGGAACACCAAGTGCCTCCAGAGGTGGAGCCTGTGCAGTAATGGGGTTGTGATGGGCACAGACACCACAGCAGCCTCTCAGCTGGTGTAGGGAGAGGGGAAAACAAGTAATTCATAGACACCAACACTTATGTGCAACAGCTCAATGTTTCCAACGTTCCAAATGTGTCAGCTCCCTTGTTCTGAGACTGTCTGGGAATGATAAAGATGCATTTTCTGTTTGAAATAGGTGCAGTACTTCTTCAAGATTCTGGACGACTAACAGGCTTCATCCTCACCCACTGCAACAGACACGCACACAGAAGTGTGTGTTCATTCATTTATTTGTCCAATGTTTCAACCTGACTGAAATACAAGATCAACAAGAGCACTGTACTCCTGGCTATTATTACATGTTAGAACATAGAGTTTTGCACTTTAGACAACATTTAACACCATTCTATGGGGTACTGCATTGCTTTTATAAAGTTTAAAATAAAGATTTATTTTCAAACATGTGACTTTGGTTTATTTCATACATTACACTTTCTTGCAGAAAAAATAAAATTGTACAACTGCATAAATATAAAATTCTTCCACCATGAAAATGGCTAAAACATTCAATAAAGACATTAGCACCACACTGTGTGATGCCTTCAGCAGGAAAAAAAGAAAAATAGAGAAAAGAAAATATACAAAGCAAAGAGTTACGACTATCACTGAGGAGAGTGATAGTCTGACCCAGTCTCTCACGCAACATACTGGAGGAGAAGGGAAGAGGTGGAGAGAGAGACAGCATTCGCTACAAAGCATAGTACACAATCACCTATTCTCTTTTAACTTCACTTAAGTTAGTTTCCCTGCCACCCCTCCAAATAAAATACCCTAACACCACAGAAAAGCCAGAAGCCTTATGGAGTGCTGTTAAATATCATCTCACAGGTGGGCCTTTCTTTGAAAAGGAACAAAATAATGAGAAGTTTCATGCCAGTTCTAGTCCCATTGAGTATTTACACCTTGGACAGCAAAAGTCTTTGCTCACAAGAAGTAGAAAACAGATACAATACATGGCTTGAAAAATGACCAGAGTATGCACCTATAGTACTGTACACTAAATAAAATACACAAGGCAGCAATACTTAGGGGCCAGAAACACTGCTTACTACAAGTCAGTTATGGAATCATAATTTACAGTAAAAATGGGCATGTCCCAAGGCTCAATTTTGTTTTCTTTTGTCATTTACAGTAGAATAAATATTTGTCACTATTGCTACACTTTGTTTACATTCTAACCTAGTAAATGCAGAAAGCCAGTGTAAAGCATATAGATTACGTGTAGGTCCCATACGTATGACAGTTTGTTCAAGACTAGTAGGTTTTCTTTTTGTTCTTTTTTTTTTTTTTTAATCTTTTTAAATGGCTAGGAGGAGGGGGGGGAGGAGAAGGAAGAGAGTTGTGCTTACGATCAGCTGCTTTTTATGTCGAATTTAATATCAAAGCGTCCCTGGAAGCGGTCCTTGTCACTGTAGACGATGTTCTGCCCGTAGGCCCTGCACTCCACGCGCACCTCCATGTCGTAGGTCAGGTTGGTGAACTGCACGGCCACCAGTGGCTGCAGGTACCGCGGCTGCAGCAGCTTCCCGTAGTAGGGGTAGTACTGCAGCCCGAAGCCGGCGTAGCCACCCATCCCGTAGTACTCCACTGTGCCGACTTTGTCCGCGTCTTCCTCTCGCTGCAGGGAAGGCACAACCAATGACAACCACCCGAACTCCGTCTTTGGCACCCTTGGCTGGAGCAGCAGCTGATTCTCAGCGAGACCCAAGACCGTGACCTTCCGTTTGGTCAGCGCTGGTCCCCGCCATGACAGCACAAGAGCGGCCAGTGGCTCAGAGGACATGTCAGCACACAAACAGCAGCACCTCCCAGCACACATCAGCCAGGGAAAGGGTTTGGCTTAATTTAAAGCCTCAGCCACTTCACACCTTTTGAAACTGCCAGAGCCTCCTGTGGTACAATTGCACAGGCTTTGGCTACAAAAACTGCTGTTTCCCAGCTGCCTTACACATGTCAAGTATGAAATGCCTTCCCTGGAGGCCTTTTTTCACCTCCAGCACAGCACTTGGAAGCCAAATGGCTACTTTTGGAGATACCTTTAACTATCTTGCCCTGCTTTTACCCCAGACACTGCAAGGGCAGCACTAATTCATCCATCAACAGGGCTTTGAAAAACTTCTGTTCATAAGGAGGAGATATCCCAAGTAAGAACCACCCTATTTGTCTACGGAAAGGCAGGCATGGGGGGAACTGCACTTGGACAAAGGCTTAGTCATCCCCTGCAGTTTCCCAACTCCGCTCTGTCGCATTTCAGCTTACCTTGGCAATGCAGTGGACAGGGATGAGATTTGGGTTGTATTTTGCCATAACCTCAGGAGGGAGGCTTTCATTGACTGGAGCCTAGAAGAAATCCAGAACAAGGGGAAATTACACACTGGACACTCCTCTGCAGACTGGAGCACCTTTGCAGCAACAAAGATCAACAGCACGGAACACACACCGGAATCCCTTCTAAGCACAGTTCAGAGGCAACAGCTCTCGGTGGTTCTTGGAACAGACAAGAGTGTAACATGACTGGAAGCAGGGGAACTTGACCCAAGCAGAACTGCTGGCTGTTCTTACAGCTTCACCTGCTCTGGATACAAGCAGGTCAGGCTGGGTTTAGTTCTTGGCAAAGCATTTCATGGCAAAGTATCTGTAGCTAGTGGGGTTTGTTTATGCAAGCTCAGGCAGTGGCTCAGTGCAGGATTTGCCACTTGGCTGCCAGGCATGTGTAATCAGGACTGGAAGTGCACAGGAAAGAACAAAGGGTGGCAAGTCTCACCATGACACTGCTGAACTTCAACACCACCAATAAGGAAGGACAAAAGCTCTGGGTATATCAGAGAAAGGTGTGAGTGCCAACTCATAGTCCAACCATTAACGCAGTTGGTCTTTGGTCTTTCAAAGTGCAGCAGTATTGCTAGACAACACTGCAGTTTCAGATCTGCTTTACAAACATTTTTCCCAATGCAAGAACTAAGAGGTCTCTGCTGGAGTGTGGAACCACAAAAATAAATACTGCCTTGGATATGTTGTTTCTAAATGAAACTTGCACGGTCATTCCATGACCCTGCTGTCTAATGTAATCTGGAGGTCTCCAGAGCTCCATGGCAAAAAAAAAAGGAGAGAGAGAGAGGAACACACCAAACCCTTCTCTTTTCCCATGCACATCTCATGTCACTCCACAGCTACCACATACCAAGCCACCACTGTACATTCTGCTAAAATGTTTCCACCACGGATCAGATAAATCAAAAGTTTGCTCATGTCTTTTAGCACAGGACAAGCTCCCTTTGAAGAAAAACATTCCTCAGGACTCATTAGACAGCACCATTTCCCATCCTCAAGTGCCCTGACAGATGGGAATAAAGGTGGCCATTTGCACTGTTCTCCATCCAAAAGGTGGAGTAGCAGGTTTTGCACACCACCTTATTCAACAGCACATGTTTTGCCACTGAATTATTAAAGGAAGTTTTTAGCATTTTAATGCATTGGGGAAAAAAAAACCAGAAGGAAAAGCCATGAATGTCCAGATTAACACCCTTCAGCATTGCTGCAAACTTGCCTTTGGGTGAAGGATAGAGCGACCAGTTGGCAGATATATCCTACAGCCTCTGGAAAACTACATTAAATTAACTAAAGACCTCCTCACCTTTCTTGCAGCTGTGCCTGACTTTCAAATGTAGCTTACTCTTCAGAGCCTCTGTTTCACTCTGGTATTTAATATTAGCATTTCATCATTTAATTAAGCAGTTTCAGCAAGGCAGAGAAGTCTACACTGCCTAAGTAAAAGAATGCTGTGGATCAGGGCATGACAAAATGTACTGATGTTACTATAGATAGGGTTGGTCTCATGGAAGCATACAGAAATTTAAAATGGAATATATCATTTGAAGAAAACACTCCTTTCTAGCAACTCCAATAGCAGGCTCAGAAGTTACCAGATAAATAACCAGGAAGTACTGTGAAGTTCACTACTACTCGTCACCAAGTTGCAGTGCACAACTTCCACTGCTTTTCAATTAAAGGCATTTTTAAAGCAAATTATTCAAATTGCCTCACAATTTATCCTCTGCAGAAAGGGTTTAATACTGATCTCTTCCCAGAGACCAAAAAAGCAGGCACAGCAAATCTGCAGCCAACCCCTCCCTTTTGATCAGTAGCTTCTGCTAGAAAGGGAAGAGCAATACTTGCCTGAGGTTTGAAGCCAATAATTCTGTTGAGCTTGACAAGGATGCATGGTTTGCCATCCTTATACCCATAGGTGGGGTCACTTAATCCAGAACAGTTTTCCAGCCATTCACGTTTGAACTTGCAGACCTTCTTCTGGCCCTGGGCATCATTGTATGGTCCTCTCTCCTTATATTCAGAAGGTTGTTCTGTCATGGTGGCGGAAGGAAAAGACAACATATGCAGTGGGATCTTTTGCATGTCACTGACATTTCCTTGGGCCATTGGGATTTCCCCATCACCAGGGCAGTTAATGCACTCCACAGACCTAAGCCCAGCTACCACCCCCTCTCCCCCACCCCCCCACGTGAGGCTGCTCCCAGACCAGCAAGTTTTAGGGAGTTTTGTTTTATAACAGATTTCTTACAGAGTCACCTGGCTCAGAGACTAATTTTTTTCTGGGCAGCTTTTACATGTGGGGTCCCCTCAGATTTGATACAAACACATGAGATGAGTGTTTCATTTACATGATTACAAATAACCTAGTAAAGGTTAACACCTCCCAGATGTCTGACTACATGGCATGAAGAGGACCAGCACTGGCTTTAGCAAAGTCATCAAGTGAAACCCCTGTGGCTTTCAGAGAGAATAAGGTCAGTGCCACAAGCTGCAGAGTCAGCTGCAATGTTCTCCAAGTGAAATGTGGGAGTTCCCAACCCTACAATAAGCTGCTAACTATGGCCCAGCATGGTCTGCCCAAAGGAAATTAATGAGCAGCCAGTTAACACCGTGCTGCTGGAACAGCTGAAGACCAAGACTACCACTGCTCAACCTCAGCTTCTGGTGGACCTGACAGAGGCATCATTCAGAGCCCTCAGCTGTAGGAAACAATTGAGACTTACCTCCACAGTCCTGAAACACAATGTTTTCAGTTTGCTGCTCAGCACTGTAGTCCCTTAAGAAATTATCAAGGTTTCTCACGTAGGGTTCATAGCTTCTGGGTTCAGAGGCAGTAAAGGCAATTTCTGTCTTTTGAACCTGGGGGACTTGAGTCAGTCCTAAGAAAAGCAAAATCAGGAAGAAAACATTAAGTACACCTTAGAGCTGCACAGCCTCCAGACAATACCATGAACATAACTCCTAATAATAATAGTCTCTATTTTTCAGACTTAAGAACTTTGACAAAACAGCTTAAGCTCACTGGATGAGAGGTTCTCTTTCCAACAACAGTCTTAGATATTTATCAGTGTTTACATCCGGTAAAAAGACAAAAACCACAAAATGGAGAAGTGAGGCTACAAGTCAACGCTTCCCTCTAGAAAAACAGCCAACCACAGGTCCACTGTGCACTTCTGCCTCCTCCTCGAGGACAGAAGGGAGGCTGTGTGTGAGATCAACCACACTGAACATAAGTATCCCTAACAGGCTGCCTTCAGTGTCTGCAAACACCAACACAAAACACTGTGTTTAGGATACAACACAGCTGTCCACTCGTGAACTCTTGCAGTAAAAGACTAGAGCAGTTTCCCAAGTCCAGTCATGCTCTGGCAGCTGGAATCCACGTGGCCTTTGTGTGGCTCTTCTGTGGGATGCGGGGCAGGAGACATTTTCTCCCTCAGTAAAATTCAGCTGCCTGAGCACTGCCTCCTCTCTTTTCATTGCCTAATTGGGAATTTCTGACTGTAAAACCCATCTTCTGAGCTCTCTTATCAGCAGTTCATCACCAAGGAGGTGAGTAGGAAATGCCACCACACAGAAGAGCTGTTGAAAGGCTCTCCAGATTCTGGGCTGTGCTAACCAGCTCAGATTTAGACTATAATAATAATGCATGGAGAAAAGACTATAAGCAAGAAATGCCTACAGATAATAAAAAGCACCAACTCCTTTGCTCTTCATTGTGGAACTTGGAAATAGTCGCTCCTATGCAATGTTTAGGTCACATTTTAATTGGAAGTATTGATGGATGGCTAACACTTTAATTTAAGTAATGGGAACCGAGTTCATGCTGCTTTTGTGGCGGCCACTGTAATTATTGAGGTCTTGACTTTGGTTCAGTTTGTCATCTTCATTTTAGGAAGATCAAGAAAAGGAGCCGGGGAGCAGCATTTACTTTGACAGCTTTCAGAACAGGCCTGTTGCCAAGAAGCTCCTCTGGTGCAAAACTCAGGCAGCTTAGCTGGCTGGCCTCAACCCACAAGAGCTTGTGACTCCAGCAATTTTTCCAAAGCCACTTGAGTGCTTCTGCTCAGTCCCTCCTCAGACCAACTCACCACTCCCCCCACCCCCCACCACTACCCACTAACTTGGAATTTGTAACCTAGGACAAAGATTAGCTTTGTTCCCCTAAACACAGCTCCTGGTCGCCAAAGATTGTGAGAAGTCCAGCAAGGAGCTTGGGTGTTTCAGGTTTTATTCCTGAAGCAGCTTTAACTGCTCAAAAATTCCTCTGGTACAAATGAACCAGGTTGAGTTTACAAGTTTAGAAACAATGTACTATTCCCCTAGCAGAATGACATCCTACCCTCCAAAGTCAGCAGCTTTCAACCCTTTTTTGAGCAATTACTCATCTTCTTGCTTCACAGTTATATATAGAATAAATACACCAGTTTCCATTTTAGTAAGGGACTTAAATCCCATCCTGTCAAGCCCTTCTCATGTTACCACTCAGCTGGGAAGCATCAGACTTAGTCACCTGAAGTGGCTGTCTGGAATTGCAGCAGAGGCAGGCCAGGCCTTGGGTCCTCTCCTGGGTCTGCCTTTTCTAGAATTCAAGTTACAGTTGGGTCATTCAAGTGTATAAATATAATTTAAAAAAAAAAATCAAGAAAGTATGGCCAGGTTTGTTAAGTTCCAGTAAGGCAAGTGAAGTGTCAGTTCTGCTCAGGACCTCCCCATCTCTGTACCTTGTCTTGGCCAAGGTAACACACAGGCCTGTTAAAGGTGATGTGAAGGTCAGCAATAAACTCTGTTGTTTGTAAAAGCCATCCAGCAGAAGATCCCTTTTCTTTCTTTAAGAGAGCCTAGCCACTGATAGGTACAATCCAAAGCTATCCCTCTGCCCATCAGAGAAGTGATTTGGCTGGAGAACAGACTCCCATCCCAAAGCATCCCTGTCTTGCTCATCTCCATGGAACTGCCAGGAAGCCCAGGCAGTACCACCAAGCAGCTGTTCCAGCAGCCAGCACAAGGGAACCACTGTTCCTGCCAGGTAGCCTGTGGCCAAAGCTGGGCTGTTTTCTGCCTAATTGGGAGCATTTCCAGGTGGTTGGGTGAACCAGACTAGACCAGGCTTTGGCACATGAGTGGTTGCTTTGTTTAGGACAGGAGCAAAGTAGAGATCAATCTTCCCACTTAAAAAGCAAGAAAGAAAATCTTAATTAATATAAAAGACTTGTCATGAAAATTAACTTTATCCTAATTAAAAAACTGTGTTACTGCTTCTATCACAACCTCGATTCTCACTTGCCTGCAACTGACTGGATGCACAGTCCTAAGCCCTGATGTATCATCATTTCCTTCTGTACATCCCACAGCCAAACTAAAAGCTGCAGTGCTGTTAGCAGAGCAGCACTATGAAGCCTTAAGCAATCTAGTATGGAAAACCAAGCATGTTGTACAATGGCAGAAGGTAACCTCTGCAGAACGCTAACCTTTCTGGAACATTCTCTCACCCCCACTTGGGAACTTAAGCCAGAGAGGACAAGAAAAAGCATTTAAAAGCTGAACTATTGCAGTACTACCTGGCATGTACTGCTGGACACCCAAAGAAGTGTGTGCCTGGCATGAATGAAGCTTTTAGGGGCTTCATGCACATGAGGAAGCCATTCATGAGCAAGTCCTATGGGGGAAAAGAAACAAACCCACAGATGCTTTCATAGTCAGGAGTCTTAACAACCCTCTCCCCATCCTCAGACTATAATCTGTATGACACAGCTCTGCATCTCAAGCTATTACGACAGAGATGCATCATGGTGTCACGTGGTGCTGTTCTTTCTACAGGAAAGAATCAAGTAACTCAATGCTAAAATAATGACAAATTAGAGAATTGCTGCAACTGGCACTGCAGAGTGCCCCATTAGGAAATAAAGACTCTCATCTTCACTTGGCTGACATTGTCCATATAAATAATGAGCAATGCCTTGAATTGGTAGTGGACACCAGCTTCGGTTGGCTGTGACTATACAAGGACATCATACACCAAAAAAACCCCCATAAAGTCATTTGTGGGGAGGGGTTTCAGCTACAGTTCCACTTCCAAAATGCCACTGCAGATTAAAGTCCTGTTCATTCAAGTTAATTTAAAATCTATGTGAAAAATAGTTTTTTATCATTCTAAGCTGCAATCGCAAGACTTCAGAAGTGTCCTGAGGGTAAAAAGGAAGAAACTAAAAGTAGGAAGTCAGGCCTGTTATTAGGAACGGTTGTATAAGGCCATAGTAACCACTCTTGCTCCATCACACCACGCTCATTTCCAAGTACCATGTAATCTTTGTTCCAAACAAGCATGAACACTCCTGAGATGACACAGACAACAAATTGAGTGATCACTCCACTCTCCCCCAGCTCACTACGTGAGGATAGATTTTAAAAGCCACCATATCAAACAATGTCGTTCCAAGCTTCCAGTCAACCTCATCCCTGAAGTGCAAAAAGCAGGTGTGAGTCTTCTGCAAATGCAGCAAAACCTGCTTGGCTGTAACATCCTGGAGCCTGAGATTTTCCCAAGCACAGGTGCTGCTGAGATGAGAGAAGCAAAGAAATGCAACTTCACAGGAGGCAGCACACACTCCTTTGAAGCCTCCCTGCAACATTGCTGCTGCTGTCCAAGCTAAATAAGCCAAGTGCGGAATGCACACCAAAGCAGCCTTTTCCATGACGCACTCGCTGCCCAGCAGTGCTTGAAGCAGGGACACCTGAAACCCCCTGATTGGAGCAGGGATTCTCCTTCCAGCCACCACTTACAAAGCTTTGCCTCAGGCTGCAGTGAGCTGTCCCCTGTCCCCTCGTGATGGAATGCTGCTCCACAGGATGCACACCACAAGATGGCAGGATACACAGCCCAATTTGTGTTGGGGTGGGGAGGGGGAGAATGAAGCATTATTTTTTTAGGGATGCTTCTTATCCTCATCCTTCACTACTAGCAGGGTAAGTCCTCTGTGCTCAAAGCTGAGTCTGAGCCTGCAGCACACGCGGCGCTGGGGCTGTTGCAATGGCAGGGCTGGACGGGCAGGTGAACTGCACTGTCCCTTCCCTCACCACAAGACAAAAGAAAGAAAAAAAATAGTGTAATGGAAAGGTACAATACTCAGCTTGCCCTGAAGCCATGTATAACATTCCTGTTGTGTTCAATGCAGAAACCAATTACCATATTAATGACACTTGGCTACAAAAATAGCACTTTATGGCTTTCAGTGTTATACCCATGTCAATAACTCAATACAAAACCCTGTAGGTTCTGTTGCTATTATGAAATCTGTTGTATTTCAGAACGATATTATAGCAGCCTCTACGGTATTTTCTCCTGCAAGTCATAAAGGCAAGTCTAGTTTTCCCTTTCTCAAAACATTCCAGGGTGGCAAAAGAGTGACTTGCCCAAGAAGGACAGAGCACTGGAACAAGAATAAAACCAGCTTTTCTGGCTCCCTAGAAAATCCAGGGCTTTATCAAGCTGCCAGTATACTTACTGGGCTCACAAATGTTCCCACAAGAACCAGGAATTGGAATTGCACAACATCCTATTTTATATAGCTCATTATCTGCAGGTGTCTCAGATCACAGAAAGTTCAAGTTTGATGCTCACCATATGCATGTTCCTTGACAGAACAGCAGCTGTGCTTGCAGCACTGGGGAGAATCCTGCACAGCCAGGGAATACAGGGATTGCTGACCCCCTGAACAGCAGTGCAGCCATTCACTCACTACCTGCCAGTGTCTCTGAAAGCCTGCATTAAAGGGCTGTTTTGGATTCCCAGTTTCACGGCTGCTGTGCTACAGGACAAGGAATGTATGGGATATTAAGTGCCAGCCTCCACCATGCCCTACACCAGCTTGTCCACATCTGCAGGAAGAGCTGTCAAGTGATGATTTCCAAAGGGCCCTGTACTATTTACCAATTATTTCTTTGAAGTTTCATGCATATGCCATTGCAGCTTGGTTCAAACCCCTTGTTTACTGGCTCCCCACTGTCACACATTTGAGGACATGGATTTTGTTCCCCTTGATTTCAGTACCCATCCTGAAAACTCATTACAAAAGATTCCTGACAACCTTTTTATTGTTCCTCCATTTTGATTTCTGCAGTACACACTACAAGAGTATCTTGAAATTCAATAAATTTGCTTTGATAAAAAAAAAGAAACCCCAGAAAAACTTGTGCAGTATACAATTAAGATATTAATAAAAACCCTTTGCAGGCTGAAATCTTTCACAGAAATTTTACCAGACTTGCTTTGAAATTGGAATTGTAAACTGCTGTTTCACAGAAAGCAAACAGTTTACCTAGAATGGGTAATTATGTGACATCTGGCTGAACAGCAGGGCTATCTGGGTGAGACCTCAGATCCATGGGCACCTTCACTAATTATTTTATGAAGGGGAAAAACACATTACTGAGTAACAACTACCCCAGCATTAGACATGTTGGCTTTTCAGATGCAGCCAACGGCTCTGGGCGGCAGCAGCAGTGACAGTCTCTCCTGCAAATGTCAGGGTCCACTGCAGAGACTAAAAGAGCTGCTTTCAGAGCTCAAGATGGCATTTGCCCCAGCCACAGTGGTGGTACGTGAACAAATATAACACACCAACGCAGCAGTTCCAGCCTCTGTTCTGTGTTTAGAGCATGCTGGTAGAAAAGCATTTATCTGGAAAAGATGACTTAGCTGAGCTATAACACCATTTGGTGACGGTGACATTCCCTATGCTTAGGGCAGGGATTCACACCACAGCATTACAGTGGGGCTGCAAGACAGTGCAGCACCAGGGCCAACTTGTGTAGCTACAAGCCATCGGCCTCGCAATTGTCACTTAAATACCACTGTTATTAAAAGCTTCTGAACTGTTTTACAGAGCAACTGGAGACGGATCGTTAGGATGCCCAGTGCCAGGCAGCCTCAAGGTCATTTGCAATGTGGGAGAGCAGCAGTTGCAGAGCTCCCCCGGCGCTCCAGCCTGGCTGCGGTGGGATAGTGCAGTACAGCCTGGGCTGGCGGAGCACGGACGTGCAGCAAGGGCCACTTGCCCCTTCTGCCCTGCCCAAGGCTGGCTGGCCACAGGCACTGCTCAGGCATCATTCTGAGCAGAGATTTCTACTGTCTGTGAGGACAGGCCACACATCAGCCACTACCAGAGCCACCTTCCCTTCACCTCCCACACCAGTCAGCTGCAATTCCCACCAGTGACTGCCACAGCCTCTCTAGAGCACGGGGTACTTTGGTGTTGGATAAAGCAATTCCGTGAGCACCCCCAGGACTGGCACTGTCCCCTTTTTTCCTTGTGCATGCCACTTCCACACATACAGCTAACATTCTATCTTTATCCCTTCACTTACCCATGTGAACAGAGTGGTTCCAAGGAAAGAAAAATTGAGCCCAGCTTCCTCATACAGCCAGTTCTCAAAAGTGAAGCCACTTATCCTCACCCCATCACACAGTTTAGGGGAAGGGAAAACCAAATCAGGTTCAAGTTCCTCTAAGAGAGGAAACATTTTTGATGTGATGCAACCTTTAATTCTAGCAGGATTGTCTTCAAGCCCCAGTACTGTTAACACAGAAGGCTGAGAACATACCCACCCTCTACAAATATGTGTTGCAGCAATGACACTATTTCATCCTCCTTCTTGAGGTGAGTAACCAACCCCGCCTTCCCAGAACAGCTTGCAAAAGTCAAACACGAGCCTCCTGTTTAGTTACCTGGAGGTGCCACTCGATCCTGGTATTTGGGCTCAAATTCACTAACAGTGAGCAACATCACTTGGATGGTCCCGATGAATATACCTGCCAGGCAACCGTAGAAGATGACATAGAAGAGGAGGATCTTAACTGCAAGAGAAAACAAAGAGGAATCAAATCAAGCCCTCATGGCAGTCATGTTTCAGGACAATACTTCTAACCTTTGCCACTTCCAATGAAGAGCATAACACATGAAATTCAGATGTTGCAAAGACATCTATTTAACAGTGAGATTATGTCCTGATGCAGAAGGAAATGTAAGGCACTCCCGCTGTTTAGTGGTGGGGAAACATGAGCCCCTGGAAACTTAGAAATTTGTGAATCAGGGTTTGGGCTTATAAAGTATAAAAACTAAACCACGTTCCCACACACCTTTAAGGATCTCTTGGCTGACCCAGCACTACCAGCACAGTCCCTTGCACTTGACACTGTCAGTGATCCAAGCACCCCATAGCAAGCATGGGTGTGCTTGGAAGTTACTCATTCCACACAGCTCTGGGGCTCAAAGATATTCCCAGGAGCAGTAACAGTAAATGCTTCATTCACATTTACAAGCCATTGTAAAGCCTGATCTCTTCTACGAATTCAGGCCATCACCTCCAAAAAAGACAACGGGAAAAGAGTTCAGGCCCAATTAACTTCAGTACTCTGTCTCAAATGTAGTAAAGTACTCTAAAAGTGTCAAAATACTGCACATTTACCAGCCTTGTGTGCCTACAAAGCACTCTGGCACTGCTCATAGCAATTAAAGAGTGAATTACATAACAATGAAAGATTGAATGTAGTTTCAGTCTGAAGGGAACGTCTAGAATAATCTTGTGAGGGAGTGGGAAGAACAGAGAAGAGTCTGGAGATGCAGCCCAGCTCTGGGTATCAGTTACCCAGTTTACAAGGATTATCTGAACTGATTAACTGCAGGGTAACATGCTGTACTACACACCACCAGGCCACCTACAAGGGTAGGCCAGCCCGTGCCAAGCAACTGTATTGCTCGTCAAGCTGCAGGGACAGGCAGAGTCCAAAGACAACTGGAGAGGGAGCCTGCTTGATCTCAGACTGTCCTCACCTAATTGCAAACAAAACAGACGTAGTTTATTTGAAGGACTTGAAGTGATGAGCTACCAGAGAAGGGGAATAAGTACTAGGTGGAAATATTCCTCTTCACTCCCCAGCTCCATCATAAAAAACATAAACCCCTACATCATTAGAAAAGTCTCACAATGCAAGCTGGCAGTTCTGGTTGTTCTAAGTCTATGAAAGACAGGCAAGCAGGAGGGCCACCCAGAGAAACGGAGGCTGAGGGACACTGTGACAAAGGCACTCCATCCTCTTGTCTTCCTCATGTGCACCGGAGGTAGCCAGGGCTGGAGGGCAGAGCTGGGTGCAGTAACATGGTGCTCCAGGAGTTAAAGCACTCTTTGGTATCCAGGCAGCGTAAAGCAAATGGCCATGACGTCAGGGACGTGTGGAAATTTTTTCCAGAGCACGGTCATAGGAGGTGCTGTTGTAACAAACCAAACACTAATGCTGTTGTCTGCAGCGTAATTGCCTTTGAGCTTTGTAACATCAAAAGGCAAACGCTGGGAGGTAGCTTATTTAATCAGGTTCCCAGCCAGGATGCTCTAAGCGCCAAAGACACCTTAAAGGTCAAAACCACTCCAAGGTCTCAGAAAATACGCAGTGGGTCTAGAAATCGAGCAGCATACGGTTGAAGGAAAAAGCTTCTTGCAACAGGTAGGCTTATAACAGAAGAATCTGATCATCAGCCTGCAGATCGACTCAGCAAATGGAAATCAGTCCTAGGCGGGTAGGTACGGGCACTCTGGGAGAAGGACCTGCTTCAGCCTCCGCGTTTGAAGCACTGCGCAGTTGCCTGGTGCCTCAGGAGCAGAAAATACCTCTCCATGCGCACCCACAACCCCATTCTGCTCACGTAAAGATACGGCAGAAGCCTGCTCTAGTCCGCCTGCCAGAGCTGCCGGCCTTGGATGTGGCACCTCCGGCCGATCCATTACAATAGGAGCTGAATTCAACATCCCAAGGGTGGCAACACCAGCTGCGGTTGGCACCGCATGGAAGGCTGTCTATTCGCATAAGGAAACTAAAAGCCTCTTTAAGCTAAATGCTATGAATACAGCACTGAAAGAATACATCATAAGCATTTATGAGGAATGCACATAGAGCCATTTCCTTCTTGCGGAGATATGAAAAGTCAATTGCTCTTTCTCAGCGAAGTAAAACTCGCTTAGTTTCATTTATCCAGAGAAAACAGAAAAAAAAAAAAGAAAAAGCCTCTGTAAGGTCTAAGGCAGATGAGAGCTGGGAGGTCAGGGTCCCCCGACGGCGATGCTCCCGGGCCGGCCCAGCCACCGGGAAAGGAAGGAGACCCAAGGACGAGGCGCCCTCGACAAGGTCGGCCCGACCCCGCCTCAGCCCCGGCCCCACCTGGAGCCGCACTCGGGGGGCAGCGCTCGCCGCCCCGCGGGGTCCCAGCGGACACGGAGGGGAGAGGGCAGGCGGACCCCGGCCCTGCCGCCCTCACCCCGCGGGGACGCCCTGCCCCAGCCCCCCCACGGCCCGGCCGCAGCCCCGCCGCAGCCGGCGGAGGCGGAGCGGCGGGGCCGTGCTGCAGCGCCCGCCGCATCGCCGCCCCCCGGCCCCGCACTCACACCAGCTGCCCCCGGTGCGGCCCAGCAGCTCCTTCTTCTCCGAGTTCCAGATGAATTTCTTCCAGTTGCCGTCACCGTCCTTGGCCTTCCCGCGGGCCATGGCGAGCGGCGAGGCGGGCGAGCGGCGTGCGGAGACCTACAGCCCTCGGCGGGCGGAACGGGCAGGACCCGGCCGGGCGGAGCGGCCCCGGAAGGTGCGGGTGGCTGCGCCCGCCCCAGCGGCGCCGGCCCAGCGGGGCAGAGCGGGAGAGGCGGCCGGGGGGACGCGGCAGCGGCCACAGGAGAGCGGCGGAGCGCACGGGGCACCGATCAGCCGCGCTGCCCGCGCAGCGCCCCTTCATATACACCGCGGGCTCCGCCCTGGCCGCGCCGCCGCCAATGCGGCTCCGCCGAGCGCTCCGCGGGCGGGGCCCGGGCCGGGCGGGGCGCGGTGGGGCCGCGCCGGCGGCCGGAGCGTCAAGGAGGGAGGAGGAGGCGGGGGGGCTGCGGCACCGGCACCGGCACCGGCACCGGCGGGGAGGGCGGGCGGGTGCGGGCCGCTCGCCGGAGCTCCGACCCGCCGGGCAGGTGCGTGCGCGTGACCGCGGGGACGCGCGTCCCTTGCCCGGCTGTAGCTGCTGTGTGCGCGCGCCGGCCCGCGCACGTGCCCGCCCGTTCCCGGTATTCCCACCCCGCCCGCGCCCTGCGGGTCCCTGCTCTCCGCAGCGGAGCCGACGGGCCGGGCGCCGCTCAGCGCCGTCCCTGTTCCTGCCCGGCTCCTGGCGCGCCCCGCTCCGGCCGGCTCACGTGTAACGCGGCTGCGGAACGATGAGCGCGAACAGCGCTCCCGGCCCCGCGCTCCGCCGCCCGCGCCCTCGGAGCGGCAGCCGGGAGGGGCGGGCACGGGCTCCCCGGCGGCAGCGGGACCTGCCCGGCCCCTGTGGAGGGAGGGACGCGACTCACACACGCGACAGCGGCCGCCGCCCTTGCGGGGTGACCTTCAGGGCGCCGCACAAACGCCGCTGCCGCCTGCGGGTCGGGGGACACCCAGCCGCCGGCAGCGCGCTCCTGGCCCGGCCGGGCGGGGTTCTCTGCGGTGACATCTCTGTGATCACAAGTAACCGATGTGCCTTGGTCCCCTGGTACCATTACAGGATTGTTAAATGAAATCTGTGCAGCCAAGCATACAAGTTCACCTCTGAACTTCCTGTCGGCTTGCAATATTGTATTCCACGTATTTTCCTTCCCTTAAGCTACTGATACATTCTCTGAATTTTAGCGCCGTCTTCCTTTGTTTTTCCCTCAAGGTCTGGAATCCCAATGAATGCACACAAGATGAGCCTTTCCACGGTACTGCCCAGCAGGTGCACATTCTGGCATGCAGGAATGACCTAGCCTGGAATTAAGGACTACCCAAACTCAGCATTGCTCTTCTAAGGTCCCAAGAGGAAGCGGTCTGGCCACCATCATCACATACCCTTCCTAAGCTGTTAAAGCTAGCATTTAGGGGACAAGTCATAATGGGACACCCTTTTTCATGTGATCCATGGCTACAACCCTGAACCAGTCCCTGAAGCAACTGAGGGACCTGCTTTTTTAGGCGCTCAGCCACTCTAGGTCCAGACAAGCCAGATACCCTCAAGCTCCCAACACCATTCATGGCAGCAGCTGAGAATGGCTTCCTCAGCTTTAGACATGCAGCCAGATTCCTCAGAGCCGTGAAGGCTTGTGGGTTAGACATACACAGAGATTGTGTGCCTAGAAGGCCGTGTGTGTTTAATTGGGAGTGTCTGGTTTGATGAACGTGCCGTGATACATTATACATGACCAAAGGGAGCCAGGTGTGCCACGTGGATTTTCATTCTGGGTTAGGAGAATCAGCTCTCTGTGGTGTTTATTGTGATGGGAAAGAGCTGGAAAGCCAAAGGGAAGAGGATAATTGGAATCTCTCTTTTCTCCTTGGTGTCTGGTCAGAGCTGGTCTTTTAAAGAGTCTTGGTGATGGTGGTTGATAACAAAAGCAAACACAGACAGCAGTACCTGATACCCAAGTGAACATCATCTACACTGCAGGGAGGACAGTATCAGTTACAACTTAAGGCAGCTGTGATTACAATCAAGCCAATAAATACACAAGCACTGCTGAAGGAAAAACCACCTATTTTCAACTCCCCAGACCACAGTGCAGTTGCTGCCCTTTCCAGCTAGTCCATTCGTCTCAGCTGCTGGGCTGCAAGTCTGCAGTGGCAACTGGGGGGCTGAATCAACTTTCCTTCTAATGCCCTGGGTGCAATTTATAGCCCACCTATGCTGCCCTACAAAGGACAGCAGTTTGAGAATTACATATGGGTGTGTGGTGGCATCACACAAGCATGAAATCAGCTGATCTGACAGCCTGCTCAGCAACGCTAATGTCTCGTGTTATCCACGGGCCAGGACCCAGTTCATCTCCCCTCTGGAAGAAACAGCACGCAAGTTAGCTCAGCAACAGCAGCAGTTAGTGCAGCCCTCTCCTTCCTGCCTTCTGCCTGAGCAATAGGGTCAGCCAAAACAAAACAGGCACGGGACATTCAGGGACGTTCAAGGCGGTACTGAAATCAGGGAAGATACACTCTGCCACAGCATTATTTCCTATGACCATAGAGAATGCATCTGTAGAAAGCAACTAGAGAATATCTAAAGAACTGTATCACAATTATATGGTAAATGGCCACCCAGAAACACAATCTTCCTCATACACACTATCGCTAGGAGCTGCCGTGCTGCTAGTGGAAGCTGAGCTGCGGGAGCTCCTGGCTTCATCAGTGTTTGTTCAAGGATCACTGAGAAACTTTCTCCTCTTCCTGCAAGCATCTGTATTTCTGTATAAATACACAGACAAGTCCTGTTGGGTTGGTGGTGGCCAGAAGTATCAAATCCCTGTGACTGCACAGGCTGGGGCATGCAGGATATGGAAAGGGAAAAAATGCCCATCATGAGGGTCGCAAACCATTCCTGCCAACCTTTTAAAAAACTGAAGACTCTGTCCTGTGCATGCTCAGGACATGCACTTTACTTGATGTCTGTGGATTATCCTCTCAGAATCAGCAGAACTAATGGGCAATGAGGTGCCAAATTTTATTCAAATTTACTGTTTGTTTGGCTGCTCAGATATCAATCAGGCAGTCTCTAAGGCCACCACTGTATGATCTGATTTTTTAAGGCGATAAGGGCCTGAGGCAATGTTGAAAACTGCCAAGAACAAAATGTGCAAAGCAATGCATGTCCAGGAGATTAGCTGCAGAACAGAGGATGAAGTTAGGGAAAGCTGTGCACTGACACCTAGGAAGGAACAACCTACAGGATGGAAGCTGCTAAGTGTTTATCTCACTGCCTCAAGCATAGCCATCAAAGAGATTTTCTGCTTCTTTTCAATCTCCTGCCTCGTGGGACTGGGAAGAAAGCACCTTGGGACATGGAAGGTGTCTCACTATGGGGCAGGAGGGTGGACAATTATTTTTAATGTAGCAGAGAAAGAGAAATGGCCTGTGCAGAGCAGAGCAGAGCAAAGTAAGCATTTTTCTGGCTTGATTTCTGCCCCTTAGTACCATTTTTTGGGGGAAAGGAGGCTGTGCTGCTGATGGTCACACACAGAAACTTTGGGCAATGTGTGATCTAGAAAATCTCTGAAGGTGGCTGTGAGTGATGCTATGATGAGCAGCAGGAGAGAGGCATGCCAGGGTGGGGAGCAACTCAGGCTGTGGGACCAAGGGCAAGTTATAAGGTGACAGAAATGTGCAAAATGGCCTCAAGTCATTACTATTCCATGGGCTGCCACTGCAAACAAATGGGCATGGGCCTGCTTGGACTGGCATGCCTGGGAGCTGGGGAAGGACAGCTGCTCAACTGCTTGGCACCAAGCCTGCATCACACACAACAGGTGAGAGAGGAGGAGGAACTGAATGGCAGCTCTCACACTGCCATCAAGATGCCAGGTGGCAAACAGCCATTTCATAGGCCTCTGGGGGCCTTGAGGGGGAGAGTAGTGACCCTCAATGCCCTCAGGGTCCCAGCAAAGCACCTGGCAGTGTTTGGTCCCCATGTCAGCATTTTGGTCCTGCAGGATGCTGCCTCGGGATTTTCCTTCAATTTTCTGCCTGGGAGGTTCAGGAGGAAAAAAAAACCCACTCAGGGGCTGCTAAATGTAACACTGACTCAAGAAGGGTATGTTGTCTCCCAGGATAAAACTGTCCTTCAAGTCCTCCTCCTTCCTGTCCTTGTCCCTCTTACAGGTGTGGGTCACTAGTGATTAGATTTACAGACATATGCAGTTGGTTCTCTGAGCACAAGGACTGCACAATTTAAACAGATTAACTGCATATAGCTGTGCAAGGTAAGGTAACTAAGGTCAAGGATTCATGAACTGGTAGGGTCTGAGAAAGTAAATGTAAATAACCTGCCCCCAAATTCAGACATGGGGACACTATGCTTTTCCTTAATATCAATTTTAGTTATGTTGGGGTGCTTGCACAGCTCATCCTTGGCAAAATGAGGTGTAAGACAGCAGCTGATAAAACAGGTAAGTGATTCTAAAGAGCATGGATGGATGGAAAACCCAAAAGTGTCTGAGGCATTTGCCCCAAACTTGTTTTGCCGAAGAGGAAAACAAATGCCAGACCTCAGCTGATCATGCTAAAGAGGATGGCATCCATCACCTGGATTAAATGATAACCAGGGAATGACAAAGACAGTTTTGAGACACATAAGGAGTTGGTTGGAAAGACTGTATTAGAGAAAAATAAAAACCATAACGGAGTAGGGAGAGGCCTCAGACTGTCAGAATCCATTGTGGCACATCCCAGCCTCTGTAGAGGTCAGATGCAGCAGTTTCCCATCTGTGTGACACCATCAGCAGCAGGCACCCAGCACAAGGCCTGACCTGTGGGGTGCAGCATGTGGGACTCACACTCTGGGAGGGGCTGTGACCTGCTGGTGTCCCTTCCTGCATCTGACAGCAGATGCATTAGCTGATTGTAGGGAGTGGTGTGGGCGCCCCCAGAGCTGGAGCTGGCCACAGCTCCAATGGGAGCAGGACATAACTGGGGCCACCTGTTCTGACCCCCCAGAAGTGACCCCCATGCCAGTGAGAGAGGGCTTGGTGCCCATGTGTCTGGGGATTAGTTACAAAAATGTGTTTAGGAACCAGCAGGAATTAAGTGTTTTCTAAGTGTCTAACCTAGCGGTTGAACTGCTGTATTGCTGACCCTGGATGTATAGTTCATGGATTGTCCATTAATTTTCTGTCCTTAATAAATCAATTAACCATTTCAGTCCTGATTTGGTTTAACTTATGTGAGGTGAGCCACTTCTCCATGCCACAATGACTAGCTGATGCAGGCTTTTGACCTGTCCTGGTGGGAGAAGGCATAAATGCTCAGTGATAGAAGAAAAAGATTGACTTCATGTTGAACTGGTGACCAGGTGCAGAACAAAGGAAGCTTTTTGGGGTGGACTGGATGGCGGGTGAAGACAGAAAAGGGGCATGCAATAGAGACAATGTGATGTGTCTGGTGTTTGATAACTGGGATAAATACTTCTAGTGGACAGTATAGAGTTCTGGTGATTGCTACAGTGAAACCTGCCAGCTACCAACACTGTTCTAATGGAGACAGAGGCACCTTGGGAAGGCAGCAGAAGTCACATCATATTGCCAGAATTTTTTTTTTTGGCTGATATGGAAAAAATGACTCTGATCTCACAGAAAATAATATGAAAATACTGTCTTGCATGAAATCTCCCATTTTCCTTGGCGTATCTGGAAGTGATCACCACACATGGAAGCAGCATTACCCAGGAGCTAGCTATGAAGCTATCAAGAGCACATGTTTTGTGATAATGGACACCTGAACTTTATTGGAGCAGTAGCCAGTCTCCTGGTATGCAGCCACCAAGCTCAGACAGCTACATGAGCTCCTGATGAAGCCAACAGCTGCAAATCTGAGGCACTGATACAGCTTCACCCCTGCTGGACCAAAAAATTGTTCCCATTTGGTTACTACTGGGTGTAGAAGCACTGTGACCACCACAACAGGCTGCCAGCACTCTTCCGTTCAGGCAGTAGGATTGCAGGACTTCATTCTCCATTTGGCCCTGACCACAAGCCCAGTATGGGGTTTCTGATGAAGGTTATGTTTGGGCACCAGTCTGCTTGTCTGCTCCAGTCACAGCTCTGCTGTCTCCAGTGCCAGCCAGCCAGGGACATCCAGCAGGAAACCAAGTCATAGAATGAGAATTAAATGAATTCTGAAACTATTTTGAGGCCTTCTCCAAAAGAAAAAGAAAAACAAAATTTCTAAAAATGAAAACAAAATCAGAGTGGAAAAACATTTCTATTTTTAGCCATTGGGAGCGAGACCTATCTAAGCAGCTGGTAATGGAAACGGTAAGTTAAGGTTCAACTTGTTCCTAAACATCAGTGGGATGGTACATGATTTACAGTGCCTGCCAGAGGCCTTTGTCCTTCTCCTCATGGGAGGTCTTTTCCCTGAAACTATTCACAAATGTATGTGGTAATTTTAAAGATTTCTCCAGCACTGTCCACGCTAAAACTTCTTACCAGCTGTTGGTGGATGTCTCTGCAAACTGGAGAGCCTGTTGCCCGCCGTGGGCTTCTTGGTGGACTTTGATTTGGCTTGAGTTGTCTGGTTCCACTGTGGTATCCTGCAGTGACCAACACTGCACCTTGACTTGAAGTGACACATGATGTGTAAAAAACACATTTTCACTGGAGAATCCCTCTACAGTCCTGAACATCCAGTTATCATGACCAAAGACATCATGCAGCTGTGATGGAAGCTTTCTGCCTTCATTTGCCTCGTGTGAATTTGGTGCTGTGGTAAGCACTTTGGAGTCTGAAATTCCCTTTTCTGTTTTAGGCAGTCCTGTGGACTGCAGCACACTACACAGCCTGAGAGGCGTTATCATGCAGGCCAAAGGGGGCAGACACATCCAATAGGTCTTTAAAAAGCACTTTTCTCATTATAATTCTCATATAATTTTTTATTATAATAAATAGGAGTTAAGAACCTGACATGTGTGAATGATTTTAAAAGCTGGAGGAGCCTCAGTGTGTGTTTTTAGATACTTGTATACCTTGGAAAATCCGCTTTGCCTTTGTGCTCAGATAGCCAGGATATGTTTGACACGGACATTTGTACCAGAAAGGTGTGAAAGTGAATCCCTCCTGCAACATTATGACGGGATCTGGGCACTTGTGTTGCTGGTGCCTACAGGTTTATCAGGCATTTCTCAGAAACTCTCAATCTTGGCTAAATAAGATACCACAAGTGACGGCCACAGGGAAGTGAACACCATGAGCAAACAGCTCCACTGTGTCTGCCCTAACAACGGGACAGGCTGTGTGCTGTGATGCTGCTGTTATTGACATAAGGCAATACCTTTGTTTTCCCCTTATTTAAACCCTATTTATCACCTGAATAACACAAATCCTTGGAGGATATAATCGTGACAAGACCTCCTAGTAAGCTAGTTTTGAGTTGCACTTTTTCTCTCACGGGAAACATCTCCAAAATACCAACATGCAAATCTGTTCTTCTGCATGTTAAAAGAATTCCCCAGGCAACCAGGACCAGGAACTGAACAGAAACTCCTTTTTCTCCCACCCATATTTCCTTCTAGAAAAAGCAGTCGCTGTTGGCAATCGAAGATAAGCTACTATTGCCTGATATTCAAAGCACTTCACAAATGAATACTCCTTACCAAAATGGTCTTAGCTAACCAGTTTTGTTACAAGCTAGTTTTGGTGACTTGTAAGCACGTAAGACTAGCAACACCTGGAACACACTAAAGGTCCATTTCATCAAGTGTGTCTTCTCCAGCTGTGGTCAGTACGAAATATTTAGGAAAAGACCCTAAGAGCAGGGCAAGTACACAGTGACAGTGTGACGTCCCAGGTGCCAGCAGTCTGCCACCCAGGGATTTCCCAAACCAGCGAGTGCAGGGGCAGCTAAGTAACCAGGGCGTAGTCCCCAGCCTAATCTGTGGCTCACTTTGGAGAAGCAGTTTGTATCCGGCACCTCCCCCTCCAGCCCCTGCAAGTTCACCAGGGTGAGCTATAGAGGCCAGCAGGGGTGCAGAGGTGAGAGAGGTGTCACCACAGCCACACACTGCACAGACAGAGCCAGCACTGGCCGCTCACTGGTGCATTTCATCACAGCCCAGCACGAGGGTTCAAAGCTGTCCCTGGTCTGGCTAATTAAGTCACCATTTAGCCTCAGGGTGCCCACAGATCAGCCTTCCCACGGGGTGTGCAGTTACAGGTGAGCCATAAACCCTGATGGACACACGGGAGTTCACCTGATGAGGAAGGTACCTGTCTTACTGTCACGATGCTCTTTGAGCACCCACGTGTCAACACCACCAGAAAACAAAGAACAGCCTACAGCACGAGAGTGCACAAAGAGAATCTTTCTCCTCCTTCAGATGCAGCCTCCTAGCACAAGGGAATTGCCTCTCATTTTTCCGGCGAAATGACTGGCTGAGGTGGCCTTTGTGTCACTTGTGGTGACTCACTGACTCACAGTCGGTCCTTTCTGCACGAGGCTTGCCACATGGAAGGACACAATCTGCTAGGCACATACTTAATTTATAAGTGCTAATTAATTGCATAATGGATTAGATAGCAAAGTCCCTGGTCTATATTGTGTTCAAAATGCCATCTGGAAATAGGCTGGTGTGGTTAGTAAGATGACTGCTCTCTTAAACCTGATACCTTTGTAAGAGAATCTGTCCTGGCATTATTGATGAGGCAGAACTGTACAATAAAGGTGTGTATTTATTCTCCAGGAGAATGTTTTTGAAATGGCAAACATTTGGTCATTGGGAAGGCTGGTCAGTGTGCTTCATTCCCATGGCAAGTGGTGGGATGAATATCCTGTTATAAACGTAAAGCAAATAGTTTACTCAAAGAGCTTTAAATGTCATCAGTCTCTTAGAAAATGCATGTCAGTAGTACTCATGTGACTCTGAAAGCAGTGTGGCTGTTTAATGTAACTTTTGCCTCCACTTAGGCCCAGTGGGTGCCTATGAGTGAGAGCAGCTGTCATTATACTGACAGCCCTGTTCAGGTCAGGGAGGCTCTGACCCTCCTCTGAACTAACACTCTGAAGCACTGGACAGACACTGCTGGTTCAGTCCATCCACATTTATCTTGGGGATCAGGTTTCCAGGAATCTGCTGCAGTTGAGTTCCCCTAATGAAATGGCACAGGAAAGTCACCCCCATCAGGCACTGAACATGCCTCAAACCCCCTTCTCCCCCCTTGACTTCTAAGCACACTAAAGAGTAACTGCACATTCACTAGCTGGCCCTGTTTCTGGTAGGTGCATGTGGGACATGGGGAGCGGGTGGCAGAAGAAAGAGCAGACCCAGTGTTTTGCCCCTTCAGATATGGCTCTGTGCAGGTGACAGCACTGTCCTGGCCAGCTGGCAGGTGTCTGGAGAGGCTGCACAGAGCCTTTGCACAGAGCCACAAGCAGCTGCCCAGAGCCGATGCCTGCTGCATTTGGGAGAGGGCTGTGTGCCTCTGGCCCTGTGCCTCGGGCAGAGCAAAGCGCTTTCTAGGTATTGGGGAACTGTGTCTGGCAGCAGCACCCTTCCAAGGCAGGCAAGTCCCCATTTCATCAGTGGGAGAAACTGGGGATTTACCTACATGGAGATGCTCCAGAAACCTAATTTGCATGAATTTTGCAAGTGATGAAACTTTAAAAACTTATTTAAATCACATTAAAGCCACATGTGGGCATTTTAGCTTAAGAAGAACATTTGATTTAGCCCACCCTTACTAAAGGTATCCACTTCAATGCAGTTGACTCACCTATTTAAAATTCATGCCTCTAGTTCACTTAGATGACTTTTCTCCTCCATTTTCTTTTGTGAAGGAGCTGTTTGAGAGAGAAGGGTCTTGTATGGGATTATCTAAAAGAAATGTCAGGAGCAGAACTGAGGAAGACCAGATATACACAAGTAGTCAGGGAAGAAGCTTTTCTCTTCACTGTCATTCTACCACTGCAGGAGTTGCTTTCGGCAGATCTAGCACTCTTTTTCAACAGACCTGAGCAGGAGAGGCAAGATGGGAAGAGCAAGATAGTGGTTGCCTTGTTTGGTTCCAAGCAACACTGTGCAGAAAATTCATGAAAATGCCACAGTCATTTGAGACTGCAGTGTTGGGATCATTTATTATGCCCTTCCAGCACAACACAGACAGTATAATTTCATTCCATTACTTCTTCAGTCTGCCTGATAGTTTATTTTTGGCTGAAACATAAAGTCAGATATTTGCTGCAGTCAAATTTTCCAGGCATTTTGCTGGATACATGCTTTCCATTGAAATCAATTTTGCTTTTAGAAGACTCTTATGATCTTTTTCCCTCTGACAGATATGCCTTTCTGTGCAAAATCAGTCCTTGCCTTCTTGGGGATGCAGCTTTTGTCAACAAGCAGTTTAAAAAGAGGAAACACCGATATTTTTCCAGAGAGGCTGAAATTATTACACCAGAATGAATGCAAATTTCTCCTAACCTCAAGTACCTCTCTCTCATTGTCACTGCTATGCCTAGGTTCTTAAGGACATAGGGTGAGTCCTTGTTTAATCCCGATGTGTCAGCAAAGCCTACAAGATTTGAAGGGTGGTCTCAGCCTCAGGCATGCTGCAGGAGCCAAAAGAGGATCTGGTGGGCAGCTTCAAGGTTTCTTCATATATAAGCTACAAATTTAGCCTCTGCTATTCCCTCACCCAAATGGCAGCATGAGGCTGGGCAGTGCAGAGAGATGCAGACACACATTGGAATAAAGCATAAAAATGAGCAAGACAGAAAAATGGAGAACAGTCTCTCTAGGGTAGGTAATTCACTCTTAAATATTTCAATGTTAATTCAAGACTTAACTAATTCAAATATAAGACCACCCTCACTGTGCTGCACTGTCTCAGCTTTCTGGGATCATCAGTAGTGCTCAGAAGATGTGAGCAGTTTTCCAGTGCTGGATCTTAACACAAAAGTAAGGACAAGAGTCACTGCTTCTTATCTTTTCCTAAGGCAGAAAGCAAGAGATGGGAAAAGTGACTTGGCTTTGCTCACAATGGACAGATATTTACCAGGGCACTGGAGACAACACTTGTAAGTCAAATTATAGTGACAGTGTGTTTGGACCATGACTCATGGATGCATCTGGCCAAAGCCAGGGGTCCACAGCAGAGCTGGGCACAGTTGTCAGGTAAAGGTCCACAGACATTATCTCCTCTTGCAACATTTGTAGACACCCACCCATCCTGCTTTCTACTGCCAGGACCCCTTGGGCCTAGACCTTTCCTCAGGCTGCCAGTCCTCCATCTGGAAAACTACAGTGCTCTGAAAAGCCCTGCAGAAACAAAATTTGAGTTATTAACCTGTCAGGGACCTATGCCCAGGCCCTTCTTACAGTACTCTTACAAGAAGCCAAATAAAACTGTATTAAGCTGAGTCTATAACAAACGTGTTTGTTTGCCTAATTTTCTCATTTGCCACAGGAAAAAAAATTGGAATTATTCTTTCTGACCAAATGAGTTTTAGCTTTTCTCATTAGCCTTTCATAATCTGTAGCGCACAGACTGGGAGGAAAGGACTTTCAGCAATTTTGGCTGAAAGTAAAATGACTAAAGGTCAAAACCCAGAGCAGGAGAGAAGGCTTTGATGGTCCAGAGAAATTCCCAGCTTCCTTCCATCACCCCTGACTTCATGAGGAGTTTAAAAATTGCAAAAGTGACAGAACCAGACAAATCCTTACCCAGGTAATGGAATGTGCTGTTCAGGTCAGATGCTGTGACTCACACAGGCTGATCTACTGTAAATAACTATTGAAGAATTATGGCCTAATCTGTACTGAAGTGTCACTTTTAGCTTGGTTACATCAATTTAAATCACTGTGGTGAACTTTATGTGATACTAGAGCTGTGAAATCTCCCATGGCCTGAGGCAGACATGGGATGTACATTCTATGGCATCCGGCATACATGACTGCATCTGCCATTGGATCTAAAGGACTATCCGCTCTCCTCCGAGGCACTGCACCTTCCACTGCCCTGTGCCCACATGCTGGAATTGAAGTAAGCTGAGGTGAATGCACCCTTGAGCACGTGGATGCACTACCCTGAGTCAGAGGCCGGTCAGAACCCTCTCATGTGTCCTCCTCGAGCCTAAACTTTGGACTAGATGCGTGCCTCTCCTAGGAGGTGTACCAAGGACACCAGCTACAGCCTGGACAGAGCAGGTGCCAGCAGCACATAGCTGGAGCCACAGTCAGGCTGATCTGTGCCCCTTTTCATCTCTGCACTGCATGATCTGTGTGAGGTGGGGTTCACCTCTGCAGCAGTGAAAGCCACAGAGAAGAGCACCGCAAAAGGAAACTAGTTCTTGAGACAAGTGGTTTTTTGTGGTTTTGTTTTGTTTTGTTTTGGCTGACGTGTGTCAGCACTAGGGCATTCATAAGCTCCTTTTTTTGCACTCCTATCTGGCCCAGCTTCACAAGCAAAATGGTGAAATGTAGGCCAATGCTCTACAGACCCAGGCAATCCTTTTTATTTCTGTGTGAGTAATCAAATATATACATTTGACCACAGGTAGTGAATGTTGCAGCCCATGGCCAGTGGAAGCAGAACATGCTTCGTGGAGTGCTGGTTTTAGGGAAGCGAGACACATTTGCTTGTGCACAACCCAGAGTGTGGGCAGGGCTCTGGGGACTTGATGTGAAGGTACCCTCACACAGCTCCTGCATGGCCCACCTTGCCACACTCTGTGGCTTTGGGACACTGGCACAGAGGGTGCTGGTGATGACACTGAGGAATTGAGGGGCATGAAGGAGCAGGGTAGAGCACAGAGACACACACAGCACACGGGTCCCCAGACTGTTACCCATCACACCACATATGATGGAGAAAACGAGATTTAAGGGAGATTATGCCACTTGTGGAGTATATCCTATGGCAGATGAGCTGTAATTCTTTGTCTGTACAATGTTAGAAAGTGGGGGCGGTGTTTTTAAAGATATTTTCTTTACTGGAGCTAAGAATGGCAGGTTTCACAATGAAGCTGTTGTTGAATTAAACGTGAATCAGTGTGTTTGCAGACCTGATTGAGACAGGCAAGTAATAAAACAAAGACACTAAAACTTATCAGTAATTCTTACAATTTCTTAGTAATGCTTCTAATCTATGCCTTTGACCCTTCAGTAATTCTGCTTGGCTCTTTGCTGCTGTAACATTTAGAAAGTAACTGAAAATTTTATGCCACTAGTTGGCTTATCATATTTGCTTTACTACAGCCCAAGACCAAGGCCAATATATCATAAGATAAAAGTCCAACTCCATATTTGGATTCTTACATGAATGAGTTTAATTTTAAATGAGCAGAACTCACAATCTCTCTCACTTCTTTTAATAGAAACTGAAGGGTTCCTGAGAAGTCAACTCTTTTATCAGGCTTTCAGATATGGTCTTGGGGACATGGCTTTTTAAGCAAATCATAGGCACAGGTCTGCGTGAACTTTGTGCTATTCGTACAGGTGTTGAGTGGGAGGTTCCTTAGACCTCATGAAGATATTTTTACTTTTTCTTTCACATGACTTGAGGGACAGCTTTGCACCCTGTCAGGCTGGTTTAGCCCCAAAGGCTGGATTACCAAAGACTCGTGTTGGCCTACAGATGGGTCTGGTGGCAAAGAGGGGTGAGCTGCCTTGCAGCACCACCCTTGCAGCAAAGCCTTGTTTTCTGCCTGTGATTCACAGGCTGGTATGAAGCACAGCCTTGACACACACAGACTCCACAGAGACACCTCCCTGGTAAAACTCATTGGTGTTGGGAAAGTGTTTGTACAAAGCTGTGGCTGAAAGACAAGCTTTTTTGACTGCACCTGCTTTCTACAACTTTGTCATGAGGGGAAGAGGAGGGACAGACATTGGTCTCTTTTCTTGGTGACAGTGACAGGACCCAGGCGAACGGGCTGAAGTTGTGTCAGGGGAGGTTTAGGTTGGTTATTACAAAAAGGTTCTTCCCCCAGAGCATGGTTGGGCACTGGAACAGGTTCCCTAGGGAAATGGCCACAGCACCAAGTCTGCCAGGGCTCAGGAAGCACTTGGACAGTGCTCTCAGGCACACAGCGATACTCAGGGTGTCCTGTGCAGGGTCAGGAGCTGGACTTGATGATCCTGATGAGTTCCTTCCAGCTCAGCATCTTCTGTGATTCTGTGCTGTATCAGTGCTTTATGCTGGCAAGGCTTTCACTTCCAAGAGGAGAGAAGAGTTTAATCATTGGCAGTCCTATTCAAGTCATTGTAAAGGAATTTTAAATTGACAGTTATATTGGTATGGACTTGGTTAAGTGAAAAACAACCTCCCCTTGACACATATGCCACATATACCCACAACATAACCACAACACAACTGCAAGTTTCACAGGCATGCAGCTATAGACAAGGCACCAGCCTGAGAAGTGTCCTGGTGACTTGCATGCAGTTTGGTCACATGGCAGGATTATACAGAAGAAACAGCATAAAATAAAGTTACAAGGTGGCAGATTAAAGGCTAACAAAAGAAAAAGCTTCATCAAATGGGTAATTAAATTCTGGAGCTTGCTGCCAGAGTGCTATGGATGCCTCAAATAGATTTCAAAAAATGATTTTACGAAGTTGCAAACAGATCTATTAAGTGCTATTAAACAGCAAGATTTTAGGAAGCTTTCGAGAACTCACAGCCTAGCAAGTACACCAGAGAATTACCACTACATGCTTGCCTTTCACATAGAGTTTTCTCTAAAATTTGTTATCAATCACCAGCAAAAAGAGGGTACTAGACTAGACAGACATTTAGAGGGATCCAATGTGCCCCTTTTTCATTTAAAGTTTCCTATGTTGGTGATAATTTACTTTAATGATGAGGGTTGTGAACCACAGGGATTCACCAGCTGCTTTCCTCAGGAGCTGGGCCATCCCTGCAGCCCTGACAACCTCTTTGAGTGACAAGCTCTAAATCGATCGGGAAACAGTCATGCCGTGTTCTCCTGGGTGAATTTATCTGACTGCTGCCTACAGGAAGGTATAACTTCTCAGGCATTTACTTCACTTGGTGCAGACAAACCCTAAGAGGTTCACCCAGCTCAAATGCAAAGGCTTGCAACAGGCAAAGATATTGACTCCAGTTCTCCTACATGCTTTGCCAGCACCCAAACACCTGATCTTCCGTGCATCTCCACTCAGGAGACAAGAGCAGGACAGGAAGGAGGAGGTAAAATAGGCAAAAAATAATAACTGTGCGGATTTTTATAGGTCAGGACACCCTCCTGCCCTGAGGTTTATAGTGCACACCTCTCTTTGGTGGCCTCCTTCACTGGCATGAGCAGGCATGAGCATGGTATCTACACAGAAAACTGAACACACCTGGGAGTCCTGGTGCAATAGTGCTCATTGCTGCTGCTAAACATAAGGTCAAACTCTATTTCAGCAAGGAATTTGTCCTCTGAGCTGTAACATGGATTGGACTTGCGTACACAGGTGAGACAAAACCATGCAGTAACATGGCTAGCAGAGAGCTGGGCTGTAACCTGACCCCTTGGCATAGAGACCTGCCCACATAAATGCCACTCCAGGCGTGACAGATGGAGGAAAGCAGTTTCTGCTGCATTATGCTACTGTTTCCAAATGTAACAGATCCCAGACTGCTCTGATTGAGATTCTCAGAGTTTTGCCTGCCTGAGCCACTGCTCCCCTTCCTATGTGATGGCTCCATGAGCTGGAAGCCCCCGAGGTAACTCCCTAAGACACACCATTGGGAAACCTGGGTTTAATTTCTGGTTCTGCCCTAAAATTTCTCATCATTGCTTAGGAAACTGAAGAGGTTACCGGTGACATCTCTGTACCTCCACTTATCTTCTGTAAAGCAGTATTTGCAGCAGTTTTTAGCCCCTTAGGAACGTGAGGAGAAGGCAAATATTTGAGGTACTCAGACTCGGTGGTACCAGAGACAGACAAGCCCTGTGGATGGTGCAGAGAACTGGCATGAGCTTTTCCCCTGACATCCTGGGCAGGTGGCTGCAACTGAGGCTCACCCTGCCTGTGGGAGACTTTCTGCATGAGTTGAGGTAAATCCAGGCTTTTTCTCTTCCAGTGTGTTTGAGTTTTGCCTTGGGATGCAAAACAGCAGAACAGATGGCTGGCCTGTGTAGCATTGGGTCAATAACTCAGCACCTCAGCTGTGAGGGGAGTCTCTCTGCACCAGCATCTCAAGCATCTAGTGCTGTCACAACTGCACAGCCCAAAGTCAAAATATCCCAGCTCCAGGTCAATGCTGAGATGAACCACAGTTCCTTAAGGCTTTCCCAAATAACCACAAAAGTGTGTGTTCCAGAACAGCTTGTTCTACCCCAAGCCATGTGGTTATTTCATCTACCAGTGGGCTTTAGAAGAGCTACTTTATCACCAGCTGCAGCAGGGCTGAACTGTTTCCTGCCATTGATTAAGGAAATAAGAGTCACCAAGCTCAGATTTTCCTGAAATCCTTGTGTGAACCTCTTCCCCTGAGCATGCTCTCCACTGACTGTGTTGCTTTGCCAAGCCTTGTTAAGGCTCCTCCATTGTTCTTCATGTGCTGTCAATCACAGTTGCCTGTTAACACTGGCAGGCTTTGCAAAGACAAATATCCAATTAAGATCCTTCATTACTACCACGTAGCATTCAGATGTATTCACTGGGGAAGGAACATGTGAAAAAAATCAAGGAAGAAACTGAGCAGAATGAGGGGAGGGAGGTGGACCCCTTCCAATGATTTTATTTGCAGAAGGATATAATTAATCTAGAATAATATGCAAGCTTTTTTAAGAAGAAAATTAACATCAAGAGAATGTGAAGCTCAGAATCAGCTGTCCCTTCTTTGAGAGTTAAATGCATTAGCTCCAGAGGCAGAAAAGAAAGAGAAAAATAGGTTTAGGATTTTTGTGTATCTTAAAACAAGTGGAATCTACACCCACTGGTATGACACTGCAAATATTCCACGTAATTTGCATCACAGGTGTAGGTCTTGTCACTAAAGGAAAATGTGCCTCTATTTGCCAGTTAAAACCATGTTGTTGACAGACCTCATCCTACCCTTGTACTTTCTCTCCAGCCCAGCCCAGGCTTCCTCTGCCAGCTTTACTGCCTGGGGCATGTGTGAAAGGCAGCACTGGAGGGTGAGCAACAGGTAGGCTGGATTTGGGACTGAGAGAAGATGATACCACATTGTTCATCAAGACCTCACAGGGGTGGTAGGGAACTTGGTGAAATGTGTTAAGCTGTTATTCCAAAAGGGAAACTTTAGGTAGTGATTTTGAGTATGTCTGAGTTAGATATGTAGGTGACCTTCTTAGCCAGCTGGACACTGAGTTTCTCTAGGCTATGTCTACAATGAAAGTTTTCCAGCATATGTATATATTGCTAGAGTCATGACAAAAATACTTCAGTAATGGAGATGCCATTCATACCTCAGAGAAGTTATTTTCTTAGCTATTTAAATAGACTATGCTGTAATTTCTTTTTTCCAAGCATAATTTAAATTATGCTAGGGCCAGAACTGTGATGAGTTGGATGTGTGTTCTCCTATATTCTCCCAGCTAGTATACCTCAACAAGACAGCAAAAATTTTTAATACAGAATAATCCATATACATGTTATCACTATCAACATTACCCCTTAGAAAGGGAAAAACAAACCTGGAGACAAATATTCTCTCCAGTGTGAGAAGTCACACAGCTTTGCTGAGGAACCAACAGCAGTAACTCTGATTTTCCCACCTTTCATTTAACTACTCCCTTCAGAGATCTGTTCTCAGCCCTCAGGACACTGAGAATGTCAGTGGT